>NC_137601.1:720110-1025336 GCF_963210335.1 Falco punctatus | reverse complement strand
CCATCTAGCGAAATATACTTGGGTACTGCAACCGGCCCCGTTGGTGGAGCACTGCTGCCATCTAGCGAAATATACTTGGGTACTGCAGCCGCCCGGTTGGTGGAGCGCTGCTGCCATCTAGCGAAATATATTTGGGTACTGCAGCCGGCCCTGTTGGTGGAGCGCTGCTGCCATCTAGCGAAATATACTTGGGTACTGCAGCCGCCCGGTTGGTGGAGCGCTGCTGCCATCTAGCGAAATATACTTGGGTACTGCAGCCGGCGCTGTTGGTGGAGCGCTGCTGCCATCTAGCGAAATATATTTGGGTACTGCAGCCGCCCTTTTGGTGGAGCGCTGCTGCCATCTAGCGAAATGTAATTGGGTACTGCAGCCGACCGGTTGGTGGAGCGCTGCTGCCATCTAGCGAAATATAATTGGGTACTGCAACCGGCTCTGTTGGTGGAGCGCTGCTGCCATCTAGCGAAATATATTTGGGTACTGCAGCCGGCCCTGTAGGTGGAGCGCTGCTGCCATCTAGCGAAATGTAATTGGGTACTGCAGCCGCCCTTTTGGTGGAGCGCTGCTGCCGTCTAGCGAAATATACTTGGGTACTGCAGCCGCCCGGTTGGTGGAGCGGTGCTGCCATCTAGCGAAACCTAAGAGCCTGAGTCTAACCCTCACCCTAAGAGCCTGAGTCTAACCCTAACCCTAAGAGACTGAGTCTAACCCTCACCCTAAGAGCCTGAGTCTAACCCTAACCCTAAGAGCCTGAGTCTAACCCTAACCCGAAGAGCCTGAGTCGAACCCTCACCCTATAGAGCCTGAGTCTAACCCTAACCCTAAGAGCCTGAGTCTAACCCTAACCCTAAGAGCCTGAGTCTAACCCTAACCCTAAGAGCCTGAGTCTAACCCTAACCCTAAGAGCCTGAGTCTAACCCTAACCCTAAGAGCCTGAGTCTAACCCTAACCCTAAGAGCCTGAGTCTAACCCTCACCCTAAGAGCCTGAGTCTAACCCTAACCCTAAGAGCCTGAGTCTAACCCTAACCCTAAGAGCCTGAGTCTAACCCTCACCCTAAGAGCCTGAGTCTAACCCTAACCCTAAGAGCCTGAGTCTAACCCTAACCCTAAGAGCCTGAGTCTAACCCTAACCCTACGAGTCTAACCCTAACCCTAACCCTAACCCTAACAGTCTAACCCTAACCCTAACCCTAACCCTAACCCTAAGAGTCTAACCCTAACCCTAACCCTAACCCTAACAGTCTAACCCTAACCCTAAGAGTCTAACCCTAACCCTAACCCTAACCTTAACAGTCTAACCCTAACCCTAAGAGTCTAACCCTAAGAGTCTAACCCTAACCCTAACCCTAACCCTAACAGTCTAACCCTAACCCTAACCCTAAGAGTCTAACGCTAACCCTAACCCTAAGAGTCTAACCCTAACCCTACTCTAACCCTAAGAGTCTAACCCTAACCCTAAGAGTCTAACCCTAACCCTAACCCTAACCCTAAGAGTCTAACCCTAACCCTAAGAGTCTAACCCTAACCCTAAGAGCCTGAGTCTAACCCTCACCCTAAGAGCCTGAGTCTAACCCTAACCCTAAGAGCCTGAGTCTAACCCTAACCCTAAGAGCCTGAGTCTAACCCTCACCCTAAGAGCCTGAGTCTAACCCTAACCCTAAGAGCCTGAGTCTAACCCTAACCCTAAGAGCCTGAGTCTAACCCTAACCCTACGAGTCTAACCCTAACCCTAACCCTAACCCTAACAGTCTAACCCTAACCCTAACCCTAACCCTAACCCTAACAGTCTAACCCTAACCCTAACCCTAACCCTAGGAGTCTAACCCTAACCCTAAGAGTCTAACCCTAACCCTAACCCTAACCCTAACAGTCTAACCCTAACCCTAAGAGTCTAACCATAAGAGTCTAACCCTAACCCTAACTCTAACCCTAACAGTCTAACCCTAAACATAAGAGTTTAACCCTAAGAGTCTAACCCTAACCCTAACCCTAACCCTAACAGTCTAACCCTAACCCTAACCCTAACCCTAAGAGTCTAACCCTAACCCTGAGTCTAACCCTAACCCTAACCCTAACCCTAACAGTCTAACCCTAACCCTAAGAGTCTAACCCTAACCCTAACCCTAACCCTAACAGTCTAACCCTAACCCTAAGAGTCTAACCCTAAGAGTCTAACCCTAACCCTAACCCTAACCCTAACAGTCTAACCCTAACCCTAACCCTAAGAGTCTAACGCTAACCCTAACCCTAAGAGTCTAACCCTAACACTAAGAGTCTAACCTTAACCCTAACCCTAACCCTAAGAGTCTAACCCTAACCCTAACCCTAACCCTGACCCTAACCCTAAGAGTCTAACCCTAACACTAAGAGTCTAACCTTAACCCTAACCCTAACCCTAAGAGTCTAACCCTAACCCTAACCCTAACCCTAACCCTGACCCTAACCCTAAGAGTCTAACCCTAACCCTAACCCTAACCCTAAGAGTCTAACCCTAACCCTACTCTAACCCTAAGAGTCTAACCCTAACCCTAAGAGTCTAACCCTAACCCTAACGCTAACCCTAAGAGTCTAACCCTAACCCTAAGAGTCTAACCCTAACCCTAACCCTAACCCTAACCCTAAGAGTCTAACCCTAACCCTAAGAGTCTAACCCTAAGAGTCTAACCCTAACCCTAACCCTAACAGTCTAACCTTAACCCTAACCCTAACCCCGGCTGAAGTACCCAAGTATATTTCGCTAGATGGCAGCAGCGCTCCACCAACAGAGCCGGCTGCAGTACCCAAATATATTTCGCTAGATGGCAGCAGCGCTCCACCAAAAGGGCGGCTGCAGTACCCAAATATATTTCGCTAGATGGCAGCAGCGCTCCACCAAAAGGGCGGCTGCAGTACCCAATTACATTTCGCTAGATGGCAGCAGCGCTCCACCAACCGGGCGGCTGCAGTACCCAATTATATTTCGCTAGATGGCAGCAGCGCTCCACCAACAGAGCCGGCTGCAGTACCCAAATATATTTCGCTAGATGGCAGCAGCGCTCCACCAAAAGGGGCCGCCTGCAGTACCCAAGTATATTTCGCTAGATGGCAGCAGCGCTCCACCAACAGCGCCGGCTGCAGTACCCAAGTATATTTCGCTAGATGGCAGCAGCGCTCCACCAACCGGGCCGCCTGCAGTACCCAAGTATATGTCGCTAGATGGCAGCAGCGCTCCACCAACAGCGCCGGCTGCAGTACCCAATTACATTTCGCTAGATGGCAGCAGCGCTCCACCAAAAGGGCGGCTGCAGTACCCAATTACATTTTGCTAGATGGCAGCAGCGCTCCACAAAAAGGGCCGGCTGCAGTACCCAAATATATTTCGCTAGATGGCAGCAGCGCTCCACCAACAGGGCCGGTTGCAGTACCCAAGTATATTTCGCTAGATGGCAGCAGCGCTCCACCAACCGGGCGGCTGCAGAACCCAAATATATTTCGCTAGATGGCAGCAGCGCTCCACCAGAAGGACCGCTGCAGTACCCAACTACATTTCGCTAGATGGCAGCAGCGCTCCACCAACAGGGCCGGCTGCAGTACCCAATTATATTTCGCTAGATGGCAGCAGCGCTCCACCAACCGGGCGGCCGCAGTACCCAAATATATTTCGCTAGATGGCAGCAGCGCTCCACCAACAGCGCCGGCTGCAGTACCGAAGTATATGTCGCTAGATGGCAGCAGCGCTCCACCAAAAGGGCGGCTGCAGTACCCAATACATTTCGCTAGATGGCAGCAGCGCTCCACCAAAAGGGCGGCTGCAGTACCCAATACATTTCGCTAGATGGCAGCAGCGCTCCACCAACAGCGCCGGCTGCAGTACCCAAGTATATTTCGCTAGATGGCAGCAGCGCTCCACCAACCGGGCGGCTGCAGTACCCAAGTATATTTCGCTAGATGGCAGCAGCGCTCCACCAAAAGGGCGGCTGCAGTACCCAATTACATTTCGCTAGATGGCAGCAGCGCTCCACCAACAGGGCCGGCTGCAGTACCCAAATATATTTCGCTAGATGGCAGCAGCGCTCCACCAAACGGGCGGCTGCAGTACCCAAGTATATTTCGCTAGATGGCAGCAGTGCTCCACCAACGGGGCCGGCTGCAGTACTCAAGTATATTTCGCTAGATGGCAGCAGCGCTCCACCAACAGAGCCGGCTGCAGTACCCAAGTATATTTCGCTAGATGGCAGCAGCGCTCCACCAAACGGGCGGCTACAGTACCCAATTACATTTCGCTAGATGGCAGCAGCACTCCACCAACAGGGCCGGCTGCAGTACCCAAATATATTTCGCTAGATGGCAGCAGCGCTCCACCAAAAGGGCGGCTGCAGTACCCAATTACATTTCGCTAGATGGCAGCAGCGCTCCACCAACAGGGCCGGCTGCAGTACCCAAGTATATTTCGCTAGATGGCAGCAGCGCTCCACCAACAGAGCCGGCTGCAGTACCCAAGTATATTTCGCTAGATGGCAGCAGCGCTCCAACAAACGGGCGGCTACAGTACCCAATTACATTTCGCTAGATGGCAGCAGCACTCCACCAACAGGGCCGGCTGCAGTACCCAAATATATTTCGCTAGATGGCAGCAGCGCTCCACCAAAAGGGCGGCTGCAGTACCCAATTACATTTCGCTAGATGGCAGCAGCGCTCCACCAACAGCGCCGGCTGCAGTACCCCAGTATATTTCGCTAGATGGCAGCAGCGCTCCACCAACAGCGGCGGCTGCAGTACCCAAATATATAGTACTGAGTCTAACCCTAACCCTAAGAGCCTGCGTCTAACCCTAACCCTAAGAGCCTGAGTCTAACCCTAACCCTAAGAGCCTGAGTCTAACCCTAACCCGAAGAGCCTGAGTCTAACCCTAACCCTAAGAGCCTGAGTCTAACCCTAACCCTAAGAGCCTGAGTCTAACCCTAACCCGAAGAGCCTGAGTCTAACCCTAACCCTAAGAGCCTGAGTCTAACCCTAACCCTAAGAGCCTGAGTCTAACACTCACCCTAAGAGCCTGAGTCTAACCCTAACCCTAAGAGCCTGAGTCTAACCCTCACCCTAAGAGCCTGAGTCTAACCCTAACTCTAAGAGCCTGAGTCTAACCCTAACCCTAAGAGCCTGAGTCTAACCCTCACCCTAAGAGCCTGAGTCTAACCCTAACCCGAAGAGCCTGAGTCTAACCCTAACCCGAAGAGCCTGAGTCTAACCCTAACCCTAAGAGCCTGAGTCTAACCCTAACCCTAAGAGCCTGAGTCTAACCCTAACCCTAAGAGCCTGAGTCTAACCCTAACCCTAAGAGCCTGAGTCTAACCCTCACCCTAAGAGCCTGAGTCTAACCCTAACCCTAAGAGCCTGAGTCTAACCCTAACCCGAAGAGACTGAGTCTAACCCTCACCCTAAGAGCCTGAGTCTAACCCTAACCCTAAGAGCCTGCGTCTAACCCTAACCCTAAGAGCCTGAGTCTAACCCTCACCCTAAGAGCCTGAGTCTAAACCTAACCCTAAGAGCCTGAGTCTAACCCTCACCCTAAGAGCCTGAGTCTAACCCTAACCCTAAGAGCCTGAGTCTAACCCTAACCCTAAAAGCCTGAGTCTAACCCTAACCCGAAGAGCCTGAGTCTAACCCTCACCCTAAGAGCCTGAGTCTAACCCTCACCCTAAGAGCCTGAGTCTAACCCTAACCCGAAGAGCCTGAGTCTAACCCTAACCCTAAGAGCCTGAGTCTAACCCTAACCCTAAGAGCCTGAGTCTAACCCTAACCCGAAGAGCCTGAGTCTAACCCTAACCCGTAGAGCCTGAGTCTAACCCTCACCCTAAGAGCCTGAGTCTAACCCTAACCCGAAGAGCCTGAGTCTAACCCTAACCCTAAGAGCCTGAGTCTAACCCTCACCCTAAGAGCCTGAGTCTAACCCTAACCCTAAGAGCCTGAGTCTAACCCAAACCCTAAGAGCCTGAGTCTAACCCTAACCCGAAGAGCCTGAGTCCAACCCTAACCCTAAGAGCCTGAGTCTAACCCTAACCCTAAGAGCCTGAGTCTAACCCTAACCCTAAGAGCCTGAGTCTAACCCTAACCCTTTTGGTGGAGCGCTGCTGCTATCTAGCGAAATATACTAGGGTACTGCAGCCGGCGCTGTTGGTGGAGCGCTGCTGCCATCTAGCGAAATGTAATTGGGTACTGCAGCCGGCCCGGTTGGTGGAGCGCTGCTGCCATCTAGCGAAATATATTCGGGTAGTGCAGCCGGCCCTGTTGGTGGAGCGCTGCTGCCATCTAGCGAAATATATTTTGGTACTGCAGCCGGCCCGGTTGGTGGAGCGCTGCTGCCGTCTCGCGAAATATATTTGGGTACTGCAGCCGGCCCTGTTGGTGGAGCTCTGCTGCCATCTAGCGAAATGTAATTGGGTACTGCAGCCGCCCTGTTGGTGGAGCGCTGCTGCCATCTAGCGAAATGTAATTGGGTACTGCAGCCGGCCGTTTGGTGGAGCGCTGCTGCCATCTAGCGAAATATATTTGGGTACTGCAGCCGGCTCTGTTGGTGGAGCGCTGCTGCCATCTAGCGAAATATATTTGGGTACTGCAGCCGGCCCTGTTGGTGGAGTGCTGCTGCCATCTAGCGAAATGTAATTGGGTACTGTAGCCGCCCGTTTGGTGGAGCGCTGCTGCCATCTAGCGAAATATATTTGGGTACTGCAGCCGTCGCTGTTGGTGGAGCGCTGCTGCCATCTAGCGAAATATACTTGGGTACTGCAGCCGGCCCTTTTGGTGGAGCGCTGCTGCCATCTAGCGAAATATACTCGGGTACTGCAGCCGCCCTTCTGGTGGAGCGCTGCTGCCATCTAGCGAAATATACTTGGGTACTGCAGCCGGCCCTGTTGGTGGAGCGCTGCTGCCATCTAGCGAAATATATTTGGGTACTGCAGCCGCCCTTTTGGTGGAGCGCTGCTGCCATCTAGCGAAATGTAATTGGGTACTGCAGCCGGCTCTGTTGGTGGAGCGCTGCTGGCATCTAGCGAAATATATTTGGGTACTGCAGCCGCCCTTTTGGTGGAGCGCTGCTGCCATCTAGCGAAATGTAATAGGGTACTGCAGCCGCCCGGTTGGTGGAGCGCTGCTGCCGTCTAGCGAAATATACATGGGTACTGCAGCCGCCCGGTTGGTGGAGCGCTGCTGCCATCTAGCGAAACCTAAGAGCCTGAGTCTAACCCTAACCCTAAGAGCCTGAGTCTAACCCTAACCCTAAGAGCCTGAGTCTAACCCTAACCCTAAGAGCCTGAGTCTAACCCTAACCCGAAGAGCCTGAGTCTAACCCTAACCCTAAGAGCCTGAGTCTAACCCTAACCCTAAGAGCCTGAGTCTAACCCTAACCCTAAGAGCCTAAGTCTAACCCTCACCCTAAGAGCCTGAGTCTAACCCTCACCCTAAGAGCCTGAGTCTAACCCTAAACCCTAAGAGCCTGAGTCTAACCCTCACCCTAAGAGCCTGAGTCTAACCCTAACCCTAAGAGCCTGAGTCTAACCCTCACCCTAAGAGCCTGAGTCTAACCCTAACCCTAAGAGCCTGAGTCTAACCCTAACCCTTTTGGTGGAGCGCTGCTGCTATCTAGCGAAATATACTAGGGTACTGCAGCCGGCGCTGTTGGTGGAGCGCTGCTGCCATCTAGCGAAATATATTTGGGTACTGCAGCCGGCCCTGTTGGTGGAGCGCTGCTGCCATCTAGCGACATATACTTGGGTACTGCAGGCGGCCCGGTTGGTGGAGCGCTGCTGCCATCTAGCGAAATATATTTGGGTACTGCAGCCGTCGCTGTTGGTGGAGCGCTGCTGCCATCTAGCGAAATATATTTGGGTACTGCAGCCGGCCCTGTTGGTGGAGCTCTGCTGCCATCTAGCGAAATGTAATTGGGTACTGCAGCCGCCCTGTTGGTGGAGCGCTGCTGCCATCTAGCGAAATGTAATTGGGTACTGCAGCCGGCCGTTTGGTGGAGCGCTGCTGCCATCTAGCGAAATATATTTGGGTACTGCAGCCGGCTCTGTTGGTGGAGCGCTGCTGCCATCTAGCGAAATATATTTGGGTACTGCAGCCGGCCCTGTTGGTGGAGTGCTGCTGCCATCTAGCGAAATGTAATTGGGTACTGTAGCCGCCCGTTTGGTGGAGCGCTGCTGCCATCTAGCGAAATATATTTGGGTACTGCAGCCGTCGCTGTTGGTGGAGCGCTGCTGCCATCTAGCGAAATATACTTGGGTACTGCAGCCGGCCCTTTTGGTGGAGCGCTGCTGCCATCTAGCGAAATATACTCGGGTACTGCAGCCGCCCTTTTGGTGGAGCGCTGCTGCCATCTAGCGAAATATACTTGGGTACTGCAGCCGGCCCTGTTGGTGGAGCGCTGCTGCCATCTAGCGAAATATATTTGGGTACTGCAGCCGCCCTTTTGGTGGAGCGCTGCTGCCATCTAGCGAAATGTAATTGGGTACTGCAGCCGGCTCTGTTGGTGGAGCGCTGCTGGCATCTAGCGAAATATATTTGGGTACTGCAGCCGCCCTTTTGGTGGAGCGCTGCTGCCATCTAGCGAAATGTAATAGGGTACTGCAGCCGCCCTTTTGGTGGAGCGCTGCTGCCGTCTAGCGAAATATACATGGGTACTGCAGCCGCCCGGTTGGTGGAGCGCTGCTGCCATCTAGCGAAACCTAAGAGCCTGAGTCTAACCCTAACCCTAAGAGCCTGAGTCTAACCCTAACCCTAAGAGCCTGAGTCTAACCCTCACCCTAAGAGCCTGAGTCTAACCCTAACCCTAAGAGCCTGAGTCTAACCCTAACCCGAAGAGCCTGAGTCTAACCCTAACCCGAAGAGCCTGAGTCTAACCCTAACCCTAAGAGCCTGAGTCTAACCCTAACCCTAAGAGCCTAAGTCTAACCCTCACCCTAAGAGCCTGAGTCTAACCCTCACCCTAAGAGCCTGAGTCTAACCCTAAACCCTAAGAGCCTGAGTCTAACCCTCACCCTAAGAGCCTGAGTCTAACCCTAACCCTAAGAGCCTGAGTCTAACCCTCACCCTAAGAGCCTGAGTCTAACCCTAACCCTAAGAGCCTGAGTCTAACCCTAACCCTTTTGGTGGAGCGCTGCTGCTATCTAGCGAAATATACTAGGGTACTGCAGCCGGCGCTGTTGGTGGAGCGCTGCTGCCATCTAGCGAAATATATTTGGGTACTGCAGCCGGCCCTGTTGGTGGAGCGCTGCTGCCATCTAGCGAAATGTAATTGGGTACTGTAGCCGCCCGTTTGGTGGAGCGCTGCTGCCATCTAGCGAAATATATTTGGGTACTGCAGCCGTCGCTGTTGGTGGAGCGCTGCTGCCATCTAGCGAAATATATTTGGGTACTGCAGCCGGCCCCGTTGGTGGAGCACTGCTGCCATCTAGCGAAATATATTTGGGTACTGCAGCCGGCCCGGTTGGTGGAGCGCTGCTGCCGTCTCGCGAAATATATTTGGGTACTGCAGCCGGCCCTGTTGGTGGAGCTCTGCTGCCATCTAGCGAAATGTAATTGGGTACTGCAGCCGCCCTGTTGGTGGAGCGCTGCTGCCATCTAGCGAAATGTAATTGGGTACTGCAGCCGGCCGTTTGGTGGAGCGCTGCTGCCATCTAGCGAAACCTAAGAGCCTGAGTCTAACCCTAACCCTAAGAGCCTGAGTCTAACCCTAACCCGAAGAGCCTGAGTCTAACCCTCACCCTAAGAGCCTGAGTCTAACCCTAACCCTAAGAGCCTGAGTCTAACCCTAACCCGAAGAGCCTGAGTCTAACCCTAACCCGAAGAGCCTGAGTCTAACCCTAACCCTAAGAGCCTGAGTCTAACCCTAACCCTAAGAGCCTAAGTCTAACCCTCACCCTAAGAGCCTGAGTCTAACCCTCACCCTAAGAGCCTGAGTCTAACCCTAAACCCTAAGAGCCTGAGTCTAACCCTCACCCTAAGAGCCTGAGTCTAACCCTAACCCTAAGAGCCTGAGTCTAACCCTCACCCTAAGAGCCTGAGTCTAACCCTAACCCTAAGAGCCTGAGTCTAACCCTAACCCTTTTGGTGGAGCGCTGCTGCTATCTAGCGAAATATACTAGGGTACTGCAGCCGGCGCTGTTGGTGGAGCGCTGCTGCCATCTAGCGAAATATATTTGGGTACTGCAGCCGGCCCTGTTGGTGGAGCGCTGCTGCCATCTAGCGAAATATATTTGGGTACTGCAGCCGGCTCTGTTGGTGGAGCGCTGCTGCCATCTAGCGAAATATATTTGGGTACTGCAGCCGGCCCTGTTGGTGGAGTGCTGCTGCCATCTAGCGAAATGTAATTGGGTACTGTAGCCGCCCGTTTGGTGGAGCGCTGCTGCCATCTAGCGAAATATATTTGGGTACTGCAGCCGTCGCTGTTGGTGGAGCGCTGCTGCCATCTAGCGAAATATACTTGGGTACTGCAGCCGGCCCCGTTGGTGGAGCACTGCTGCCATCTAGCGAAATATACTTGGGTACTGCAGCCGCCCGTTTGGTGGAGCGCTGCTGCCATCTAGCGAAATATATTTGGGTACTGCAGCCGGCCCTGTTGGTGGAGCGCTGCTGCCATCTAGCGAAATATACTCGGGTACTGCAGCCGCCCATTTGGTGGAGCGCTGCTGCCATCTAGCGAAATATACTTGGGTAGTGCAGCCGGCCCTGTTGGTGGAGCGCTGCTGCCATCTAGCGAAATATATTTGGGTACTGCAGCCGCCCTTTTGGTGGAGCGCTGCTGCCATCTAGCGAAATGTAATTGGGTACTGCAGCCGGCTCTGTTGGTGGAGCGCTGCTGGCATCTAGCGAAATATATTTGGGTACTGCAGCCGCCCGGTTGGTGGAGCGCTGCTGCCATCTAGCGAAATGTAATTGGGTACTGCAGCCGCCCTTTTGGTGGAGCGCTGCTGCCGTCTAGCGAAATATACATGGGTACTGCAGCCGCCCGGTTGGTGGAGCGCTGCTGCCATCTAGCGAAACCTAAGAGCCTGAGTCTAACCCTAACCCTAAGAGCCTGAGTCTAACCCTAACCCTAAGAGCCTATGTCTAACCCTCACCCTAAGAGCCTGAGTCTAACCCTAACCCTAAGAGCCTGAGTCTAACCCTAACCCGAAGAGCCTGAGTCTAACCCTAACCCTAAGAGCCTGAGTCTAACCCTAACCCTAAGAGCCTGAGTCTAACCCTAACCCTAAGAGCCTAAGTCTAACCCTCACCCTAAGAGCCTGACTCTAACCCTCACCCTAAGAGCCTGAGTCTAACCCTAACCCTAAGAGCCTGAGTCTAACCCTAACCCTAAGAGCCTGAGTCTAACCCTAACCCGAAGAGCCTGAGTCTAACCCTCACCCTAAGAGCCTGAGTCTAACCCTAACCCGAAGAGCCTGAGTCTAACCCTAACCCTAAGAGCCTGAGTCTAACCCTAACCCTAAGAGCCTGAGTCTAACCCTAACCCGAAGAGCCTGAGTCTAACCCTAACCCTAAGAGCCTGAGTCTAACCCTAACCCTAAGAGCCTGAGTCTAACCCTAACCCGAAGAGACTGAGTCTAACCCTCACCCTAAGAGCCTGAGTCTAACCCTAACCCTAAGAGCCTGAGTCTAACCCTAACCCGAAGAGCCTGAGTCTAACCCTAACCCGAAGAGCCTGAGTCCAACCCTAACCCTAAGAGCCTGAGTCTAACCCTAACCCTAAGAGCCTGAGTCTAACCCTAACCCTAAGAGCCTGAGTCTAACCCTAACCCTTTTGGTGGAGCGCTGCTGCTATCTAGCGAAATATACTAGGATACTGCAGCCGGCGCTGTTGGTGGAGCGCTGCTGCCATCTAGCGAAATATATTTGGGTACTGCAGCCGCCCTTTTGGTTGAGCGCTGCTGCCATCTAGCGAAATGTAATTGGGTACTGCAGCCGGCCCGGTTGGTGGAGCGCTGCTGCCATCTAGCGAAATATATTTGGGTAGTGCAGCCGGCCCTGTTGGTGGAGCGCTGCTGCCATCTAGCGAAATATATTTGGGTACTGCAGCCGGCCCGGTTGGTGGAGCGCTGCTGCCGTCTCGCGAAATATATTTGGGTAATGCAGCCGGCCCTGCTGGTGGAGCTCTGCTGCCATCTAGCGAAATGTAATTGGGTACTGCAGCCGCCCTTTTGGTGGAGCGCTGCTGCCATCTAGCGAAATGTAATTGGGTACTGCAGCCGGCGCTCTTGGTGGAGCGCTGCTGCCATCTAGCGAAATATACTTGGGTACTGCAGCCGGCCCTGTTGGTGGAGTGCTGCTGCCATCTAGCGAAATGTAATTGGGTACTGTAGCCGACCGGTTGGTGGAGCGCTGCTGCCATCTAGCGAAATGTAATTGGGTACTGCAGCCGCCCTTTTGGTGGAGCGCTGCTGCCGTCTAGCGAAATATACTTGGGTACTGCAGCCGCCCGGTTGGTGGAGCGCTGCTGCCATCTAGCGAAACCTAAGAGCCTGAGTCTAACCCTAACCCTAAGAGCCTGAGTCTAACCCTCACCCTAAGAGCCTGAGTCTAACCCTAACCCGAAGAGCCTGAGTCTAACCCTAACTCTAAGAGCCTGAGTCTAACCCTAACCCTAAGAGCCTGAGTCTAACCCTAACCCTAAGAGCCTGAGTCTAACCCTCACCCTAAGAGCCTGAGTCTAACCCTAACCCTAAGAGCCTGAGTCTAACCCTAACCCGAAGAGCCTGAGTCTAACCCTAACCCGAAGAGCCTGAGTCTAACCCTAACCCTAAGAGCCTGAGTCTAACCCTAACCCTAAGAGCCTGAGTCTAACCCTCACCCTAAGAGCCTGAGTCGAACCCTAACCCTAAGAGCCTGAGTCTAACCCTAACCCTAAGAGCCTGAGTCTAACCCTAACCCGAAGAGCCTGAGTCTAACCCTAACCCGAAGAGCCTGAGTCTAACCCTAACCCGAAGAGCCTGAGTCTAACCCTAACCCTAAGAGCCTGAGTCTAACCCTAACCCGAAGAGACTGAGTCTAACCCTCACCCTAAGAGCCTGAGTCTAACCCTAACCCTAAGAGCCTGAGTCTAACCCTAACCCTAAGAGCCTGCGTCTAACCCTAACCCTAAGAGCCTGAGTCTAACCCTCACCCTAAGAGCCTGAGTCTAACCCTAACCCTAAGAGCCTGAGTCTAACCCTCACCCTAAGAGCCTGAGTCTAACCCTAACCCGAAGAGCCTGAGTCTAACCCTAACCCGAAGAGCCTGAGTCTAACCCTAACCCGAAGAGCCTGAGTCTAACCCTAACCCTAAGAGCCTGAGTCTAACCCTAACCCGAAGAGCCTGAGTCTAACCCTCACCCGAAGAGCCTGAGTCTAACCCTAACCCTAAGAGCCTGAGTCTAACCCTAACCCTAAGAGCCTGAGTCTAACCCTAACCCTAAGAGCCTGAGTCTAACCCTAACCCTAAGAGCCTGAGTCTAACCCTAACCCTTTTGGTGGAGCGCTGCTGCTATCTAGCGAAATATACTAGGGTACTGCAGCCGGCGCTGTTGGTGGAGCGCTGCTGCCATCTAGCGAAATATATTTGGGTACTGCAGCCGCCCTTTTGGTGGAGCGCTGCTGCCATCTAGCGAAATGTAATTGGGTACTGCAGCCGGCCCGGTTGGTGGAGCGCTGCTGCCATCTAGCGAAATATATTTGGGTACTGCAGCCGGCCCCGTTGGTGGAGCGCTGCTGCCATCTAGCGAAATATATTTGGGTACTGCAGCCGGCCCGGTTGGTGGAGCGCTGCTGCCGTCTCGCGAAATATATTTGGGTACTGCAGCCGGCCCTGCTGGTGGAGCTCTGCTGCCATCTAGCGAAATGTAATTGGGTACTGCAGCCGGCCCTGTTGGTGGAGCGCTGCTGCCATCTAGCGAAATATACTTGGGTACTGCAGCCGCCCGGTTGGTGGAGCGCTGCTGCCATCTAGCGAAATATATTTGGGTACTGCAGGCGGCGCTGTTGGTGGAGCGCTGCTGCCATCTAGCGAAATATATTTAGGTACTGCAGCCGCCCTTTTGGTGGAGCGCTGCTGCCATCTAGCGAAATGTAATTGGGTACTGCAGCCGACCGGTTGGTGGAGCGCTGCTGCCATCTAGCGAAACCTAAGAGCCTGAGTCTAACCCTAACCCTAAGAGCCTGAGTCTAACCCTCACCCTAAGAGCCTGAGTCTAACCCTAACCCGAAGAGCCTGAGTCTAACCCTAACTCTAAGAGCCTGAGTCTAACCCTAACCCTAAGAGCCTGAGTCTAACCCTAACCCTAAGAGCCTGAGTCTAACCCTCACCCTAAGAGCCTGAGTCTAACCCTAACCCGAAGAGCCTGAGTCTAACCCTAAACCGAAGAGCCTGAGTCTAACCCTAACCCTAAGAGCCTGAGTCTAACCCTAACCCTAAGAGCCTAAGTCTAACCCTCACCCTAAGAGCCTGAGTCTAACCCTCACCCTAAGAGCCTGAGTCTAACCCTAAACCCTAAGAGCCTGAGTCTAACCCTCACCCTAAGAGCCTGAGTCTAACCCTAACCCTAAGAGCCTGAGTCTAACCCTCACCCTAAGAGCCTGAGTCTAACCCTAACCCTAAGAGCCTGAGTCTAACCCTAACCCTTTTGGTGGAGCGCTGCTGCTATCTAGCGAAATATACTAGGGTACTGCAGCCGGCGCTGTTGGTGGAGCGCTGCTGCCATCTAGCGAAATATATTTGGGTACTGCAGCCGGCCCTGTTGGTGGAGCGCTGCTGCCATCTAGCGAAATGTAATTAGGTACTGTAGCCGCCCGTTTGGTGGAGCGCTGCTGCCATCTAGCGAAATATATTTGGGTACTGCAGCCGTCGCTGTTGGTGGAGCGCTGCTGCCATCTAGCGAAATATATTTGGGTACTGCAGCCGGCCCTGTTGGTGGAGCTCTGCTGCCATCTAGCGAAATGTAATTGGGTACTGCAGCCGCCCTGTTGGTGGAGCGCTGCTGCCATCTAGCGAAATGTAATTGGGTACTGCAGCCGGCCGTTTGGTGGAGCGCTGCTGCCATCTAGCGAAATATATTTGGGTACTGCAGCCGGCTCTGTTGGTGGAGCGCTGCTGCCATCTAGCGAAATATATTTGGGTACTGCAGCCGGCCCTGTTGGTGGAGTGCTGCTGCCATCTAGCGAAATGTAATTGGGTACTGTAGCCGCCCGTTTGGTGGAGCGCTGCTGCCATCTAGCGAAATATATTTGGGTACTGCAGCCGTCGCTGTTGGTGGAGCGCTGCTGCCATCTAGCGAAATATACTTGGGTACTGCAGCCGGCCCTTTTGGTGGAGCGCTGCTGCCATCTAGCGAAATATACTCGGGTACTGCAGCCGCCCTTTTGGTGGAGCGCTGCTGCCATCTAGCGAAATATACTTGGGTACTGCAGCCGGCCCTGTTGGTGGAGCGCTGCTGCCATCTAGCGAAATATATTTGGGTACTGCAGCCGCCCTTTTGGTGGAGCGCTGCTGCCATCTAGCGAAATGTAATTGGGTACTGCAGCCGGCTCTGTTGGTGGAGCGCTGCTGGCATCTAGCGAAATATATTTGGGTACTGCAGCCGCCCTTTTGGTGGAGCGCTGCTGCCATCTAGCGAAATGTAATAGGGTACTGCAGCCGCCCTTTTGGTGGAGCGCTGCTGCCGTCTAGCGAAATATACATGGGTACTGCAGCCGCCCGGTTGGTGGAGCGCTGCTGCCATCTAGCGAAACCTAAGAGCCTGAGTCTAACCCTAACCCTAAGAGCCTGAGTCTAACCCTAACCCTAAGAGCCTGATTCTAACCCTCACCCTAAGAGCCTGAGTCTAACCCTAACCCTAAGAGCCTGAGTCTAACCCTAACCCGAAGAGCCTGAGTCTAACCCTAACCCGAAGAGCCTGAGTCTAACCCTAACCCTAAGAGCCTGAGTCTAACCCTAACCCTAAGAGCCTAAGTCTAACCCTCACCCTAAGAGCCTGAGTCTAACCCTCACCCTAAGAGCCTGAGTCTAACCCTAAACCCTAAGAGCCTGAGTCTAACCCTCACCCTAAGAGCCTGAGTCTAACCCTAACCCTAAGAGCCTGAGTCTAACCCTCACCCTAAGAGCCTGAGTCTAACCCTAACCCTAAGAGCCTGAGTCTAACCCTAACCCTTTTGGTGGAGCGCTGCTGCTATCTAGCGAAATATACTAGGGTACTGCAGCCGGCGCTGTTGGTGGAGCGCTGCTGCCATCTAGCGAAATATATTTGGGTACTGCAGCCGGCCCTGTTGGTGGAGCGCTGCTGCCATCTAGCGAAATGTAATTGGGTACTGTAGCCGCCCGTTTGGTGGAGCGCTGCTGCCATCTAGCGAAATATATTTGGGTACTGCAGCCGTCGCTGTTGGTGGAGCGCTGCTGCCATCTAGCGAAATATATTTGGGTACTGCAGCCGGCCCCGTTGGTGGAGCACTGCTGCCATCTAGCGAAATATATTTGGGTACTGCAGCCGGCCCGGTTGGTGGAGCGCTGCTGCCGTCTCGCGAAATATATTTGGGTACTGCAGCCGGCCCTGTTGGTGGAGCTCTGCTGCCATCTAGCGAAATGTAATTGGGTACTGCAGCCGCCCTGTTGGTGGAGCGCTGCTGCCATCTAGCGAAATGTAATTGGGTACTGCAGCCGGCCGTTTGGTGGAGCGCTGCTGCCATCTAGCGAAATATATTTGGGTACTGCAGCCGGCTCTGTTGGTGGAGCGCTGCTGCCATCTAGCGAAATATATTTGGGTACTGCAGCCGGCCCTGTTGGTGGAGTGCTGCTGCCATCTAGCGAAATGTAATTGGGTACTGTAGCCGCCCGTTTGGTGGAGCGCTGCTGCCATCTAGCGAAATATATTTGGGTACTGCAGCCGTCGCTGTTGGTGGAGCGCTGCTGCCATCTAGCGAAATATACTTGGGTACTGCAGCCGGCCCCGTTGGTGGAGCACTGCTGCCATCTAGCGAAATATACTTGGGTACTGCAGCCGCCCGTTTGGTGGAGCGCTGCTGCCATCTAGCGAAATATATTTGGGTACTGCAGCCGGCCCTGTTGGTGGAGCGCTGCTGCCATCTAGCGAAATATACTCGGGTACTGCAGCCGCCCGGTTGGTGGAGCGCTGCTGCCATCTAGCGAAATATACTTGGGTAGTGCAGCCGGCCCTGTTGGTGGAGCGCTGCTGCCATCTAGCGAAATATATTTGGGTACTGCAGCCGCCCTTTTGGTGGAGCGCTGCTGCCATCTAGCGAAATGTAATTGGGTACTGCAGCCGGCTCTGTTGGTGGAGCGCTGCTGGCATCTAGCGAAATATATTTGGGTACTGCAGCCGCCCTTTTGGTGGAGCGCTGCTGCCATCTAGCGAAATGTAATTGGGTACTGCAGCCGCCCTTTTGGTGGAGCGCTGCTGCCGTCTAGCGAAATATACATGGGTACTGCAGCCGCCCGGTTGGTGGAGCGCTGCTGCCATCTAGCGAAACCTAAGAGCCTGAGTCTAACCCTAACCCTAAGAGCCTGAGTCTAACCCTAACCCTAAGAGCCTATGTCTAACCCTCACCCTAAGAGCCTGAGTCTAACCCTAACCCTAAGAGCCTGAGTCTAACCCTAACCCGAAGAGCCTGAGTCTAACCCTAACCCTAAGAGCCTGAGTCTAACCCTAACCCTAAGAGCCTGAGTCTAACCCTCACCCTAAGAGCCTAAGTCTAACCCTCACCCTAAGAGCCTGAGTCTAACCCTCACCCTAAGAGCCTGAGTCTAACCCTAACCCTAAGAGCCTGAGTCTAACCCTCACCCTAAGAGCCTGAGTCTAACCCTAACCCGAAGAGCCTGAGTCTAACCCTCACCCTAAGAGCCTGAGTCTAACCCTAACCCGAAGAGCCTGAGTCTAACCCTAACCCTAAGAGCCTGAGTCTAACCCTAACCCTAAGAGCCTGAGTCTAACCCTAACCCGAAGAGCCTGAGTCTAACCCTAACCCTAAGAGCCTGAGTCTAACCCTAACCCTAAGAGCCTGAGTCTAACCCTAACCCGAAGAGACTGAGTCTAACCCTCACCCTAAGAGCCTGAGTCTAACCCTAACCCTAAGAGCCTGAGTCTAACCCTAACCCGAAGAGCCTGAGTCTAACCCTAACCCGAAGAGCCTGAGTCCAACCCTAACCCTAAGAGCCTGAGTCTAACCCTAACCCTAAGAGCCTGAGTCTAACCCTAACCCTAAGAGCCTGAGTCTAACCCTAACCCTTTTGGTGGAGCGCTGCTGCTATCTAGCGAAATATACTAGGATACTGCAGCCGGCGCTGTTGGTGGAGCGCTGCTGCCATCTAGCGAAATATATTTGGGTACTGCAGCCGCCCTTTTGGTGGAGCGCTGCTGCCATCTAGCGAAATGTAATTGGGTACTGCAGCCGGCCCGGTTGGTGGAGCGCTGCTGCCATCTAGCGAAATATATTTGGGTAGTGCAGCCGGCCCTGTTGGTGGAGCGCTGCTGCCATCTAGCGAAATATATTTGGGTACTGCAGCCGGCCCGGTTGGTGGAGCGCTGCTGCCGTCTCGCGAAATATATTTGGGTAATGCAGCCGGCCCTGCTGGTGGAGCTCTGCTGCCATCTAGCGAAATGTAATTGGGTACTGCAGCCGCCCTTTTGGTGGAGCGCTGCTGCCATCTAGCGAAATGTAATTGGGTACTGCAGCCGGCGCTCTTGGTGGAGCGCTGCTGCCATCTAGCGAAATATACTTGGGTACTGCAGCCGGCCCTGTTGGTGGAGTGCTGCTGCCATCTAGCGAAATGTAATTGGGTACTGTAGCCGACCGGTTGGTGGAGCGCTGCTGCCATCTAGCGAAATGTAATTGGGTACTGCAGCCGCCCTTTTGGTGGAGCGCTGCTGCCGTCTAGCGAAATATACTTGGGTACTGCAGCCGCCCGGTTGGTGGAGCGCTGCTGCCATCTAGCGAAACCTAAGAGCCTGAGTCTAACCCTAACCCTAAGAGCCTGAGTCTAACCCTCACCCTAAGAGCCTGAGTCTAACCCTAACCCGAAGAGCCTGAGTCTAACCCTAACTCTAAGAGCCTGAGTCTAACCCTAACCCTAAGAGCCTGAGTCTAACCCTAACCCTAAGAGCCTGAGTCTAACCCTCACCCTAAGAGCCTGAGTCTAACCCTAACCCTAAGAGCCTGAGTCTAACCCTAACCCGAAGAGCCTGAGTCTAACCCTAACCCGAAGAGCCTGAGTCTAACCCTAACCCTAAGAGCCTGAGTCTAACCCTAACCCTAAGAGCCTGAGTCTAACCCTCACCCTAAGAGCCTGAGTCGAACCCTAACCCTAAGAGCCTGAGTCTAACCCTAACCCTAAGAGCCTGAGTCTAACCCTAACCCGAAGAGCCTGAGTCTAACCCTAACCCGAAGAGCCTGAGTCTAACCCTAACCCTAAGAGCCTGAGTCTAACCCTAACCCTAAGAGCCTGAGTCTAACCCTAACCCGAAGAGACTGAGTCTAACCCTCACCCTAAGAGCCTGAGTCTAACCCTAACCCTAAGAGCCTGAGTCTAACCCTAACCCTAAGAGCCTGCGTCTAACCCTAACCCTAAGAGCCTGAGTCTAACCCTCACCCTAAGAGCCTGAGTCTAACCCTAACCCTAAGAGCCTGAGTCTAACCCTCACCCTAAGAGCCTGAGTCTAACCCTAACCCGAAGAGCCTGAGTCTAACCCTAACCCTAAGAGCCTGAGTCTAACCCTAACCCGAAGAGCCTGAGTCTAACCCTAACCCTAAGAGCCTGAGTCTAACCCTAACCCGAAGAGCCTGAGTCTAACCCTCACCCGAAGAGCCTGAGTCTAACCCTAACCCTAAGAGCCTGAGTCTAACCCTAACCCTAAGAGCCTGAGTCTAACCCTAACCCTAAGAGCCTGAGTCTAACCCTAACCCTAAGAGCCTGAGTCTAACCCTAACCCTTTTGGTGGAGCGCTGCTGCTATCTAGCGAAATATACTAGGATACTGCAGCCGGCGCTGTTGGTGGAGCGCTGCTGCCATCTAGCGAAATATATTTGGGTACTGCAGCCGCCCTTTTGGTGGAGCGCTGCTGCCATCTAGCGAAATGTAATTGGGTACTGCAGCCGGCCCGGTTGGTGGAGCGCTGCTGCCATCTAGCGAAATATATTTGGGTAGTGCAGCCGGCCCTGTTGGTGGAGCGCTGCTGCCATCTAGCGAAATATATTTGGGTACTGCAGCCGGCCCGGTTGGTGGAGCGCTGCTGCCGTCTCGCGAAATATATTTGGGTAATGCAGCCGGCCCTGCTGGTGGAGCTCTGCTGCCATCTAGCGAAATGTAATTGGGTACTGCAGCCGCCCTTTTGGTGGAGCGCTGCTGCCATCTAGCGAAATGTAATTGGGTACTGCAGCCGGCGCTCTTGGTGGAGCGCTGCTGCCATCTAGCGAAATATACTTGGGTACTGCAGCCGGCCCTGTTGGTGGAGTGCTGCTGCCATCTAGCGAAATGTAATTGGGTACTGTAGCCGACCGGTTGGTGGAGCGCTGCTGCCATCTAGCGAAATGTAATTGGGTACTGCAGCCGCCCTTTTGGTGGAGCGCTGCTGCCGTCTAGCGAAATATACTTGGGTACTGCAGCCGCCCGGTTGGTGGAGCGCTGCTGCCATCTAGCGAAACCTAAGAGCCTGAGTCTAACCCTAACCCTAAGAGCCTGAGTCTAACCCTCACCCTAAGAGCCTGAGTCTAACCCTAACCCGAAGAGCCTGAGTCTAACCCTAACTCTAAGAGCCTGAGTCTAACCCTAACCCTAAGAGCCTGAGTCTAACCCTAACCCTAAGAGCCTGAGTCTAACCCTCACCCTAAGAGCCTGAGTCTAACCCTAACCCTAAGAGCCTGAGTCTAACCCTAACCCGAAGAGCCTGAGTCTAACCCTAACCCGAAGAGCCTGAGTCTAACCCTAACCCTAAGAGCCTGAGTCTAACCCTAACCCTAAGAGCCTGAGTCTAACCCTCACCCTAAGAGCCTGAGTCGAACCCTAACCCTAAGAGCCTGAGTCTAACCCTAACCCTAAGAGCCTGAGTCTAACCCTAACCCGAAGAGCCTGAGTCTAACCCTAACCCGAAGAGCCTGAGTCTAACCCTAACCCTAAGAGCCTGAGTCTAACCCTAACCCTAAGAGCCTGAGTCTAACCCTAACCCGAAGAGACTGAGTCTAACCCTCACCCTAAGAGCCTGAGTCTAACCCTAACCCTAAGAGCCTGAGTCTAACCCTAACCCTAAGAGCCTGCGTCTAACCCTAACCCTAAGAGCCTGAGTCTAACCCTCACCCTAAGAGCCTGAGTCTAACCCTAACCCTAAGAGCCTGAGTCTAACCCTCACCCTAAGAGCCTGAGTCTAACCCTAACCCGAAGAGCCTGAGTCTAACCCTAACCCTAAGAGCCTGAGTCTAACCCTAACCCGAAGAGCCTGAGTCTAACCCTAACCCTAAGAGCCTGAGTCTAACCCTAACCCGAAGAGCCTGAGTCTAACCCTCACCCGAAGAGCCTGAGTCTAACCCTAACCCTAAGAGCCTGAGTCTAACCCTAACCCTAAGAGCCTGAGTCTAACCCTAACCCTAAGAGCCTGAGTCTAACCCTAACCCTAAGAGCCTGAGTCTAACCCTAACCCTTTTGGTGGAGCGCTGCTGCTATCTAGCGAAATATACTAGGGTACTGCAGCCGGCGCTGTTGGTGGAGCGCTGCTGCCATCTAGCGAAATATATTTGGGTACTGCAGCCGCCCTTTTGGTGGAGCGCTGCTGCCATCTAGCGAAATGTAATTGGGTACTGCAGCCGGCCCGGTTGGTGGAGCGCTGCTGCCATCTAGCGAAATATATTTGGGTACTGCAGCCGGCCCCGTTGGTGGAGCGCTGCTGCCATCTAGCGAAATATATTTGGGTACTGCAGCCGGCCCGGTTGGTGGAGCGCTGCTGCCGTCTCGCGAAATATATTTGGGTACTGCAGCCGGCCCTGCTGGTGGAGCGCTGCTGCCATCTAGCGAAATATACTTGGGTACTGCAGCCGCCCGGTTGGTGGAGCGCTGCTGCCATCTAGCGAAATATATTTGGGTACTGCAGGCGGCGCTGTTGGTGGAGCGCTGCTGCCATCTAGCGAAATATATTTAGGTACTGCAGCCGCCCTTTTGGTGGAGCGCTGCTGCCATCTAGCGAAATGTAATTGGGTACTGCAGCCGACCGGTTGGTGGAGCGCTGCTGCCATCTAGCGAAACCTAAGAGCCTGAGTCTAACCCTAACCCTAAGAGCCTGAGTCTAACCCTCACCCTAAGAGCCTGAGTCTAACCCTAACCCTAAGAGCCTGAGTCTAACCCTAACCCTTTTGGTGGAGCGCTGCTGCTATCTAGCGAAATATACTAGGGTACTGCAGCCGGCGCTGTTGGTGGAGCGCTGCTGCCATCTAGCGAAATATATTTGGGTACTGCAGCCGGCCCTGTTGGTGGAGCGCTGCTGCCATCTAGCGAAATGTAATTGGGTACTGTAGCCGCCCGTTTGGTGGAGCGCTGCTGCCATCTAGCGAAATATATTTGGGTACTGCAGCCGTCGCTGTTGGTGGAGCGCTGCTGCCATCTAGCGAAATATATTTGGGTACTGCAGCCGGCCCCGTTGGTGGAGCACTGCTGCCATCTAGCGAAATATATTTGGGTACTGCAGCCGGCCCGGTTGGTGGAGCGCTGCTGCCGTCTCGCGAAATATATTTGGGTACTGCAGCCGGCCCTGTTGGTGGAGCTCTGCTGCCATCTAGCGAAATGTAATTGGGTACTGCAGCCGCCCTGTTGGTGGAGCGCTGCTGCCATCTAGCGAAATGTAATTGGGTACTGCAGCCGGCCGTTTGGTGGAGCGCTGCTGCCATCTAGCGAAATATATTTGGGTACTGCAGCCGGCTCTGTTGGTGGAGCGCTGCTGCCATCTAGCGAAATATATTTGGGTACTGCAGCCGGCCCTGTTGGTGGAGTGCTGCTGCCATCTAGCGAAATGTAATTGGGTACTGTAGCCGCCCGTTTGGTGGAGCGCTGCTGCCATCTAGCGAAATATATTTGGGTACTGCAGCCGTCGCTGTTGGTGGAGCGCTGCTGCCATCTAGCGAAATATACTTGGGTACTGCAGCCGGCCCCGTTGGTGGAGCACTGCTGCCATCTAGCGAAATATACTTGGGTACTGCAGCCGCCCGTTTGGTGGAGCGCTGCTGCCATCTAGCGAAATATATTTGGGTACTGCAGCCGGCCCTGTTGGTGGAGCGCTGCTGCCATCTAGCGAAATATACTCGGGTACTGCAGCCGCCCGGTTGGTGGAGCGCTGCTGCCATCTAGCGAAATATACTTGGGTAGTGCAGCCGGCCCTGTTGGTGGAGCGCTGCTGCCATCTAGCGAAATATATTTGGGTACTGCAGCCGCCCTTTTGGTGGAGCGCTGCTGCCATCTAGCGAAATGTAATTGGGTACTGCAGCCGGCTCTGTTGGTGGAGCGCTGCTGGCATCTAGCGAAATATATTTGGGTACTGCAGCCGCCCTTTTGGTGGAGCGCTGCTGCCATCTAGCGAAATGTAATTGGGTACTGCAGCCGCCCTTTTGGTGGAGCGCTGCTGCCGTCTAGCGAAATATACATGGGTACTGCAGCCGCCCGGTTGGTGGAGCGCTGCTGCCATCTAGCGAAACCTAAGAGCCTGAGTCTAACCCTAACCCTAAGAGCCTGAGTCTAACCCTAACCCTAAGAGCCTATGTCTAACCCTCACCCTAAGAGCCTGAGTCTAACCCTAACCCTAAGAGCCTGAGTCTAACCCTAACCCGAAGAGCCTGAGTCTAACCCTAACCCTAAGAGCCTGAGTCTAACCCTAACCCTAAGAGCCTGAGTCTAACCCTAACCCTAAGAGCCTAAGTCTAACCCTCACCCTAAGAGCCTGAGTCTAACCCTCACCCTAAGAGCCTGAGTCTAACCCTAACCCTAAGAGCCTGAGTCTAACCCTCACCCTAAGAGCCTGAGTCTAACCCTAACCCGAAGAGCCTGAGTCTAACCCTCACCCTAAGAGCCTGAGTCTAACCCTAACCCGAAGAGCCTGAGTCTAACCCTAACCCTAAGAGCCTGAGTCTAACCCTAACCCTAAGAGCCTGAGTCTAACCCTAACCCGAAGAGCCTGAGTCTAACCCTAACCCTAAGAGCCTGAGTCTAACCCTAACCCTAAGAGCCTGAGTCTAACCCTAACCCGAAGAGACTGAGTCTAACCCTCACCCTAAGAGCCTGAGTCTAACCCTAACCCTAAGAGCCTGAGTCTAACCCTAACCCGAAGAGCCTGAGTCTAACCCTAACCCGAAGAGCCTGAGTCCAACCCTAACCCTAAGAGCCTGAGTCTAACCCTAACCCTAAGAGCCTGAGTCTAACCCTAACCCTAAGAGCCTGAGTCTAACCCTAACCCTTTTGGTGGAGCGCTGCTGCTATCTAGCGAAATATACTAGGATACTGCAGCCGGCGCTGTTGGTGGAGCGCTGCTGCCATCTAGCGAAATATATTTGGGTACTGCAGCCGCCCTTTTGGTGGAGCGCTGCTGCCATCTAGCGAAATGTAATTGGGTACTGCAGCCGGCCCGGTTGGTGGAGCGCTGCTGCCATCTAGCGAAATATATTTGGGTAGTGCAGCCGGCCCTGTTGGTGGAGCGCTGCTGCCATCTAGCGAAATATATTTGGGTACTGCAGCCGGCCCGGTTGGTGGAGCGCTGCTGCCGTCTCGCGAAATATATTTGGGTAATGCAGCCGGCCCTGCTGGTGGAGCTCTGCTGCCATCTAGCGAAATGTAATTGGGTACTGCAGCCGCCCTTTTGGTGGAGCGCTGCTGCCATCTAGCGAAATGTAATTGGGTACTGCAGCCGGCGCTCTTGGTGGAGCGCTGCTGCCATCTAGCGAAATATACTTGGGTACTGCAGCCGGCCCTGTTGGTGGAGTGCTGCTGCCATCTAGCGAAATGTAATTGGGTACTGTAGCCGACCGGTTGGTGGAGCGCTGCTGCCATCTAGCGAAATGTAATTGGGTACTGCAGCCGCCCTTTTGGTGGAGCGCTGCTGCCGTCTAGCGAAATATACTTGGGTACTGCAGCCGCCCGGTTGGTGGAGCGCTGCTGCCATCTAGCGAAACCTAAGAGCCTGAGTCTAACCCTAACCCTAAGAGCCTGAGTCTAACCCTCACCCTAAGAGCCTGAGTCTAACCCTAACCCGAAGAGCCTGAGTCTAACCCTAACTCTAAGAGCCTGAGTCTAACCCTAACCCTAAGAGCCTGAGTCTAACCCTAACCCTAAGAGCCTGAGTCTAACCCTCACCCTAAGAGCCTGAGTCTAACCCTAACCCTAAGAGCCTGAGTCTAACCCTAACCCGAAGAGCCTGAGTCTAACCCTAACCCGAAGAGCCTGAGTCTAACCCTAACCCTAAGAGCCTGAGTCTAACCCTAACCCTAAGAGCCTGAGTCTAACCCTCACCCTAAGAGCCTGAGTCGAACCCTAACCCTAAGAGCCTGAGTCTAACCCTAACCCTAAGAGCCTGAGTCTAACCCTAACCCGAAGAGCCTGAGTCTAACCCTAACCCGAAGAGCCTGAGTCTAACCCTAACCCTAAGAGCCTGAGTCTAACCCTAACCCTAAGAGCCTGAGTCTAACCCTAACCCGAAGAGACTGAGTCTAACCCTCACCCTAAGAGCCTGAGTCTAACCCTAACCCTAAGAGCCTGAGTCTAACCCTAACCCTAAGAGCCTGCGTCTAACCCTAACCCTAAGAGCCTGAGTCTAACCCTCACCCTAAGAGCCTGAGTCTAACCCTAACCCTAAGAGCCTGAGTCTAACCCTCACCCTAAGAGCCTGAGTCTAACCCTAACCCGAAGAGCCTGAGTCTAACCCTAACCCTAAGAGCCTGAGTCTAACCCTAACCCGAAGAGCCTGAGTCTAACCCTAACCCTAAGAGCCTGAGTCTAACCCTAACCCGAAGAGCCTGAGTCTAACCCTCACCCGAAGAGCCTGAGTCTAACCCTAACCCTAAGAGCCTGAGTCTAACCCTAACCCTAAGAGCCTGAGTCTAACCCTAACCCTAAGAGCCTGAGTCTAACCCTAACCCTAAGAGCCTGAGTCTAACCCTAACCCTTTTGGTGGAGCGCTGCTGCTATCTAGCGAAATATACTAGGGTACTGCAGCCGGCGCTGTTGGTGGAGCGCTGCTGCCATCTAGCGAAATATATTTGGGTACTGCAGCCGCCCTTTTGGTGGAGCGCTGCTGCCATCTAGCGAAATGTAATTGGGTACTGCAGCCGGCCCGGTTGGTGGAGCGCTGCTGCCATCTAGCGAAATATATTTGGGTACTGCAGCCGGCCCCGTTGGTGGAGCGCTGCTGCCATCTAGCGAAATATATTTGGGTACTGCAGCCGGCCCGGTTGGTGGAGCGCTGCTGCCGTCTCGCGAAATATATTTGGGTACTGCAGCCGGCCCTGCTGGTGGAGCTCTGCTGCCATCTAGCGAAATGTAATTGGGTACTGCAGCCGGCCCTGTTGGTGGAGCGCTGCTGCCATCTAGCGAAATATACTTGGGTACTGCAGCCGCCCGGTTGGTGGAGCGCTGCTGCCATCTAGCGAAATATACTTGGGTACTGCAGGCGGCGCTGTTGGTGGAGCGCTGCTGCCATCTAGCGAAATATATTTAGGTACTGCAGCCGCCCTTTTGGTGGAGCGCTGCTGCCATCTAGCGAAATGTAATTGGGTACTGCAGCCGACCGGTTGGTGGAGCGCTGCTGCCATCTAGCGAAACCTAAGAGCCTGAGTCTAACCCTAACCCTAAGAGCCTGAGTCTAACCCTCACCCTAAGAGCCTGAGTCTAACCCTAACCCGAAGAGCCTGAGTCTAACCCTAACTCTAAGAGCCTGAGTCTAACCCTAACCCTAAGAGCCTGAGTCTAACCCTAACCCTAAGAGCCTGAGTCTAACCCTCACCCTAAGAGCCTGAGTCTAACCCTAACCCGAAGAGCCTGAGTCTAACCCTAAACCGAAGAGCCTGAGTCTAACCCTAACCCTAAGAGCCTGAGTCTAACCCTAACCCTAAGAGCCTGAGTCTAACCCTAACCCTAAGAGCCTGAGTCTAACCCTAACCCTAAGAGCCTGAGTCTAACCCTAACCCTAAGAGCCTGAGTCTAACCCTAACCCGAAGAGACTGAGTCTAACCCTAACCCGAAGAGCCTGAGTCTAACCCTAACCCTAAGAGCCTGAGTCTAACCCTAACCCTAAGAGCCTGATTCTAACCCTAACCCGAAGAGACTGAGTCTAACCCTCACCCTAAGAGCCTGAGGCTAACCCTAACCCTAAGAGCCTGAGTCTAACCCTAACCCGAAGAGCCTGCGTCTAACCCTAACCCTAAGAGCCTGAGTCTAACCCTCACCCTAAGAGCCTGAGTCTAACCCTAAGAGCCTGAGTCTAACCCTCACCCTAAGAGCCTGAGTCTAACCCTAACCCGAAGAGCCTGAGTCTAACCCTAACCCTAAGAGCCTGAGTCTAACCCTAACCCGAAGAGCCTGAGTCTAACCCTAACCCGAAGAGCCTGAGTCTAACCCTAACCCTAAGAGCCTGAGTCTAACCCTCACCCTAAGAGCCTGAGTCTAACCCTAACTCTAAGAGCCTGAGTCTAACCCTAACCCTAAGAGCCTGAGTCTAACCCTAACCCTAAGAGCCTGAGTCCAACCCTAACCCTAAGAGCCTGAGTCTAACCATAACCCTAAGAGCCTGAGTCTAACCCTAACCCTAAGAGCCTGAGTCTAACCCTAACCCTTTTGGTGGAGCGCTGCCGCTATCTAGCGAAATATACGAGGGTACTGCAGCCGGCGCTGTTGGTGGAGCGCTGCTGCCATCTAGCGAAATATATTTGGGTACTGCAGCCGCCCATTTGGTGGAGCGCTGCTGCCATCTAGCGAAATGTAATTGGGTACTGCAGCCGGCCCGGTTGGTGGAGCGCTGCTGCCATCTAGCGAAATATATTTGGGTACTGCAGCCGGCCCCGTTGGTGGAGCACTGCTGCCATCTAGCGAAATATATTTGGGTACTGCAGCCGGCCCGGTTGGTGGAGCGCTGCTGCCGTCTCGCGAAATATATTTGGGTACTGCAGCCGGCCCTGCTGGTGGAGCTCTGCTGCCATCTAGCGAAATGTAATTGGGTACTGCAGCCGGCCCTGTTGGTGGAGCGCTGCTGCCATCTAGCGAAATATACTTGGGTACTGCAGCCGCCCGGTTGGTGGAGCGCTGCTGCCATCTAGCGAAATATATTTGGGTACTGCAGGCCGCCCTTTTGGTGGAGCGCTGCTGCCATCTAGCGAAATGTAATTGGGTACTGCAGCCGACCGGTTGGTGTAGCGCTGCTGCCATCTAGCGAAATATATTTGGGTAGTGCAGCCGGCCCTGTTGGTGGAGCGCTGCTGCCATCTAGCGAAATGTAATTGGGTACTGCAGCCGCCCGGTTGGTGGAGCGCTGCTGCCATCTAGCGAAATATAATTGGGTACTGCAGCCGGCTCTGTTGGTGGAGCGCTGCTGGCATCTAGCGAAATATATTTGGGTACTGCAGCCGCCCTTTTGGTGGAGCGCTGCTGCCATCTAGCGAAATGTAATTGGGTACTGCAGCCGCCCTTTTGGTGGAGCGCTGCTGCCGTCTAGCGAAATATACTTGGGTACTGCAGCCGCCCGGTTGGTGGAGCGCTGCTGCCATCTAGCGAAACCTAAGAGCCTGAGTCTAACCCTAACCCTAAGAGCCTGAGTCTAACCCTCACCCTAAGAGCCTGAGTCTAACCCTAACCCGAAGAGCCTGAGTCTAACCCTAACCCTAAGAGCCTGAGTCTAACCCTAACCCTTAGAGCCTGAGTCTAACCCTAACCCTAAGAGCCTGAGTCTAACCCTCACCCTAAGAGCCTGCGTCTAACCCTCACCCTAAGAGCCTGAGTCTAACCCTAACCCGAAGAGCCTGAGTCTAACCCTAACCCTAAGAGCCTGAGTCTAACCCTCACCCTAAGAGCCTGAGTCTAACCCTAACCCTAAGAGCCTGAGTCTAACCCTAACCCTAAGAGCCTGAGTCTAACCCTAACCCGAAGAGCCTGAGTCTAACCCTAACCCGAAGAGCCTGAGTCTAACCCTAACCCTAAGAGCCTGAGTCTAACCCTAACCCTAAGAGCCTGAGTCTAACCCTAACCCTAAGAGCCTGAGTCTAACCCTAACCCTAAGAGCCTGCGTCTAACCCTAACCCTAAGAGCCTGAGTCTAACCCTCACCCTAAGAGCCTGAGTCTAACCCTAACCCTGAGCCTGAGTCTAACCCTCACCCTAAGAGCCTGAGTCTAACCCTAACCCTAAGAGCCTGAGTCTAACCCTAACCCTAAGAGCCTGAGTCTAACCCTAACCCGAAGAGCCTGAGTCTAACCCTAACCCTAAGAGCCTGAGTCTAACCCTCACCCTAAGAGCCGGAGTCTAACCCTAACCCTAAGAGCCTGAGTCTAACCCTCACCCTAAGAGCCTGAGTCTAACCCTCACCCTAAGAGCCTGAGTCTAACCCTAACCCGAAGAGCCTGAGTCTAACCCTAACCCGAAGAGCCTGAGTCCAACCCTAACCCTAAGAGCCTGAGTCTAACCATAACCCTAAGAGCCTGAGTCTAACCCTAACCCTAAGAGCCTGAGTCTAACCCTAACCCTTTTGGTGGAGCGCTGCTGCTATCTAGCGAAATATACTACGGTACTGCAGCCGGCGCTGTTGGTGGAGCGCTGCTGCCATCTAGCGAAATATATTTGGGTACTGCAGCCGCCCTTTTGGTGGAGCGCTGCTGCCATCTAGCGAAATGTAATTGGGTACTGCAGCCGGCCCGGTTGGTGGAGCGCTGCTGCCATCTAGCGAAATATATTTGGGTAGTGCAGCCGGCCCTGTTGGTGGAGCGCTGCTGCCATCTAGCGAAATATATTTGGGTACTGCAGCCGGCCCGGTTGGTGGAGCGCTGCTGCCGTCTCGCGAAATATATTTGGGTACTGCAGCCGGCCCTGCTGGTGGAGCTCTGCTGCCATCTAGCGAAATGTAATTGGGTACTGCAGCCGGCGCTGTTGGTGGAGCGCTGCTGCCATCTAGCGAAATATATTTGGGTACTGCAGCCGCCCTTTTGGTGGAGCGCTGCTGCCGTCTAGCGAAATATACTTGGGTACTGCAGCCGCCCCGTTGGTGGAGCGCTGCTGCCATCTAGCGAAATGTAATTGGGTACTGCAGCTGCCCTTTTGGTGGAGCGCTGCTGCCATCTACCGAAATATATTTGGGTACTGCAGCCGGCGCTGTTGGTGGAGCGCTGCTGCCATCTAGCGAAATATACTTGGGTACTGCAGCCGGCGCTGTTGGTGGAGCGCTACTGCCATCTAGCGAAATATACTTGGGTACTGCAGCCTCCCGGTTGGTGGAGCGCTGCTGCCATCTAGCGAAACCTAAGAGCCTGAGTCTAACCCTAACCCTAAGAGCCTGAGTCTAACCCTCACCCTAAGAGCCTGAGTCTAACCCTAACCCTAAGAGCCTGAGTCTAACCCTAACCCTAAGAGCCTGAGTCTAACCCTCACCCTAAGAGCCTGAGTCTAACCCTAACCCTAAGAGCCTGAGTCTAACCCTAACCTTAGAGCCTGAGTCTAACCCTAACCCGAAGAGCCTGAGTCTAACCCTCACCCTATAGAGCCTGAGTCTAACCCTAACCCTAAGAGCCTGAGTCTAACCCTAACCCGAAGAGCCTGAGTCTAACCCTAACCCTAAGAGCCTGAGTCTAACCCTAACCCTAAGAGCCTGAGTCTAACCCTCACCCTAAGAGCCTGAGTCTAACCCTAACCCTAAGAGCCTGAGTCTAACCCTCACCCTAAGAGCCTGAGTCTAACCCTAACCCTACGAGTCTAACCCTAACCCTAACCCTAACCCTAAGAGCCTAACCCTAACCCTAACCCTAACCCTAAGAGTCTAACCCTAACCCTGAGTCTAACCCTAACGCTAACCCTAACCCTAAGAGTCTAACCCTAACCCTAAGAGTCTAACCCTAACCCTAACCCTAAGAGTCTAACCCTAACCCTAAGAGTCTAACCCTAAGAGTCTAACCCTAACCCTAACTCTAACCCTAACAGTCTAACGCTAAACATAAGAGTTTAACCCTAAGAGTCTAACCCTAACCCTAACCCTAACCCTAACAGTCTAACCCTAACCCTAACCCTAACCCTAAGAGTCTAACCCTAACCCTGAGTCTAACCCTAACCCTAACCCTAACCCTAAGAGTCTAACCCTAACCCTAAGAGTCTAACCCTAACCCTAACAGTCTAACCCTAACCCTAAGAGTCTAACCCTAACCCTAACCCTAACCCTAACCCTAAGAGTCTAACCCTAACCCTAAGAGTCCAACCCTAAGAGTCTAACCCTAACCCTAATCCTAACAGTCTAACCTTAACCCTAACCCTAACCCCGGCTGAAGTACCCAAGTATATTTCGCTACATGGCAGCAGCGCTCCACCAACAGCGCCGGCTGCAGTACCCATGTATATTTCGCTAGATGGCAGCAGCGCTCCACCAACAGCGGCGGCTGCAGTACCCAAATATATAGTACTGAGTCTAACCCTAACCCTAAGAGCCTGAGTCTAACCCTAGCTCTAAGAGCCTGAGTCTAACCCTAACCCTAAGAGCCTGAGTCTAACCCTCACCCTAAGAGCCTGAGTCTAACCCTAACCCTAAGAGCCTGAGTCTAACCCTAACCCTAAGAGCCTGAGTCTAACCCTAACCCGAAGAGCCTGAGTCTAACCCTCACCCTAAGAGCCTGAGTCTAACCCTAACCCTAAGAGCCTGAGTCTAACCCTAACCCGAATAGCCTGAGTCTAACCCTAACCCGAAGAGCCTGAGTCTAACCCTAACCCTAAGAGCCTGAGTCGAACCCTAACCCGAAGAGCCTGAGTCTAACCCTAACCCGAAGAGACTGAGTCTAACCCTAACCCGAAGAGCCTGAGTCGAACCCTAACCCGAAGAGCCTGAGTCTAACCCTAACCCGAAGAGCCTGAGTCTAACCCTAACCCTAAGAGCCTGAATCTAACCCTAACCCTAAGAGCCTGAGTCTAACCCTAACCCTAAGAGCCTGAGTCTAACCCTCACGCTAAGAGCCTGAGTCTAACCCTAACCCGAAGAGCCTGAGTCTAACCCTAACCCTAAGAGCCTGAGTCTAACCCGCACCCTAAGAGCCTGAGTCTAACCCTAACCCTAAGAGCCTGAGTCTAACCCTAACCCGAAGAGCCTGAGTCTAACCCTAACCCTTTTGGTGGAGCGCTGCTGCTATCTAGCGAAATATACTAGGGTACTGCAGCCGGCGCTGTTGGTGGAGCGCTGCTGCCATCTAGCGAAATATACTTGGGTACTGCAGCCGGCCGTTTGGTGGAGCGCTGCTGCCATCTAGCGAAATATATTTGGGTACTGCAGCCGCCCTTTTGGTGGAGCGCTGCTGCCATCTAGCGAAATATATTTGGGTACTGCAGCCGGCCCTGTTGGTGGAGCGCTGCTGCCATCTAGCGAAATGTAATTGGGTACTGCAGCCGCCCGTTTGGTGGAGCGCTGCTGCCATCTAGCGAAATATATTTGGGTACTGCAGCCGGCCCTGTTGGTGGAGCGCTGCTGCCATCTAGCGAAATGTAATTGGGTACTGCAGCCGCCCTTTTGGTGGAGCGCTGCTGCCATCTAGCGTAATATACTTGGGTACTGCAGCCGCCCATTTGGTGGAGCGCTGCTGCCATCTAGCGAAATATACTTGGGTACTGCAGCCGGCGCTGTTGGTGGAGCGCTGCTGCCATCTAGCGAAATATATTTGGGTACTGCAGCCGGCCCGGTTGGTGGAGCGCTGCTGCCGTCTCGCGAAATATATTTGGGTAATGCAGCCGGCCCTGCTGGTGGAGCTCTGCTGCCATCTAGCGAAATGTAATTGGGTACTGCAGCCGCCCTTTTGGTGGAGCGCTGCTGCCATCTAGCGAAATGTAATTGGGTACTGCAGCCGGCGCTCTTGGTGGAGCGCTGCTGCCATCTAGCGAAATATACTTGGGTACTGCAGCCGGCCCTGTTGGTGGAGTGCTGCTGCCATCTAGCGAAATGTAATTGGGTACTGTAGCCGACCGGTTGGTGGAGCGCTGCTGCCATCTAGCGAAATGTAATTGGGTACTGCAGCCGCCCTTTTGGTGGAGCGCTGCTGCCGTCTAGCGAAATATACTTGGGTACTGCAGCCGCCCGGTTGGTGGAGCGCTGCTGCCATCTAGCGAAACCTAAGAGCCTGAGTCTAACCCTAACCCTAAGAGCCTGAGTCTAACCCTCACCCTAAGAGCCTGAGTCTAACCCTAACCCGAAGAGCCTGAGTCTAACCCTAACTCTAAGAGCCTGAGTCTAACCCTAACCCTAAGAGCCTGAGTCTAACCCTAACCCTAAGAGCCTGAGTCTAACCCTCACCCTAAGAGCCTGAGTCTAACCCTAACCCTAAGAGCCTGAGTCTAACCCTAACCCGAAGAGCCTGAGTCTAACCCTAACCCGAAGAGCCTGAGTCTAACCCTAACCCTAAGAGCCTGAGTCTAACCCTAACCCTAAGAGCCTGAGTCTAACCCTCACCCTAAGAGCCTGAGTCGAACCCTAACCCTAAGAGCCTGAGTCTAACCCTAACCCTAAGAGCCTGAGTCTAACCCTAACCCGAAGAGCCTGAGTCTAACCCTAACCCGAAGAGCCTGAGTCTAACCCTAACCCTAAGAGCCTGAGTCTAACCCTAACCCTAAGAGCCTGAGTCTAACCCTAACCCGAAGAGACTGAGTCTAACCCTCACCCTAAGAGCCTGAGTCTAACCCTAACCCTAAGAGCCTGAGTCTAACCCTAACCCTAAGAGCCTGCGTCTAACCCTAACCCTAAGAGCCTGAGTCTAACCCTCACCCTAAGAGCCTGAGTCTAACCCTAACCCTAAGAGCCTGAGTCTAACCCTCACCCTAAGAGCCTGAGTCTAACCCTAACCCGAAGAGCCTGAGTCTAACCCTAACCCTAAGAGCCTGAGTCTAACCCTAACCCGAAGAGCCTGAGTCTAACCCTAACCCTAAGAGCCTGAGTCTAACCCTAACCCGAAGAGCCTGAGTCTAACCCTCACCCGAAGAGCCTGAGTCTAACCCTAACCCTAAGAGCCTGAGTCTAACCCTAACCCTAAGAGCCTGAGTCTAACCCTAACCCTAAGAGCCTGAGTCTAACCCTAACCCTAAGAGCCTGAGTCTAACCCTAACCCTTTTGGTGGAGCGCTGCTGCTATCTAGCGAAATATACTAGGGTACTGCAGCCGGCGCTGTTGGTGGAGCGCTGCTGCCATCTAGCGAAATATATTTGGGTACTGCAGCCGCCCTTTTGGTGGAGCGCTGCTGCCATCTAGCGAAATGTAATTGGGTACTGCAGCCGGCCCGGTTGGTGGAGCGCTGCTGCCATCTAGCGAAATATATTTGGGTACTGCAGCCGGCCCCGTTGGTGGAGCGCTGCTGCCATCTAGCGAAATATATTTGGGTACTGCAGCCGGCCCGGTTGGTGGAGCGCTGCTGCCGTCTCGCGAAATATATTTGGGTACTGCAGCCGGCCCTGCTGGTGGAGCTCTGCTGCCATCTAGCGAAATGTAATTGGGTACTGCAGCCGGCCCTGTTGGTGGAGCGCTGCTGCCATCTAGCGAAATATACTTGGGTACTGCAGCCGCCCGGTTGGTGGAGCGCTGCTGCCATCTAGCGAAATATACTTGGGTACTGCAGGCGGCGCTGTTGGTGGAGCGCTGCTGCCATCTAGCGAAATATATTTAGGTACTGCAGCCGCCCTTTTGGTGGAGCGCTGCTGCCATCTAGCGAAATGTAATTGGGTACTGCAGCCGACCGGTTGGTGGAGCGCTGCTGCCATCTAGCGAAACCTAAGAGCCTGAGTCTAACCCTAACCCTAAGAGCCTGAGTCTAACCCTCACCCTAAGAGCCTGAGTCTAACCCTAACCCGAAGAGCCTGAGTCTAACCCTAACTCTAAGAGCCTGAGTCTAACCCTAACCCTAAGAGCCTGAGTCTAACCCTAACCCTAAGAGCCTGAGTCTAACCCTCACCCTAAGAGCCTGAGTCTAACCCTAACCCGAAGAGCCTGAGTCTAACCCTAAACCGAAGAGCCTGAGTCTAACCCTAACCCTAAGAGCCTGAGTCTAACCCTAACCCTAAGAGCCTGAGTCTAACCCTAACCCTAAGAGCCTGAGTCTAACCCTAACCCTAAGAGCCTGAGTCTAACCCTAACCCTAAGAGCCTGAGTCTAACCCTAACCCGAAGAGACTGAGTCTAACCCTAACCCGAAGAGCCTGAGTCTAACCCTAACCCTAAGAGCCTGAGTCTAACCCTAACCCTAAGAGCCTGATTCTAACCCTAACCCGAAGAGACTGAGTCTAACCCTCACCCTAAGAGCCTGAGGCTAACCCTAACCCTAAGAGCCTGAGTCTAACCCTAACCCGAAGAGCCTGCGTCTAACCCTAACCCTAAGAGCCTGAGTCTAACCCTCACCCTAAGAGCCTGAGTCTAACCCTAAGAGCCTGAGTCTAACCCTCACCCTAAGAGCCTGAGTCTAACCCTAACCCGAAGAGCCTGAGTCTAACCCTAACCCTAAGAGCCTGAGTCTAACCCTAACCCGAAGAGCCTGAGTCTAACCCTAACCCGAAGAGCCTGAGTCTAACCCTAACCCTAAGAGCCTGAGTCTAACCCTCACCCTAAGAGCCTGAGTCTAACCCTAACTCTAAGAGCCTGAGTCTAACCCTAACCCTAAGAGCCTGAGTCTAACCCTAACCCTAAGAGCCTGAGTCCAACCCTAACCCTAAGAGCCTGAGTCTAACCATAACCCTAAGAGCCTGAGTCTAACCCTAACCCTAAGAGCCTGAGTCTAACCCTAACCCTTTTGGTGGAGCGCTGCCGCTATCTAGCGAAATATACGAGGGTACTGCAGCCGGCGCTGTTGGTGGAGCGCTGCTGCCATCTAGCGAAATATATTTGGGTACTGCAGCCGCCCATTTGGTGGAGCGCTGCTGCCATCTAGCGAAATGTAATTGGGTACTGCAGCCGGCCCGGTTGGTGGAGCGCTGCTGCCATCTAGCGAAATATATTTGGGTACTGCAGCCGGCCCCGTTGGTGGAGCACTGCTGCCATCTAGCGAAATATATTTGGGTACTGCAGCCGGCCCGGTTGGTGGAGCGCTGCTGCCGTCTCGCGAAATATATTTGGGTACTGCAGCCGGCCCTGCTGGTGGAGCTCTGCTGCCATCTAGCGAAATGTAATTGGGTACTGCAGCCGGCCCTGTTGGTGGAGCGCTGCTGCCATCTAGCGAAATATACTTGGGTACTGCAGCCGCCCGGTTGGTGGAGCGCTGCTGCCATCTAGCGAAATATATTTGGGTACTGCAGGCCGCCCTTTTGGTGGAGCGCTGCTGCCATCTAGCGAAATGTAATTGGGTACTGCAGCCGACCGGTTGGTGTAGCGCTGCTGCCATCTAGCGAAATATATTTGGGTAGTGCAGCCGGCCCTGTTGGTGGAGCGCTGCTGCCATCTAGCGAAATGTAATTGGGTACTGCAGCCGCCCGGTTGGTGGAGCGCTGCTGCCATCTAGCGAAATATAATTGGGTACTGCAGCCGGCTCTGTTGGTGGAGCGCTGCTGGCATCTAGCGAAATATATTTGGGTACTGCAGCCGCCCTTTTGGTGGAGCGCTGCTGCCATCTAGCGAAATGTAATTGGGTACTGCAGCCGCCCTTTTGGTGGAGCGCTGCTGCCGTCTAGCGAAATATACTTGGGTACTGCAGCCGCCCGGTTGGTGGAGCGCTGCTGCCATCTAGCGAAACCTAAGAGCCTGAGTCTAACCCTAACCCTAAGAGCCTGAGTCTAACCCTCACCCTAAGAGCCTGAGTCTAACCCTAACCCGAAGAGCCTGAGTCTAACCCTAACTGTAAGAGCCTGAGTCTAACCCTAACCCTTAGAGCCTGAGTCTAACCCTAACCCTAAGAGCCTGAGTCTAACCCTCACCCTAAGAGCCTGCGTCTAACCCTCACCCTAAGAGCCTGAGTCTAACCCTAACCCGAAGAGCCTGAGTCTAACCCTAACCCTAAGAGCCTGAGTCTAACCCTCACCCTAAGAGCCTGAGTCTAACCCTAACCCTAAGAGCCTGAGTCTAACCCTAACCCTAAGAGCCTGAGTCTAACCCTAACCCGAAGAGCCTGAGTCTAACCCTAACCCGAAGAGCCTGAGTCTAACCCTAACCCTAAGAGCCTGAGTCTAACCCTAACCCTAAGAGCCTGAGTCTAACCCTAACCCTAAGAGCCTGAGTCTAACCCTAACCCTAAGAGCCTGCGTCTAACCCTAACCCTAAGAGCCTGAGTCTAACCCTCACCCTAAGAGCCTGAGTCTAACCCTAACCCTGAGCCTGAGTCTAACCCTCACCCTAAGAGCCTGAGTCTAACCCTAACCCTAAGAGCCTGAGTCTAACCCTAACCCTAAGAGCCTGAGTCTAACCCTAACCCGAAGAGCCTGAGTCTAACCCTAACCCTAAGAGCCTGAGTCTAACCCTCACCCTAAGAGCCGGAGTCTAACCCTAACCCTAAGAGCCTGAGTCTAACCCTAACCCTAAGAGCCTGAGTCTAACCCTCACCCTAAGAGCCTGAGTCTAACCCTAACCCGAAGAGCCTGAGTCTAACCCTAACCCGAAGAGCCTGAGTCCAACCCTAACCCTAAGAGCCTGAGTCTAACCATAACCCTAAGAGCCTGAGTCTAACCCTAACCCTAAGAGCCTGAGTCTAACCCTAACCCTTTTGGTGGAGCGCTGCTGCTATCTAGCGAAATATACTACGGTACTGCAGCCGGCGCTGTTGGTGGAGCGCTGCTGCCATCTAGCGAAATATATTTGGGTACTGCAGCCGCCCTTTTGGTGGAGCGCTGCTGCCATCTAGCGAAATGTAATTGGGTACTGCAGCCGGCCCGGTTGGTGGAGCGCTGCTGCCATCTAGCGAAATATATTTGGGTAGTGCAGCCGGCCCTGTTGGTGGAGCGCTGCTGCCATCTAGCGAAATATATTTGGGTACTGCAGCCGGCCCGGTTGGTGGAGCGCTGCTGCCGTCTCGCGAAATATATTTGGGTACTGCAGCCGGCCCTGCTGGTGGAGCTCTGCTGCCATCTAGCGAAATGTAATTGGGTACTGCAGCCGGCGCTGTTGGTGGAGCGCTGCTGCCATCTAGCGAAATATATTTGGGTACTGCAGCCGCCCTTTTGGTGGAGCGCTGCTGCCGTCTAGCGAAATATACTTGGGTACTGCAGCCGCCCCGTTGGTGGAGCGCTGCTGCCATCTAGCGAAATGTAATTGGGTACTGCAGCTGCCCTTTTGGTGGAGCGCTGCTGCCATCTACCGAAATATATTTGGGTACTGCAGCCGGCGCTGTTGGTGGAGCGCTGCTGCCATCTAGCGAAATATACTTGGGTACTGCAGCCGGCGCTGTTGGTGGAGCGCTACTGCCATCTAGCGAAATATACTTGGGTACTGCAGCCTCCCGGTTGGTGGAGCGCTGCTGCCATCTAGCGAAACCTAAGAGCCTGAGTCTAACCCTAACCCTAAGAGCCTGAGTCTAACCCTCACCCTAAGAGCCTGAGTCTAACCCTAACCCTAAGAGCCTGAGTCTAACCCTAACCCTAAGAGCCTGAGTCTAACCCTCACCCTAAGAGCCTGAGTCTAACCCTAACCCTAAGAGCCTGAGTCTAACCCTAACCTTAGAGCCTGAGTCTAACCCTAACCCGAAGAGCCTGAGTCTAACCCTCACCCTATAGAGCCTGAGTCTAACCCTAACCCTAAGAGCCTGAGTCTAACCCTAACCCGAAGAGCCTGAGTCTAACCCTAACCCTAAGAGCCTGAGTCTAACCCTAACCCTAAGAGCCTGAGTCTAACCCTCACCCTAAGAGCCTGAGTCTAACCCTAACCCTAAGAGCCTGAGTCTAACCCTCACCCTAAGAGCCTGAGTCTAACCCTAACCCTACGAGTCTAACCCTAACCCTAACCCTAACCCTAAGAGCCTAACCCTAACCCTAACCCTAACCCTAAGAGTCTAACCCTAACCCTGAGTCTAACCCTAACGCTAACCCTAACCCTAAGAGTCTAACCCTAACCCTAAGAGTCTAACCCTAACCCTAACCCTAAGAGTCTAACCCTAACCCTAAGAGTCTAACCCTAAGAGTCTAACCCTAACCCTAACTCTAACCCTAACAGTCTAACGCTAAACATAAGAGTTTAACCCTAAGAGTCTAACCCTAACCCTAACCCTAACCCTAACAGTCTAACCCTAACCCTAACCCTAACCCTAAGAGTCTAACCCTAACCCTGAGTCTAACCCTAACCCTAACCCTAACCCTAAGAGTCTAACCCTAACCCTAAGAGTCTAACCCTAACCCTAACAGTCTAACCCTAACCCTAAGAGTCTAACCCTAACCCTAACCCTAACCCTAACCCTAAGAGTCTAACCCTAACCCTAAGAGTCCAACCCTAAGAGTCTAACCCTAACCCTAATCCTAACAGTCTAACCTTAACCCTAACCCTAACCCCGGCTGAAGTACCCAAGTATATTTCGCTACATGGCAGCAGCGCTCCACCAACAGCGCCGGCTGCAGTACCCATGTATATTTCGCTAGATGGCAGCAGCGCTCCACCAACAGCGGCGGCTGCAGTACCCAAATATATAGTACTGAGTCTAACCCTAACCCTAAGAGCCTGAGTCTAACCCTAGCTCTAAGAGCCTGAGTCTAACCCTAACCCTAAGAGCCTGAGTCTAACCCTCACCCTAAGAGCCTGAGTCTAACCCTAACCCTAAGAGCCTGAGTCTAACCCTAACCCTAAGAGCCTGAGTCTAACCCTAACCCGAAGAGCCTGAGTCTAACCCTCACCCTAAGAGCCTGAGTCTAACCCTAACCCTAAGAGCCTGAGTCTAACCCTAACCCGAATAGCCTGAGTCTAACCCTAACCCGAAGAGCCTGAGTCTAACCCTAACCCTAAGAGCCTGAGTCGAACCCTAACCCGAAGAGCCTGAGTCTAACCCTAACCCGAAGAGACTGAGTCTAACCCTAACCCGAAGAGCCTGAGTCGAACCCTAACCCGAAGAGCCTGAGTCTAACCCTAACCCGAAGAGCCTGAGTCTAACCCTAACCCTAAGAGCCTGAATCTAACCCTAACCCTAAGAGCCTGAGTCTAACCCTAACCCTAAGAGCCTGAGTCTAACCCTCACGCTAAGAGCCTGAGTCTAACCCTAACCCGAAGAGCCTGAGTCTAACCCTAACCCTAAGAGCCTGAGTCTAACCCGCACCCTAAGAGCCTGAGTCTAACCCTAACCCTAAGAGCCTGAGTCTAACCCTAACCCGAAGAGCCTGAGTCTAACCCTAACCCTTTTGGTGGAGCGCTGCTGCTATCTAGCGAAATATACTAGGGTACTGCAGCCGGCGCTGTTGGTGGAGCGCTGCTGCCATCTAGCGAAATATACTTGGGTACTGCAGCCGGCCGTTTGGTGGAGCGCTGCTGCCATCTAGCGAAATATATTTGGGTACTGCAGCCGCCCTTTTGGTGGAGCGCTGCTGCCATCTAGCGAAATATATTTGGGTACTGCAGCCGGCCCTGTTGGTGGAGCGCTGCTGCCATCTAGCGAAATGTAATTGGGTACTGCAGCCGCCCGTTTGGTGGAGCGCTGCTGCCATCTAGCGAAATATATTTGGGTACTGCAGCCGGCCCTGTTGGTGGAGCGCTGCTGCCATCTAGCGAAATGTAATTGGGTACTGCAGCCGCCCTTTTGGTGGAGCGCTGCTGCCATCTAGCGTAATATACTTGGGTACTGCAGCCGCCCATTTGGTGGAGCGCTGCTGCCATCTAGCGAAATATACTTGGGTACTGCAGCCGGCGCTGTTGGTGGAGCGCTGCTGCCATCTAGCGAAATATACTTGGGTACTTCAGCCGCCCGGTTGGTGGAGCGCTGCTGCCATCTAGCGAAATGTAATTGGGTACTGCAGCCGCCCTTTTGGTGGAGCGCTGCTGCCATCTAGCGAAATATATTTGGGTACTGCAGCCGGCGCTGTTGGTGGAGCGCTGCTGCCATCTAGCGAAATGTAATTGGGTACTGCAGCCGTCGCTGTTGGTGGAGCGCTGCTGCCATCTAGCGAAATATACTTGGGTACTGCAGCCGCCCGGTTGGTGGAGCGCTGCTGCCATCTAGCGAAACCTAAGAGCCTGAGTCTAACCCTAACCCTAAGAGCCTCAGTCTAACCCTAACCCTAAGAGCCTGAGTCTAACCCTCACCCTAAGAGCCTGAGTCTAACCCTAACCCTAAGAGCCTGAGTCTAACCCTAACCCGAAGAGCCTGAGTCTAACCCTAACCCGAAGAGCCTGAGTCTAACCCTAACCCTAAGAGCCTGAGTCTAACCCTCACCCTAAGAGCCTGAGTCTAACCCTAACCCTAAGAGCCTGAGTCTAACCCTCACCCTAAGAGCCTGAGTCTAACCCTCACCCTAAGAGCCTGAGTCTAACCCTAACCCGAAGAGCCTGAGTCTAACCCTAACCCTAAGAGCCTGAGTCTAACCCTAACCCGAAGAGACTGAGTCTGACCCTAACCCGAAGAGCCTGAGTCTAACCCTAACCCTAAGAGCCTGAGTCTAACCCTAACCCGAAGAGACTGAGTCTAACCCTCACCCTAAGAGCCTGAGTCTAACCCTAACCCTAAGAGCCTGAGTCTAACCCTAACCCGAAGAGCCTGAGTCTAACCCTCACCCTAAGAGCCTGAGTCTAACCCTAACCCGAAGAGCCTGAGTCGAACCCTAACCCGAAGAGCCTGAGTCTAACCCTAACCCGAAGAGCCTGAGTCTAACCCTCACCCTAAGAGCCTGAGTCTAACCCTAACCCTAAGAGCCTGAGTCTAACCCTAACCCGAAGAGCCTGAGTCTAACCCTAACCCTAAGAGCCTGAGTCTAACCCTCACCCTAAGAGCCTGAGTCTAACCCTAACCCTAAGAGCCTGAGTCTAACCCTAACCCTAAGAGCCTGAGTCTAACCCTAACCCGAAGAGCCTGAGTCTAACCCTAACCCGAAGAGCCTGAGTCTAACCCTCACCCTAAGAGCCTGAGTCTAACCCTAACCCTAAGAGACTGAGTCTAACCCTCACCCTAAGAGCCTGAGTCTAACCCTAACCCTAAGAGCCTGAGTCTAACCCTAACCCTAAGAGCCTGCGTCTAACCCTAACCCTAAGAGCCTGAGTCTAACCCTCACCCTAAGAGCCTGAGTCTAACCCTAACCCTGAGCCTGAGTCTAACCCTCACCCTAAGAGCCTGAGTCTAACCCTAACCCTAAGAGCCTGAGTCTAACCCTAACCCTAAGAGCCTGAGTCTAACCCTAACCCGAAGAGCCTGAGTCTAACCCTAACCCTAAGAGCCTGAGTCTAACCCTCACCCTAAGAGCCTGAGTCTAACCCTAACCCTAAGAGCCTGAGTCTAACCCTAACTCTAAGAGCCTGAGTCTAACCCTAACCCTAAGAGCCTGAGTCTAACCCTAACCCTAAGAGCCTGAGTCTAACCCTAACCCGAAGAGCCTGAGTCCAACCCTAACCCTAAGAGCCTGAGTCTAACCATAACCCTAAGAGCCTGAGTCTAACCCTAACCCGAAGAGCCTGAGTCTAACCCTAACACTTTTGGTGGAGCGCTGCTGCTATCTAGCGAAATATACTAGGGTACTGCAGCCGGCGCTGTTGGTGGAGCGCTGCTGCCATCTAGCGAAATATATTTGGGTACTGCAGCCGCCCTTTTGGTGGAGCGCTGCTGCCATCTAGCGAAATGTAATTGGGTACTGCAGCCGGCCCGGTTGGTGGAGCGCTGCTGCCATCTAGCGAAATATATTTGGGTAGTGCAGCCGGCCCTGTTGGTGGAGCGCTGCTGCCATCTAGCGAAATATATTTGGGTACTGCAGCCGGCCCGGTTGGTGGAGCGCTGCTGCCGTCTCGCGAAATATATTTGGGTACTGCAGCCGGCCCTGTTGGTGGAGCTCTGCTGCCATCTAGCGAAATGTAATTGGGTACTGCAGCCGGCGCTGTTGGTGGAGCGCTGCTGCCATCTAGCGAAATATATTTGGGTACTGCAGCCGCCCTTTTGGTGGAGCGCTGCTGCCGTCTAGCGAAATATACTTGGGTACTGCAGCCGCCCCGTTGGTGGAGCGCTTCTGCCATCTAGCGAAATGTAATTGGGTACTGCAGCCGCCCTTTTGGTGGAGCGCTGCTGCCATCTAGCGAAATATATTTGGGTAATGCAGCCGGCGCTGTTGGTGGAGCGCTGCTGCCATCTAGCGAAATATACTTGGGTACTGCAGCCGGCGCTGTTGGTGGAGCGCTGCTGCCATCTAGCGAAATATACTTGGGTACTGCAGCCTCCCGGTTGGTGGAGCGCTGCTGCCATCTAGCGAAACCTAAGAGCCTGAGTCTAACCCTAACCCTAAGAGCCTGAGTCTAACCCTCACCCTAAGAGCCTGAGTCTAACCCTCACCCTAAGAGCCTGAGTCTAACCCTAACCCTAAGAGCCTGAGTCTAACCCTAACCCTAAGAGCCTGAGTCTAACCCTCACCCTAAGAGCCTGAGTCTAACCCTAACCCTAAGAGCCTGAGTCTAACCCTAACCCTAAGAGCCTGAGTCTAACCCTCACCCTATAGAGCCTGAGTCTAACCCTAACCCTAAGAGCCTGAGTCTAACCCTAACCCTAAGAGCCTGAGTCTAACCCTCACCCTAAGAGCCTGAGTCTAACCCTAACCCTAAGAGCCTGAGTCTAACCCTAACCCTAAGAGCCTGAGTCTAACCCTCACCCTAAGAGCCTGAGTCTAACCCTAACCCTAAGAGCCTGAGTCTAACCCTAACCCTAAGAGCCTGAGTCTAACCCTCACCCTAAGAGCCTGAGTCTAACCCTAACCCTACGAGTCTAACCCTAACCCTAACCCTAACCCTAAGAGCCTAACCCTAACCCTAACCCTAACCCTAAGAGTCTAACCCTAACCCTGAGTCTAACCCTAACGCTAACCCTAACCCTAAGAGTCTAACCCTAACCCTAAGAGTCTAACCCTAACCCTAACCCTAAGAGTCTAACCCTAACCCTAAGAGTCTAACCCTAAGAGTCTAACCCTAACCCTAACTCTAACCCTAACAGTCTAACGCTAAACATAAGAGTTTAACCCTAAGAGTCTAACCCTAACCCTAACCCTAACCCTAACAGTCTAACCCTAACCCTAACCCTAAGAGTCTAACCCTAACCCTGAGTCTAACCCTAACCCTAACCCTAACCCTAAGAGTCTAACCCTAACCCTAAGAGTCTAACCCTAACCCTAACAGTCTAACCCTAACCCTAAGAGTCTAACCCTAACCCTAACCCTAACCCTAACCCTAAGAGTCTAACCCTAACCCTAAGAGTCCAACCCTAAGAGTCTAACCCTAACCCTAATCCTAACAGTCTAACCTTAACCCTAACCCTAACCCCGGCTGAAGTACCCAAGTATATTTCGCTACATGGCAGCAGCGCTCCACCAACAGCGCCGGCTGCAGTACCCATGTATATTTCGCTAGATGGCAGCAGCGCTCCACCAACAGCGGCGGCTGCAGTACCCAAATATATAGTACTGAGTCTAACCCTAACCCTAAGAGCCTGAGTCTAACCCTAGCTCTAAGAGCCTGAGTCTAACCCTAACCCTAAGAGCCTGAGTCTAACCCTCACCCTAAGAGCCTGAGTCTAACCCTAACCCTAAGAGCCTGAGTCTAACCCTAACCCTAAGAGCCTGAGTCTAACCCTAACCCGAAGAGCCTGAGTCTAACCCTCACCCTAAGAGCCTGAGTCTAACCCTAACCCTAAGAGCCTGAGTCTAACCCTAACCCTAAGAGCCTGAGTCTAACCCTAACCCGAAGAGCCTGAGTCTAACCCTAACCCGAAGAGCCTGAGTCTAACCCTAACCCTAAGAGCCTGAGTCGAACCCTAACCCGAAGAGCCTGAGTCTAACCCTCACCCTAAGAGCCTGAGTCTAACCCTAACCCTAAGAGCCTGAGTCTAACCCGCACCCTAAGAGCCTGAGTCTAACCCTAACCCTAAGAGCCTGAGTCTAACCCTAACCCGAAGAGCCTGAGTCTAACCCTAACCCTTTTGGTGGAGCGCTGCTGCTATCTAGCGAAATATACTAGGGTACTGCAGCCGGCGCTGTTGGTGGAGCGCTGCTGCCATCTAGCGAAATATACTTGGGTACTGCAGCCGGCCGTTTGGTGGAGCGCTGCTGCCATCTAGCGAAATATATTTGGGTACTGCAGCCGCCCTTTTGGTGGAGCGCTGCTGCCATCTAGCGAAATATATTTGGGTACTGCAGCCGGCCCTGTTGGTGGAGCGCTGCTGCCATCTAGCGAAATGTAATTGGGTACTGCAGCCGCCCGTTTGGTGGAGCGCTGCTGCCATCTAGCGAAATATATTTGGGTACTGCAGTCGGCCCTGTTGGTGGAGCGCTGCTGCCATCTAGCGAAATGTAATTGGGTACTGCAGCCGCCCTTTTGGTGGAGCGCTGCTGCCATCTAGCGTAATATACTTGGGTACTGCAGCCGCCCATTTGGTGGAGCGCTGCTGCCATCTAGCGAAATATACTTGGGTACTGCAGCCGGCGCTGTTGGTGGAGCGCTGCTGCCATCTAGCGAAATATACTTGGGTACTTCAGCCGCCCGGTTGGTGGAGCGCTGCTGCCATCTAGCGAAATGTATTTGGGTACTGCAGCCGCCCTTTTGGTGGAGCGCTGCTGCCATCTAGCGAAATATATTTGGGTACTGCAGCCGGCGCTGTTGGTGGAGCGCTGCTGCCATCTAGCGAAATATACTTGGGTACTGCAGCCGGCGCTGTTGGTGGAGCGCTGCTGCCATCTAGCGAAATATACTTGGGTACTGCAGCCGCCCGGTTGGTGGAGCGCTGCTGCCATCTAGCGAAACCTAAGAGCCTGAGTCTAACCCTAACCCTAAGAGCCTCAGTCTAACCCTAACCCTAAGAGCCTGAGTCTAACCCTCACCCTAAGAGCCTGAGTCTAACCCTAACCCGAAGAGCGTGAGTCTAACCCTAACCCGAAGAGCCTGAGTCTAACCCTAACCCTAAGAGCCTGAGTCTAACCCTCACCCTAAGAGCCTGAGTCTAACCCTAACCCTAAGAGCCTGAGTCTAACCCTCACCCTAAGAGCCTGAGTCTAACCCTCACCCTAAGAGCCTGAGTCTAACCCTAACCCTAAGAGCCTGAGTCTAACCCTAACCCTAAGAGCCTGAGTCTAACCCTAACCCGAAGAGCCTGAGTCTAACCCTAACCCGAAGAGACTGAGTCTGACCCTAACCCGAAGAGCCTGAGTCTAACCCTAACCCTAAGAGCCTGAGTCTAACCCTAACCCGAAGAGACTGAGTCTAACCCTCACCCTAAGAGCCTGAGTCTAACCCTAACCCTAAGAGCCTGAGTCTAACCCTAACCCGAAGAGCCTGAGTCTAACCCTAACCCTAAGAGCCTGAGTCTAACCCTAACCCGAAGAGCCTGAGTCGAACCCTAACCCGAAGAGCCTGAGTCTAACCCTCACCCTAAGAGCCTGAGTCTAACCCTCACCCTAAGAGCCTGAGTCTAACCCTAACCCTAAGAGCCTGAGTCTAACCCTAACCCTAAGAGCCTGAGTCTAACCCTAACCCGAAGAGCCTGAGTCTAACCCTAACCCTAAGAGCCTGAGTCTAACCCTAACCCTAAGAGCCTGAGTCTAACCCTAACCCTAAGAGCCTGAGTCTAACCCTAACCCGAAGAGCCTGAGTCTAACCCTAACCCGAAGAGCCTGAGTCTAACCCTAACCCTAAGAGCCTGAGTCTAACCCTAACCCTAAGAGCCTGAGTCTAACCCTCACCCTAAGAGCCTGAGTCTAACCCTAACCCTAAGAGCCTGAGTCTAACCCTAACCCTAAGAGCCTGAGTCTAACCCTAACCCGAAGAGCCTGAGTCCAACCCTCACCCTAAGAGCCTGAGTCTAACCCTAACCCGAAGAGCCTGAGTCTAACCCTAACCCTTTTGGTGGAGCGCTGCTGCTATCTAGCGAAATATACTAGGGTACTGCAGCCGGCGCTGTTGGTGGAGCGCTGCTGCCATCTAGCGAAATATATTTGGGTACTGCAGCCGCCCTTTTGGTGGAGCGCTGCTGCCATCTAGCGAAATGTAATTGGGTACTGCAGCCGGCCCGGTTGGTGGAGCGCTGCTGCCATCTAGCGAAATATATTTGGGTAGTGCAGCCGGCCCTGTTGGTGGAGCGCTGCTGCCATCTAGCGAAATATATTTGGGTACTGCAGCCGGCCCGGTTGGTGGAGCGCTGCTGCCGTCTCGCGAAATATATTTGGGTACTGCAGCCGGCCCTGTTGGTGGAGCTCTGCTGCCATCTAGCGAAATGTAATTGGGTACTGCAGCCGGCGCTGTTGGTGGAGCGCTGCTGCCATCTAGCGAAATATATTTGGGTACTGCAGCCGCCCTTTTGGTGGAGCGCTGCTGCCGTCTAGCGAAATATACTTGGGTACTGCAGCCGCCCGGTTGGTGGAGCGCTTCTGCCATCTAGCGAAATGTAATTGGGTACTGCAGCCGCCCTTTTGGTGGAGCGCTGCTGCCATCTACCGAAATATATTTGGGTACTGCAGCCGGCGCTGTTGGTGGAGCGCTGCTGCCATCTAGCGAAATATACTTGGGTACTGCAGCCGGCGCTGTTGGTGGAGCGCTGCTGCCATCTAGCGAAATATACTTGGGTACTGCAGCCTCCCGGTTGGTGGAGCGCTGCTGCCATCTAGCGAAACCTAAGAGCCTGAGTCTAACCCTAACCCTAAGAGCCTGAGTCTAACCCTCACCCTAAGAGCCTGAGTCTAACCCTCACCCTAAGAGCCTGAGTCTAACCCTAACCCTAAGAGCCTGAGTCTAACCCTAACCCTAAGAGCCTGAGTCTAACCCTCACCCTAAGAGCCTGAGTCTAACCCTAACCCTAAGAGCCTGAGTCTAACCCTAACCCTAAGAGCCTGAGTCTAACCCTCACCCTATAGAGCCTGAGTCTAACCCTAACCCTAAGAGCCTGAGTCTAACCCTAACCCTAAGAGCCTGAGTCTAACCCTCACCCTAAGAGCCTGAGTCTAACCCTAACCCTAAGAGCCTGAGTCTAACCCTAACCCTAAGAGCCTGAGTCTAACCCTCACCCTAAGAGCCTGAGTCTAACCCTAACCCGAAGAGCCTGAGTCTAACCCTAACCCTAAGAGCCTGAGTCTAACCCTCACCCTAAGAGCCTGAGTCTAACCCTAACCCTACGAGTCTAACCCTAACCCTAACCCTAACCCTAAGAGCCTAACCCTAACCCTAACCCTAACCCTAAGAGTCTAACCCTAACCCTGAGTCTAACCCTAACGCTAACCCTAACCCTAAGAGTCTAACCCTAACCCTAAGAGTCTAACCCTAACCCTAACCCTAAGAGTCTAACCCTAACCCTAAGAGTCTAACCCTAAGAGTCTAACCCTAACCCTAACTCTAACCCTAACAGTCTAACGCTAAACATAAGAGTTTAACCCTAAGAGTCTAACCCTAACCCTAACCCTAACCCTAACAGTCTAACCCTAACCCTAACCCTAAGAGTCTAACCCTAACCCTGAGTCTAACCCTAACCCTAACCCTAACCCTAAGAGTCTAACCCTAACCCTAAGAGTCTAACCCTAACCCTAACAGTCTAACCCTAACCCTAAGAGTCTAAGCCTAACCCTAACCCTAACCCTAACCCTAAGAGTCTAACCCTAACCCTAAGAGTCCAACCCTAAGAGTCTAACCCTAACCCTAATCCTAACAGTCTAACCTTAACCCTAACCCTAACCCCGGCTGAAGTACCCAAGTATATTTCGCTACATGGCAGCAGCGCTCCACCAACAGCGCCGGCTGCAGTACCCATGTATATTTCGCTAGATGGCAGCAGCGCTCCACCAACAGCGGCGGCTGCAGTACCCAAATATATAGTACTGAGTCTAACCCTAACCCTAAGAGCCTGAGTCTAACCCTAGCTCTAAGAGCCTGAGTCTAACCCTAACCCTAAGAGCCTGAGTCTAACCCTCACCCTAAGAGCCTGAGTCTAACCCTAACCCTAAGAGCCTGAGTCTAACCCTAACCCTAAGAGCCTGAGTCTAACCCTAACCCGAAGAGCCTGAGTCTAACCCTAACCCTAAGAGCCTGAGTCTAACCCTCACCCTAAGAGCCTGAGTCTAACCCTAACCCTAAGAGCCTGAGTCTAACCCTAACCCGAAGAGCCTGAGTCTAACCCTAACCCTAAGAGCCTGAGTCTAACCCTCACGCTAAGAGCCTGAGTCTAACCCTAACCCGAAGAGCCTGAGTCTAACCCTAACCCTAAGAGCCTGAGTCTAACCCGCACCCTAAGAGCCTGAGTCTAACCCTAACCCTAAGAGCCTGAGTCTAACCCTAACCCTAAGAGCCTGAGTCTAACCCTAACCCTTTTGGTGGAGCGCTGCTGCTATCTAGCGAAATATACTAGGGTACTGCAGCCGGCGCTGTTGGTGGAGCGCTGCTGCCATCTAGCGAAATATACTTGGGTACTGCAGCCGGCCGTTTGGTGGAGCGCTGCTGCCATCTAGCGAAATATATTTGGGTACTGCAGCCGCCCTTTTGGTGGAGCGCTGCTGCCATCTAGCGAAATATATTTGGGTACTGCAGCCGGCCCTGTTGGTGGAGCGCTGCTACCATCTAGCGAAATGTAATTGGGTACTGCAGCCGCCCGTTTGGTGGAGCGCTGCTGCCATCTAGCGAAATATATTTGGGTACTGCAGCCGGCCCTGTTGGTGGAGCGCTGCTGCCATCTAGCGAAATGTATTTGGGTACTGCAGCCGCCCTTTTGGTGGAGCGCTGCTGCCATCTAGCGTAATATACTTGGGTACTGCAGCCGGCCCTGTTGGTGGAGCGCTGCTGCCATCTAGCGAAATATACTTGGGTACTGCAGCCGGCGCTGTTGGTGGAGCGCTGCTGCCATCTAGCGAAATATACTTGGGTACTGCAGCCGGCGCTGTTGGTGGAGCGCTGCTGCCATCTAGCGAAATATACTTGGGTACTGCAGCCGCCCGGTTGGTGGAGCGCTGCTGCCATCTAGCGAAACCTAAGAGCCTGAGTCTAACCCTAACCCTAAGAGCCTGAGTCTAACCCTAAGCCTAAGAGCCTGAGTCTAACCCTAACCCTAAGAGCCTGAGTCTAACCCTAACCCTAAGAGCCTGAGTCTAACCCTAACCCGAAGAGCCTGAGTCTAACCCTAACCCTAAGAGCCTGAGTCTACCCCTCACCCTAAGAGCCTGAGTCTAACCCTAACCCGAAGAGCCTGAGTCTAACCCTAACCCTAAGAGCCTGAGTCTAACCCTAACCCGAAGAGCCTGAGTCTAACCCTAACCCGAAGAGCCTGCGTCTAACCCTCACCCTAAGAGCCTGAGTCTAACCCTAACCCTAAGAGCCTGAGTCTAACCCTAACCCTAAGAGCCTGAGTCTAACCCTAACCCTAAGAGCCTGAGTCTAACCCTAACCCGAAGAGCCTGAGTCTAACCCTAACCCTAAGAGCCTGAGTCTAACCCTCACCCTAAGAGCCTGAGTCTAACCCTAACCCTAAGAGCCTGAGTCTAACCCTAACCCTTTTGGTGGAGCGCTGCTGCTATCTAGCGAAATATACTAGGGTACTGCAGCCGGCGCTGTTGGTGGAGCGCTGCTGCCATCTAGCGAAATATATTTGGGTACTGCAGCCGCCCTTTTGGTGGAGCGCTGCTGCCATCTAGCGAAATGTAATTGGGTACTGCAGCCGGCCCGGTTGGTGGAGCGCTGCTGCAATCTAGCGAAATATATTTGGGTAGTGCAGCCGGCCCTGTTGGTGGAGCGCTGCTGCCATCTAGCGAAATATATTTGGGTACTGCAGCCGGCCCGGTTGGTGGAGCGCTGCTGCCGTCTCGCGAAATATATTTGGGTACTGCAGCCGGCCCTGTTGGTGGAGCTCTGCTGCCATCTAGCGAAATGTAATTGGGTACTGCAGCCGCCCGGTTGGTGGAGCGCTGCTGCCATCTAGCGAAATATATTTGGGTACTCCAGCCGGCGCTGTTGGTGGAGCGCTGATGCCATCTAGCGAAATATATTTGGGTACTGCAGCCGGCGCTGTTGGTGGAGCGCTGCTGCCATCTAGCGAAATGTAATTGGGTACTGCAGCCGCCCGTTTGGTGGAGCGCTGCTGCCATCTAGCGAAATATATTTGGGTACTGCAGCCGGCGCTGTTGGTGGAGCGCTGCTGCCATCTAGCGAAATATACTTGGGTACTGCAGCCGGCCCCGTTGGTGGAGCACTGCTGCCATCTAGCGAAATATACTTGGGTACTGCAGCCGCCCGTTTGGTGGAGCGCTGCTGCCATCTAGCGAAATATACTTGGGTACTGCAGCCGGCGCTGTTGGTGGAGCGCTGCTGCCATCTAGCGAAATATATTTGGGTACTGCAGCCGGCGCTGTTGGTGGAGCGCTGCTGCCATCTAGCGAAATATACTTGGGTACTGCAGCCGGCGCTGTTGGTGGAGCGCTGCTGCCATCTAGCGAAATATACTTGGGTACTGCAGCCGCCCGGTTGGTGGAGCGCTGCTGCCATCTAGCGAAATATATTTAAGTACTGCAGCCGGCCCTGTTGGTGGAGCGCTGCTGCCATCTAGCGAAATGTAATTGGGTACTGCAGCCGCCCTTTTGGTGGAGCGCTGCTGCCATCTAGCGTAATATACTTGGGTACTGCAGCCGGCCCTGTTGGTGGAGCGCTGCTGCCATCTAGCGAAATATACTTGGGTACTGCAGCCGGCGCTGTTGGTGGAGCGCTGCTGCCATCTAGCGAAATATACTTGGGTACTTCAGCCGCCCGGTTGGTGGAGCGCTGCTGCCATCTAGCGAAATGTAATTGGGTACTGCAGCCGCCCTTTTGGTGGAGCGCTGCTTCCATCTAGCGAAATATATTTGGGTACTGCAGCCGGCGCTGTTGGTGGAGCGCTGGTGCCATCTAGCGAAATATACTTGGGTACTGCAGCCGGCGATGTTGGTGGAGCGCTGCTGCCATCTAGCGAAATATACTTGGGTACTGCAGCCGCCCGGTTGGTGGAGCGCTGCTGCCATCTAGCGAAACCTAAGAGCCTGAGTCTAACCCTAACCCTAAGAGCCTGAGTCTAACCCTAACCCTAAGAGCCTGAGTCTAACCCTCACCCTAAGAGCCTGAGTCTAACCCTAACCCGAAGAGCCTGAGTCTAACCCTAACCCTAAGAGCCTGAGTCTAACCCTAACCCTAAGAGCCTGAGTCTAACCCTCACCCTAAGAGCCTGAGTCTAACCCTAACCCTAAGAGCCTGAGTCTAACCCTCACCCTAAGAGCCTGAGTCTAACCCTCACCCTAAGAGCCTGAGTCTAACCCTCACCCTAAGAGCCTGAGTCGAACCCTAACCCGAAGAGCCTGAGTCTAACCCTAACCCTAAGAGCCTGAGTCTAACCCTAACCCGAAGAGACTGAGTCTAACCCTAACCCGAAGAGCCTGAGTCTAACCCTAACCCTAAGAGCCTGAGTCTAACCCTAACCCTAAGAGCCTGAGTCTAACCCTAACCCGAAGAGACTGAGTCTAACCCTCACCCTAAGAGCCTGAGTCTAACCCTAACCCTAAGAGCCTGAGTCTAACCCTAAGCCTAAGAGCCTGAGTCTAACCCTAACCCTAAGAGCCTGAGTCTAACCCTAACCCGAAGAGCCTGAGTCTAACCCTAACCCTAAGAGCCTGAGTCTAACCCTAACCCGAAGAGCCTGAGTCTAACCCTAACCCGAAGAGCCTGAGTCTAACCCTAACCCTAAGAGCCTGAGTCTAACCCTCACCCTAAGAGCCTGAGTCTAACCCTAACCCTAAGAGCCTGAGTCTAACCCTAACCCTTTTGGTGGAGCGCTGCTGCTATCTAGCGAAATATACGTGGGTACTGCAGCCGCCCGGTTGGTGGAGCGCTGCTGCCATCTAGCGAAATATATTTGGGTACTGCAGGCGGCGCTGTTGGTGGAGCGCTGCTGCCATCTAGCGAAATATATTTAGGTACTGCAGCCGCCCTTTTGGTGGAGCGCTGCTGCCATCTAGCGAAATGTAATTGGGTACTGCAGCCGACCGGTTGGTGGAGCGCTGCTGCCATCTAGCGAAATATAATTGGGTACTGCAGCCGGCTCTGTTGGTGGAGCGCTGCTGGCATCTAGCGAAATATATTTGGGTACTGCAGCCGCCCTTTTGGTGGAGCGCTGCTGCCATCTAGCGAAATGTAATTGGGTACTGCAGCCGCCCTTTTGGTGGAGCGCTGCTGCCGTCTAGCGAAATATACTTGGGTACTGCAGCCGCCCGGTTGGTGGAGCGCTGCTGCCATCTAGCGAAACCTAAGAGCCTGAGTCTAACCCTAACCCTAAGAGCCTGAGTCTAACCCTCACCCTAAGAGCCTGAGTCTAACCCTAACCCGAAGAGCCTGAGTCTAACCCTAACTCTAAGAGCCTGAGTCTAACCCTAACCCTAAGAGCCTGAGTCTAACCCTAACCCTAAGAGCCTGAGTCTAACCCTCACCCTAAGAGCCTGAGTCTAACCCTCACCCTAAGAGCCTGAGTCTAACCCTAACCCTAAGAGCCTGAGTCTGACCCTAACCCTAAGAGCCTGAGTCTAACCCTAACCCGAAGAGCCTGAGTCTAACCCTAACCCTAAGAGCCTGAGTCTAACCCTAACCCTAAGAGCCTGAGTCTAACCCTCACCCTAAGAGACTGAGTCTAACCCTAACCCGAAGAGCCTGAGTCTAACCCTAACCCGAAGAGCCTGAGTCTAACCCTCACCCTAAGAGCCTGAGTCTAACCCTAACCCTAAGAGCCTGAGTCTAACCCTAACCCGAAGAGACTGAGTCTAACCCTCACCCTAAGAGCCTGAGTCTAACCCTAACCCGAAGAGCCTGAGTCTAACCCTAACTCTAAGAGCCTGAGTCTAACCATAACCCGAAGAGCCTGAGTCTAACCCTCACCCTAAGAGCCTGAGTCTAACCCTAACCCTAAGAGCCTGAGTCTAACCCTCACCCTAAGAGCCTGAGTCTAACCCTCACCCTAAGAGCCTGAGTCTAACCCTCACCCTAAGAGCCTGAGTCTAACCCTAACCCTAAGAGCCTGAGTCTAACCCTAACCCTAAGAGCCTGAGTCTAACCCTAACCCGAAGAGCCTGAGTCTAACCCTAACCCGAAGAGCCTGAGTCTAACCCTAACCCTAAGAGCCTGAGTCTAACCCTAACCCGAAGAGACTGAGTCTAACCCTAACCCGAAGAGCCTGAGTCTAACCCTAACCCTAAGAGCCTGAGTCTAACCCTAACCCTAAGAGCCTGAGTCTAACCCTAACCCTAAGAGCCTGAGTCTAACCCTAACCCTAAGAGCCTGAGTCTAACCCTAACCCTAAGAGCCTGAGTCTAACCCTCACGCTAAGAGCCTGAGTCTAACCCTCACCCTAAGAGCCTGAGTCTAACCCTCACCCTAAGAGCCTGAGTCTAACCCTAACCCTAAGAGCCTGAGTCTAACCCTAACCCTAAGAGCCTGAGTCTAACCCTCACCCTAAGAGCCTGAGTCTAACCCTAACCCTAAGAGCCTGAGTCTAACCCTAACCCTAAGAGCCTGAGTCTAACCCTAACCCTAAGAGCCTGAGTCTAACCCTAACCCGAAGAGCCTGAGTCTAACCCTAACCCTAAGAGCCTGAGTCTAACCCTCACCCTAAGAGCCTGAGTCTAACCCTAACCCTAAGAGCCTGAGTCTAACCCTAACCCTTTTGGTGGAGCGCTGCTGCTATCTAGCGAAATATACTAGGGTACTGCAGCCGGCGCTGTTGGTGGAGCGCTGCTGCCATCTAGCGAAATATATTTGGGTACTGCAGCCCCCCTTTTGGTGGAGCGCTTCTGCCATCTAGCGAAATGTAATTGGGTACTGCAGCCGGCCCGGTTGGTGGAGCGCTGCTGCAATCTAGCGAAATATATTTGGGTAGTGCAGCCGGCCCTGTTGGTGAGCGCTGCTGGCATCTAGCGAAATATATTTGGGTACTGCAGCCGCCCTTTTGGTGGAGCGCTGCTGCCATCTAGCGAAATGTAATTGGGTACTGCAGCCGCCCTTTTGGTGGAGCGCTGCTGCCATCTAGCGAAATGTAATTGGGTACTGCAGCCGCCCTTTTGGTGGAGCGCTGCTGCCGTCTAGCGAAATATACTTGGGTACTGCAGCCGCCCGGTTGGTGGAGCGCTGCTGCCATCTAGCGAAACCTAAGAGCCTGAGTCTAACCCTAACCCTAAGAGCCTGAGTCTAACCCTCACCCTAAGAGCCTGAGTCTAACCCTCACCCTAAGAGCCTGAGTCTAACCCTCACCCTAAGAGCCTGAGTCTAACCCTAAGCCTAAGAGCCTGAGTCTAACCCTAACCCGAAGAGCCTGAGTCTAACCCTAACCCTAAGAGCCTGAGTCTAACCCTCACCCTAAGAGCCTGAGTCTAACCCTAACCCTAAGAGCCTGAGTCTAACCCTAACCCTAAGAGCCTGAGTCTAACCCTAACCCTAAGAGCCTGAGTCTAACCCTAACCCGAAGAGCCTGAGTCTAACCCTAACCCGAAGAGCCTGAGTCTAACCCTAACCCTAAGAGCCTGAGTCTAACCCTAACCCTAAGAGACTGAGTCTAACCCTCACCCTAAGAGCCTGAGTCTAACCCTAACCCTAAGAGCCTGAGTCTAACCCTAACCCTAAGAGCCTGCGTCTAACCCTAACCCTAAGAGCCTGAGTCTAACCCTCACCCTAAGAGCCTGAGTCTAACCCTCACCCTAAGAGCCTGAGTCTAACCCTAACCCTAAGAGCCTGAGTCTAACCCTAACCCGAAGAGCCTGAGTCTAACCCTAACCCGAAGAGCCTGAGTCTAACCCTAACCCTAAGAGCCTGAGTCTAACCCTCACCCTAAGAGCCTGAGTCTAACCCTAACCCTAAGAGCCTGAGTCTAACCCTCACCCTAAGAGCCTGAGTCTAACCCTAACCCTAAGAGCCTGAGTCTAACCCTCACCCTAAGAGCCTGAGTCTAACCCTAACCCGAAGAGCCTGAGTCTAACCCTAACCCTAAGAGCCTGAGTCTAACCCTCACCCTAAGAGCCTGAGTCTAACCCTAACCCTAAGAGCCTGAGTCTAACCCTCACCCTAAGAGCCTGAGTCTAACCCTAACCCTAAGAGCCTGAGTCTAACCCTAACCCGAAGAGCCTGAGTCTAACCCTAACCCGAAGAGCCTGAGTCTAACCCTAACCCTAAGAGCCTGAGTCTAACCCTAACCCTAAGAGACTGAGTCTAACCCTCACCCTAAGAGCCTGAGTCTAACCCTAACCCTAAGAGCCTGAGTCTAACCCTAACCCTAAGAGCCTGCGTCTAACCCTAACCCTAAGAGCCTGAGTCTAACCCTAACCCTAAGAGCCTGAGTCTAACCCTCACCCTAAGAGCCTGAGTCTAACCCTAACCCGAAGAGCCTGAGTCTAACCCTAACCCTAAGAGCCTGAGTCTAACCCTAACCCGAAGAGCCTGAGTCTAACCCTAACCCTAAGAGCCTGAGTCTAACCCTAACCCTAAGAGCCTGAGTCTAACCCTCACCCTAAGAGCCTGAGTCTAACCCTAACCCTAAGAGCCTGAGTCTAACCCTCACCCTAAGAGCCTGAGTCTAACCCTAACCCTAAGAGCCTGAGTCTAACCCTAACCCTAAGAGCCTGAGTCTAACCCTAACCCTAAGAGCCTGAGTCCAACCCTAACCCTAAGAGCCTGAGTCTAACCATAACCCTAAGAGCCTGAGTCTAACCCTAACCCTAAGAGCCTGAGTCTAACCCTAACCCTTTTGGTGGAGCGCTGCTGCTATCTAGCGAAATATACTAGGGTACTGCAGCCGGCGCTGTTGGTGGAGCGCTGCTGCCATCTAGCGAAATATATTTGGGTACTGCAGCCGCCCTTTTGGTGGAGCGGTGCTGCCATCTAGCGAAATGTAATTGGGTACTGCAGCCGGCCCGGTTGGTGGAGCGCTGCTGCCATCTAGCGAAATATATTTGGGTACTGCAGCCGGCCCCGTTGGTGGAGCACTGCTGCCATCTAGCGAAATATATTTGGGTACTGCAGCCGGCCCGGTTGGTGGAGCGCTGCTGCCGTCTCGCGAAATATATTTGGGTACTGCAGCCGGCCCTGCTGGTGGAGCTCTGCTGCCATCTAGCGAAATGTAATTGGGTACTGCAGCCGGCCCTGTTGGTGGAGCGCTGCTGCCATCTAGCGAAATATATTTGGGTACTGCAGCCCCCCTTTTGGTGGAGCGCTGCTGCCATCTAGCGAAATATAATTGGGTACTGCAGGCGGCGCTGTTGGTGGAGCGCTGCTGCCATCTAGCGAAATATATTTAGGTACTGCAGCCGCCCTTTTGGTGGAGCGCTGCTGCCATCTAGCGAAATGTAATTGGGTACTGCAGCCGACCGGTTGGTGGAGCGCTGCTGCCATCTAGCGAAATATAATTGGGTACTGCAGCCGGCTCTGTTGGTGGAGCGCTGCTGGCATCTAGCGAAATATATTTGGGTACTGCAGCCGCCCTTTTGGTGGAGCGCTTCTGCCATCTAGCGAAATGTAATTGGGTACTGCAGCCGCCCTTTTGGTGGAGCGCTGCTGCCGTCTAGCGAAATATACTTGGGTACTGCAGCCGCCCGGTTGGTGGAGCGCTGCTGCCATCTAGCGAAACCTAAGAGCCTGAGTCTAACCCTAACCCTAAGAGCCTGAGTCTAACCCTCACCCTAAGAGCCTGAGTCTAACCCTAACCCGAAGAGCCTGAGTCTAACCCTAACTCTAAGAGCCTGAGTCTAACCCTAACCCTAAGAGCCTGAGTCTAACCCTAACCCTAAGAGCCTGAGTCTAACCCTCACCCTAAGAGCCTGAGTCTAACCCTCACCCTAAGAGCCTGAGTCTAACCCTAACCCTAAGAGCCTGAGTCTAACCCTAACCCGAAGAGCCTGAGTCTAACCCTAACCCTAAGAGCCTGAGTCTAACCCTCACCCTAAGAGCCTGAGTCTAACCCTCACCCTAAGAGCCTGAGTCTAACCCTAACCCTAAGAGCCTGAGTCTAACCCTAACCCGAAGAGCCTGAGTCTAACCCTAACCCGAAGAGCCTGAGTCTAACCCTAACCCTAAGAGCCTGAGTCTAACCCTAACCCTAAGAGCCTGAGTCTAACCCTAACCCGAAGAGACTGAGTCTAACCCTCACCCTAAGAGCCTGAGTCTAACCCTAACCCGAAGAGCCTGAGTCTAACCCTCACCCTAAGAGCCTGAGTCTAACCCTAACCCGAAGAGCCTGAGTCTAACCCTCACCCTAAGAGCCTGAGTCTAACCCTAACCCTAAGAGCCTGAGTCTAACCCTCACCCTAAGAGCCTGAGTCTAACCCTCACCCTAAGAGCCTGAGTCTAACCCTAACCCTAAGAGCCTGAGTCTAACCCTAACCCGAAGAGCCTGAGTCTAACCCTAACCCTAAGAGCCTGAGTCTAACCCTAACCCGAAGAGACTGAGTCTAACCCTAACCCGAAGAGCCTGAGTCTAACCCTAACCCTAAGAGCCTGAGTCTAACCCTAACCCTAAGAGCCTGAGTCTAACCCTAACCCGAAGAGACTGAGTCTAACCCTCACCCTAAGAGCCTGAGTCTAACCCTAACCCTAAGAGCCTGAGTCTAACCCTCACGCTAAGAGCCTGAGTCTAACCCTCACCCTAAGAGCCTGAGTCTAACCCTCACCCTAAGAGCCTGAGTCTAACCCTAACCCTAAGAGCCTGAGTCTAACCCTCACCCTAAGAGCCTGAGTCTAACCCTCACCCTAAGAGCCTGAGTCTAACCCTAACCCTAAGAGCCTGAGTCTAACCCTAACCCTAAGAGCCTGAGTCTAACCCTAACCCTAAGAGCCTGAGTCTAACCCTAACCCGAAGAGCCTGAGTCTAACCCTAACCCTAAGAGCCTGAGTCTAACCCTCACCCTAAGAGCCTGAGTCTAACCCTAACCCTAAGAGCCTGAGTCTAACCCTAACCCTTTTGGTGGAGCGCTGCTGCTATCTAGCGAAATATACTAGGGTACTGCAGCCGGCGCTGTTGGTGGAGCGCTGCTGCCATCTAGCGAAATATATTTGGGTACTGCAGCCCCCCTTTTGGTGGAGCGCTTCTGCCATCTAGCGAAATGTAATTGGGTACTGCAGCCGGCCCGGTTGGTGGAGCGCTGCTGCAATCTAGCGAAATATATTTGGGTAGTGCAGCCGGCCCTGTTGGTGGAGCGCTGCTGCCATCTAGCGAAATATATTTGGGTACTGCAGCCGCCCTTTTGGTGGAGCGCTGCTGCCATCTAGCGAAATATATTTGGGTACTGCAGCTGGCCGTTTCGTGGAGCGCTGCTGCCATCTAGCGAAATATATTTGGGTACTGCAGCCGGCGCTGTTGGTGGAGCGCTGATGCCATCTAGCGAAATATATTTGGGTACTGCAGCCGGCCCTGTTGGTGGAGCGCTGCTGCCATCTAGCGAAATGTAATTGGGTACTGCAGCCGCCCGTTTGGTGGAGCGCTGCTGCCATCTAGCGAAATATATTTGGGTACTGCAGCCGGCGCTGTTGGTGGAGCGCTGCTGCCATCTAGAGAAATATACTTGGGTACTGCAGCCGGCCCCGTTGGTGGAGCACTGCTGCCATCTAGCGAAATATACTTGGGTACTGCAGCCGCCCGTTTGGTGGAGCGCTGCTGCCATCTAGCGAAATATACTTGGGTACTGCAGCCTCCCGGTTGGTGGAGCGCTGCTGCCATCTAGCGAAATATATTTGGGTACTGCAGCCGCCCTTTTGGTGGAGCGCTGCTGCCATCTAGCGAAATGTAATTGGGTACTGCAGCCGACCGGTTGGTGGAGCGCTGCTGCCATCTAGCGAAATATAATTGGGTACTGCAGCCGGCTCTGTTGGTGGAGCGCTGCTGGCATCTAGCGAAATATATTTGGGTACTGCAGCCGCCCTTTTGGTGGAGCGCTGCTGCCATCTAGCGAAATATACTTGGGTACTGCAGCCGGCGCTGTTGGTGGAGCGCTGCTGCCATCTAGCGAAATATACTTGGGTACTTCAGCCGCCCGGTTGGTGGAGCGCTGCTGCCATCTAGCGAAATGTAATTGGGTACTGCAGCCGCCCTTTTGGTGGAGCGCTGCTGCCATCTAGCGAAATATATTTGGGTACTGCAGCCGGCGCTGTTGGTGGAGCGCTGCTGCCATCTAGCGAAATATACTTGGGTACTGCAGCCGGCGCTGTTGGTGGAGCGCTGCTGCCATCTAGCGAAATATACTTGGGTACTGCAGCCGCCCGGTTGGTGGAGCGCTGCTGCCATCTAGCGAAACCTAAGAGCCTGAGTCTAACCCTAACCCTAAGAGCCTGAGTCTAACCCTAACCCTAAGAGCCTGAGTCTAACCCTAACCCGAAGAGCCTGAGTCTAACCCTAACTCTAAGAGCCTGAGTCTAACCCTAACCCTTAGAGCCTGAGTCTAACCCTAACCCTAAGAGCCTGAGTCTAACCCTCACCCTAAGAGCCTGAGTCTAACCCTCACCCTAAGAGCCTGAGTCTAACCCTAACCCTAAGAGCCTGAGTCTAACCCTAACCCTTTTGGTGGAGCGCTGCTGCTATCTAGCGAAATATACTAGGGTACTGCAGCCGGCGCTGTTGGTGGAGCGCTGCTGCCATCTAGCGAAATATATTTGGGTACTGCAGCCCCCCTTTTGGTGGAGCGCTTCTGCCATCTAGCGAAATGTAATTGGGTACTGCAGCCGGCCCGGTTGGTGGAGCGCTGCTGCAATCTAGCGAAATATATTTGGGTAGTGCAGCCGGCCCAGTTGGTGGAGCGCTGCTGCCATCTAGCGAAATATATTTGGGTACTGCAGCCGCCCTTTTGGTGGAGCGCTGCTGCCATCTAGCGAAATATATTTGGGTACTGCAGCTGGCCGTTTCGTGGAGCGCTGCTGCCATCTAGCGAAATATATTTGGGTACTGCAGCCGGCGCTGTTGGTGGAGCGCTGATGCCATCTAGCGAAATATATTTGGGTACTGCAGCCGGCCCTGTTGGTGGAGCGCTGCTGCCATCTAGCGAAATGTAATTGGGTACTGCAGCCGCCCGTTTGGTGGAGCGCTGCTGCCATCTAGCGAAATATATTTGGGTACTGCAGCCGGCGCTGTTGGTGGAGCGCTGCTGCCATCTAGAGAAATATACTTGGGTACTGCAGCCGGCCCCGTTGGTGGAGCACTGCTGCCATCTAGCGAAATATACTTGGGTACTGCAGCCGCCCGTTTGGTGGAGCGCTGCTGCCATCTAGCGAAATATACTTGGGTACTGCAGCCTCCCGGTTGGTGGAGCGCTGCTGCCATCTAGCGAAATATATTTGGGTACTGCAGCCGCCCTTTTGGTGGAGCGCTGCTGCCATCTAGCGAAATGTAATTGGGTACTGCAGCCGACCGGTTGGTGGAGCGCTGCTGCCATCTAGCGAAATATAATTGGGTACTGCAGCCGGCTCTGTTGGTGGAGCGCTGCTGGCATCTAGCGAAATATATTTGGGTACTGCAGCCGCCCTTTTGGTGGAGCGCTGCTGCCATCTAGCGAAATATACTTGGGTACTGCAGCCGGCGCTGTTGGTGGAGCGCTGCTGCCATCTAGCGAAATATACTTGGGTACTTCAGCCGCCCGGTTGGTGGAGCGCTGCTGCCATCTAGCGAAATGTAATTGGGTACTGCAGCCGCCCTTTTGGTGGAGCGCTGCTGCCATCTAGCGAAATATATTTGGGTACTGCAGCCGGCGCTGTTGGTGGAGCGCTGCTGCCATCTAGCGAAATATACTTGGGTACTGCAGCCGGCGCTGTTGGTGGAGCGCTGCTGCCATCTAGCGAAATATACTTGGGTACTGCAGCCGCCCGGTTGGTGGAGCGCTGCTGCCATCTAGCGAAACCTAAGAGCCTGAGTCTAACCCTAACCCTAAGAGCCTGAGTCTAACCCTAACCCTAAGAGCCTGAGTCTAACCCTAACCCGAAGAGCCTGAGTCTAACCCTAACTCTAAGAGCCTGAGTCTAACCCTAACCCTTAGAGCCTGAGTCTAACCCTAACCCTAAGAGCCTGAGTCTAACCCTCACCCTAAGAGCCTGAGTCTAACCCTCACCCTAAGAGCCTGAGTCTAACCCTAACCCTAAGAGCCTGAGTCTAACCCTAACCCTTTTGGTGGAGCGCTGCTGCTATCTAGCGAAATATACTAGGGTACTGCAGCCGGCGCTGTTGGTGGAGCGCTGCTGCCATCTAGCGAAATATATTTGGGTACTGCAGCCGCCCTTTTGGTGGAGCGCTTCTGCCATCTAGCGAAATGTAATTGGGTACTGCAGCCGGCCCGGTTGGTGGAGCGCTGCTGCAATCTAGCGAAATATATTTGGGTAGTGCAGCCGGCCCTGTTGGTGGAGCGCTGCTGCCATCTAGCGAAATATATTTGGGTACTGCAGCCGGCCCGGTTGGTGGAGCGCTGCTGCCGTCTCGCGAAATATATTTGGGTACTGCAGCCGGCCCTGTTGGTGGAGCTCTGCTGCCATCTAGCGAAATGTAATTGGGTACTGCAGCCGCCCGGTTGGTGGAGCGCTGCTGCCATCTAACGAAATATATTTGGGTACTGCAGCCGGCGCTGTTGGTGGAGCGCTGATGCCATCTAGCGAAATATATTTGGGTACTGCAGCCGGCCCTGTTGGTGGAGCGCTGCTGCCATCTAGCGAAATGTAATTGGGTACTGCAGCCGCCCGTTTGGTGGAGCGCTGCTGCCATCTAGCGAAATATATTTGGGTACTGCATCCGGCGCTGTTGGTGGAGCGCTGCTGCCATCTAGCGAAATATACTTGGGTACTGCAGCTGGCCCCGTTGGTGGAGCACTGCTGCCATCTAGCGAAATATACTTGGGTACTGCAGCCGCCCGTTTGGTGGAGCGCTGCTGCCATCTAGCGAAATATATTTGGGTACTGCAGCCGCCCTTTTGGTGGAGCGCTGCTGCCATCTAGCGAAATATATTTGGGTACTGCAGCCGGCCCTGTTGGTGGAGCGCTGCTGCCATCTAGCGAAATGTAATTGGGTACTGCAGCCGCCCGTTTGGTGGAGCGCTGGTGCCATCTAGCGAAATATATTTGGGTACTGCAGCCGGCCCTGTTGGTGGAGCGCTGCTGCCATCTAGCGAAATGTAATTGGGTACTGCAGCCGCCCTTTTGGTGGAGCGCTGCTGCCATCTAGCGAAATGTAATTGGGTACTGCAGCCGCCCGTTTGGTGGAGCGCTGCTTCCATCTAGCGAAATATATTTGGGTACTGCAGCCGGCGCTGTTGGTGGAGCGCTGCTGCCATCTAGCGAAATATACTTGGGTACTGCAGCCGGCGCTGTTGGTGGAGCGCTGCTGCCATCTAGCGAAATATACTTTGTACTGCAGCCGCCCGGTTGGTGGAGCGCTGCTGCCATCTAGCGAAACCTAAGAGCCTGAGTCTAACCCTAACCCTAAGAGCCTGAGTCTAACCCTAACCCTAAGAGCCTGAGTCTAACCCTCACCCTAAGAGCCTGAGTCTAACCCTAACCCGAAGAGCCTGAGTCTAACCCTAACCCTAAGAGCCTGAGTCTAACCCTAACCCTAAGAGCCTGAGTCTAACCCTCACCCTAAGAGCCTGAGTCTAACCCTCACCCGAAGAGCCTGAGTCTAACCCTCACCCGAAGAGACTGAGTCTAACCCTCACCCTAAGAGCCTGAGTCTAACCCTAACCCTAAGAGCCTGAGTCTAACCCTAACCCGAAGAGACTGAGTCTAACCCTAACCCGAAGAGCCCGATTCTAACCCTAACCCGAAGAGCCTGAGTCTAACCCTAACCCGAAGAGACTGAGTCTAACCCTCACCCTAAGAGCCTGAGTCTAACCCTAACCCTAAGAGCCTGAGTCTAACCCTAACCCGAAGAGCCTGAGTCTAACCCTAACCCTAAGAGCCTGAGTCTAACCCTAACCCGAAGAGCCTGAGTCTAACCCTAACCCTAAGAGCCTGAGTCTAACCCTAACCCGAAGAGCCTGAGTCTAACCCTCACCCTAAGAGCCTGAGTCTAACCCTAACCCTAAGAGCCTGAGTCTAACCCTAACCCTAAGAGCCTGAGTCTAACCCTAACCCTAAGAGCCTGAGTCTAACCCTCACCCTAAGAGCCTGAGTCTAACCCTAACCCGAAGAGCCTGAGTCTAACCCTAACTCTAAGAGCCTGAGTCTAACCCTAACCCTAAGAGCCTGAGTCTAACCCTAACCCTAAGAGCCTGAGTCTAACCCTCACCCTAAGAGCCTGAGTCTAACCCTCACCCTAAGAGCCTGAGTCTAACCCTAACCCGAAGAGCCTGAGTCTAACCCTAACCCGAAGAGCCTGAGTCTAACCCTAACCCTAAGAGCCTGAGTCTAACCCTCACCCTAAGAGCCTGAGTCTAACCCTAACCCTAAGAGCCTGAGTCTAACCCTAACCCTAAGAGCCTGAGTCTAACCCTAACCCGAAGAGCCTGAGTCTAACCCTAACCCGAAGAGCCTGAGTCTAACCCTAACCCTAAGAGCCTGAGTCTAACCCTAACCCGAAGAGACTGAGTCTAACCCTCACCCTAAGAGCCTGAGTCTAACCCTAACCCGAAGAGCCTGAGTCTAACCCTAACCCGAAGAGCCTGAGTCTAACCCTAACCCGAAGAGCCTGAGTCTAACCCTCACCCTAAGAGCCTGAGTCTAACCCTAACCCTAAGAGCCTGAGTCTAACCCTCACCCTAAGAGCCTGAGTCTAACCCTAACCCGAAGAGCCTGAGTCTAACCCTAACCCTAAGAGCCTGAGTCTAACCCTAACCCGAAGAGCCTGAGTCTAACCCTAACCCTAAGAGCCTGAGTCTAACCCTAACCCGAAGAGACTGAGTCTAACCCTAACCCGAAGAGCCTGAGTCTAACCCTAACCCTAAGAGCCTGAGTCTAACCCTAACCCTAAGAGCCTGAGTCTAACCCTAACCCGAAGAGACTGAGTCTAACCCTCACCCTAAGAGCCTGAGTCTAACCCTAAGAGCCTGAGTCTAACCCTCACCCTAAGAGCCTGAGTCTAACCCTCACCCTAAGAGCCTGAGTCTAACCCTCACCCTAAGAGCCTGAGTCTAACCCTAACCCTAAGAGCCTGAGTCTAACCCTAACCCTAAGAGCCTGAGTCTAACCCTCACCCTAAGAGCCTGAGTCTAACCCTAACCCTAAGAGCCTGAGTCTAACCCTAACCCTAAGAGCCTGAGTCTAACCCTAACCCTAAGAGCCTGAGTCTAACCCTAACCCTAAGAGCCTGAGTCTAACCCTCACCCTAAGAGCCTGAGTCTAACCCTCACCCTAAGAGCCTGAGTCTAACCCTAACCCTAAGAGCCTGAGTCTAACCCTAACCCTTTTGGTGGAGCGCTGCTGCTATCTAGCGAAATATACTAGGGTACTGCAGCCGGCGCTGTTGGTGGAGCGCTGCTGCCATCTAGCGAAATATATTTGGGTACTGCAGCCCCCCTTTTGGTGGAGCGCTTCTGCCATCTAGCGAAATGTAATTGGGTACTGCAGCCGGCCCGGTTGGTGGAGCGCTGCTGCAATCTAGCGAAATATATTTGGGTAGTGCAGCCGGCCCTGTTGGTGGAGCGCTGCTGCCATCTAGCGAAATATATTTGGGTACTGCAGCCGCCCGGTTGGTGGAGCGCTGCTGCCATCTAGCGAAATATATTTGGGTACTGCAGCTGGCCGTTTCGTGGAGCGCTGCTGCCATCTAGCGAAATATATTTGGGTACTGCAGCCGGCGCTGTTGGTGGAGCGCTGATGCCATCTAGCGAAATATATTTGGGTACTGCAGCCGGCCCTGTTGGTGGAGCGCTGCTGCCATCTAGCGAAATGTAATTGGGTACTGCAGCCGCCCGTTTGGTGGAGCGCTGCTGCCATCTAGCGAAATATATTTGGGTAGTGCAGCCGGCCCCGTTGGTGGAGCGCTGCTGCCATCTAGCGAAATATACTTGGGTACTGCAGCCGGCCCCGTTGGTGGAGCACTGCTGCCATCTAGCGAAATATACTTGGGTACTGCAGCCGCCCGTTTGGTGGAGCGCTGCTGCCATCTAGCGAAATATACTTGGGTACTGCAGCCGGCGCTGTTGGTGGAGCGCTGCTGCCATCTAGCGAAATATATTTGGGTACTGCAGCCGCCCTTTTGGTGGAGCGCTGCTGCCATCTAGCGAAATGTAATTGGGTACTGCAGCCGACCGGTTGGTGGAGCGCTGCTGCCATCTAGCGAAATATAATTGGGTACTGCAGCCGGCTCTGTTGGTGGAGCGCTGCTGGCATCTAGCGAAATGTAATTGGGTACTGCAGCCGCCCTTTTGGTGGAGCGCTGCTGCCATCTAGCGAAATATACTTGGGTACTGCAGCCGGCGCTGTTGGTGGAGCGCTGCTGCCATCTAGCGAAATATACTTGGGTACTGCAGCCGCCCGGTTGGTGGAGCGCTGCTGCCATCTAGCGAAATGTAATTGGGTACTGCAGCCGCCCTTTTGGTGGAGCGCTGCTGCCATCTAGCGAAATATATTTGGGTACTGCAGCCGGCCCTGTTGGTGGAGCGCTGCTGCCATCTAGCGAAATATACTTGGGTACTGCAGCCGGCGCTGTTGGTGGAGCGCTGCTGCCATCTAGCGAAATATACTTGGGTACTGCAGTCGCCCGGTTGGTGGAGCGCTGCTGCCATCTAGCGAAACCTAAGAGCCTGAGTCTAACCCTAACCCTAAGAGCCTGAGTCTAACCCTAACCCTAAGAGCCTGAGTCCAACCCTAACCCTAAGAGCCTGAGTCTAACCATAACCCTAAGAGCCTGAGTCTAACCCTAACCCTAAGAGCCTGAGTCTAACCCTAACCCTTTTGGTGGAGCGCTGCTGCTATCTAGCGAAATATACTAGGGTACTGCAGCCGGCGCTGTTGGTGGAGCGCTGCTGCCATCTAGCGAAATATATTTGGGTACTGCAGCCGCCCTTTTGGTGGAGCGCTTCTGCCATCTAGCGAAATGTAATTGGGTACTGCAGCCGGCCCGGTTGGTGGAGCGCTGCTGCAATCTAGCGAAATATATTTGGGTAGTGCAGCCGGCCCCGTTGGTGGAGCCCTGCTGCCGTCTCGCGAAATATATTTGGGTACTGCAGCCGGCCCTATTGGTGGAGCTCTGCTGCCATCTAGCGAAATGTAATTGGGTACTGCAGCCGCCCGGTTGGTGGAGCGCTGCTGCCATCTAGCGAAATATATTTGGGTACTGCAGCCGGCGCTGTTGGTGGAGCGCTGATGCCATCTAGCGAAATATATTTGGGTACTGCAGCCGGCCCTGTTGGTGGAGCGCTGCTGCCATCTAGCGAAATATAATTGGGTACTGCAGCCGCCCGTTTGGTGGAGCGCTGCTGCCATCTAGCGAAATATATTTGGGTACTGCAGCCGGCGCTGTTGGTGGAGCGCTGCTGCCATCTAGCGAAATATACTTGGGTACTGCAGCCGGCCCCGTTGGTGGAGCACTGCTGCCATCTAGCGAAATATACTTGGGTACTGCAGCCGCCCGTTTGGTGGAGCGCTGCTGCCATCTAGCGAAATATATTTGGGTACTGCAGCCGCCCTTTTGGTGGAGCGCTGCTGCCATCTAGCGAAATATATTTGGGTACTGCAGCCGGCCCTGTTGGTGGAGCGCTGCTGCCATCTAGCGAAATGTAATTGGGTACTGCAGCCGCCCGGTTGGTGGAGCGCTGCTGCCATCTAGCGAAATATATTTGGGTACTGCAGCCGGCCCTGTTGGTGGAGCGCTGCTGCCATCTAGCGAAATGTAATTGGGTACTGCAGCCGCCCTTTTGGTGGAGCGCTGCTGCCATCTAGCGAAATGTAATTGGGTACTGCAGCCGCCCTTTTGGTGGAGCGCTGCTTCCATCTAGCGAAATATATTTGGGTACTGCAGCCGGCGCTGTTGGTGGAGCGCTGCTGCCATCTAGCGAAATATACTTGGGTACTGCAGCCGGCGCTGTTGGTGGAGCTCTGCTGCCATCTAGCGAAATATACTTGGGTACTGCAGCCGCCCGGTTGGTGGAGCGCTGCTGCCATCTAGCGAAACCTAAGAGCCTGAGTCTAACCCTAACCCTAAGAGCCTGAGTCTAACCCTAACCCTAAGAGCCTGAGTCTAACCCTCACCCTAAGAGCCTGAGTCTAACCCTAACCCGAAGAGCCTGAGTCTAACCCTAACCCGAAGAGCCTGAGTCTAACCCTAACCCTAAGAGCCTGAGTCTAACCCTCACCCTAAGAGCCTGAGTCTAACCCTAACCCTAAGAGCCTGAGTCTAACCCTCACCCGAAGAGACTGAGTCTAACCCTCACCCTAAGAGCCTGAGTCTAACCCTAACCCTAAGAGCCTGAGTCTAACCCTAACCCGAAGAGCCTGAGTCTAACCCTAACCCTAAGAGCCTGAGTCTAACCCTAACCCGAAGAGACTGAGTCTAACCCTAACCCGAAGAGCCTGAGTCTAACCCTCACCCTAAGAGCCTGAGTCTAACCCTAACCCTAAGAGCCTGAGTCTAACCCTAACCCGAAGAGACTGAGTCTAACCCTCACCCTAAGAGCCTGAGTCTAACCCTAACCCGAAGAGCCTGAGTCTAACCCTAACCCGAAGAGCCTGAGTCTAACCCTAACCCTAAGAGCCTGAGTCTAACCCTAACCCTAAGAGCCTGAGTCTAACCCTAACCCTAAGAGCCTGAGTCTAACCCTAACCCTAAGAGCCTGAGTCTAACCCTAACCCTAAGAGCCTGAGTCTAACCCTAACCCGAAGAGCCTGAGTCTAACCCTAACCCTAAGAGCCTGAGTCTAACCCTCACCCTAAGAGCCTGAGTCTAACCCTAACCCTAAGAGCCTGAGTCTAACCCTAACCCTTTTGGTGGAGCGCTGCTGCTATCTAGCGAAATATACTAGGGTACTGCAGCCGGCGCTGTTGGTGGAGCGCTGCTGCCATCTAGCGAAATATATTTGGGTACTGCAGCCCCCCTTTTGGTGGAGCGCTTCTGCCATCTAGCGAAATGTAATTGGGTACTGCAGCCGGCCCGGTTGGTGGAGCGCTGCTGCAATCTAGCGAAATATATTTGGGTAGTGCAGCCGGCCCTGTTGGTGGAGCGCTTCTGCCATCTAGCGAAATATATTTGGGTACTGCAGCCGGCCCGGTTGGTGGAGCGCTGCTGCCGTCTCGCGAAATATATTTGGGTACTGCAGCCGGCCCTGTTGGTGGAGCTCTGCTGCCATCTAGCGAAATGTAATTGGGTACTGCAGCCGCCCGGTTGGTGGAGCGCTGCTGCCATCTAGCGAAATATATTTGGGTACTGCAGCTGGCCGTTTCGTGGAGCGCTGCTGCCATCTAGCGAAATATATTTGGGTACTGCAGCCGGCGCTGTTGGTGGAGCGCTGATGCCATCTAGCGAAATATATTTGGGTACTGCAGCCGGCCCTGTTGGTGGAGCGCTGCTGCCATCTAGCGAAATGTAATTGGGTACTGCAGCCGCCCGTTTGGTGGAGCGCTGCTGCCATCTAGAGAAATATATTTGGGTACTGCAGCCGGCCCCGTTGGTGGAGCACTGCTGCCATCTAGCGAAATGTAATTGGGTACTGCAGCCGCCCGTTTGGTGGAGCGCTGCTGCCATCTAGCGAAATATACTTGGGTACTGCAGCCGGCCCCGTTGGTGGAGCACTGCTGCCATCTAGCGAAATGTAATTGGGTACTGCAGCCGCCCGTTTGGTGGAGCGCTGCTGCCATCTAGCGAAATATACTTGGGTACTGCAGCCGGCGCTGTTGGTGGAGCGCTGCTGCCATCTAGCGAAATATATTTGGGTACTGCAGCCGCCCTTTTGGTGGAGCGCTGCTGCCATCTAGCGAAATGTAATTGGGTACTGCAGCCGACCGGTTGGTGGAGCGCTGCTGCCATCTAGCGAAATATAATTGGGTACTGCAGCCGGCTCTGTTGGTGGAGCGCTGCTGGCATCTAGCGAAATATATTTGGGTACTGCAGCCGCCCTTTTGGTGGAGCGCTGCTGCCATCTAGCGAAATGTAATTGGGTACTGCAGCCGCCCTTTTGGTGGAGCGCTGCTGCCATCTAGCGAAATGTAATTGGGTACTGCAGCCGCCCTTTTGGTGGAGCGCTGCTGCCGTCTAGCGAAATATACTTGGGTACTGCAGCCGCCCGGTTGGTGGAGCGCTGCTGCCATCTAGCGAAACCTAAGAGCCTGAGTCTAACCCTAACCCGAAGAGCCTGAGTCTAACCCTCACCCTAAGAGCCTGAGTCTAACCCTAACCCAAAGAGCCTGAGTCTAACCCTAACTCTAAGAGCCTGAGTCTAACCCTAACCCTAAGAGCCTGAGTCTAACCCTCACCCTAAGAGCCTGAGTCTAACCCTAACCCTAAGAGCCTGAGTCTAACCCTCACCCTAAGAGCCTGAGTCTAACCCTAACCCGAAGAGCCTGAGTGTAACCCTAACCCTAAGAGCCTGAGTCTAACCCTAACCCTAAGAGCCTGAGTCTAACCCTAACCCTAAGAGCCTGAGTCTAACCCTAACCCGAAGAGCCTGAGTCTAACCCTAACCCTAAGAGCCTGAGTCTAACCCTAACCCTAAGAGCCTGAGTCTAACCCTAACCCGAAGAGACTGAGTCTAACCCTCACCCTAAGAGCCTGAGTCTAACCCTAACCCTAAGAGCCTGCGTCTAACCCTAACCCTAAGAGCCTGCGTCTAACCCTAACCCTAAGAGCCTGAGTCTAACCCTCACCCTAAGAGCCTGAGTCTAACCCTAACTCTAAGAGCCTGAGTCTAACCCTCACCCTAAGAGCCTGAGTCTAACCCTAACCCGAAGAGCCTGAGTCTAACCCTAACTCTAAGAGCCTGAGTCTAACCCTAACCCTAAGAGCCTGAGTCTAACCCTCACCCTAAGAGCCTGAGTCTAACCCTAACCCTAAGAGCCTGAGTCTAACCCTCACCCTAAGAGCCTGAGTCTAACCCTAACCCGAAGAGCCTGAGTGTAACCCTAACCCTAAGAGCCTGAGTCTAACCCTAACCCTAAGAGCCTGAGTCTAACCCTAACCGGAAGAGCCTGAGTCTAACCCTAACCCGAAGAGCCTGAGTCTAACCCTAACCCTAAGAGCCTGAGTCTAACCCTAACCCTAAGAGCCTGAGTCTAACCCTAACCCGAAGAGACTGAGTCTAACCCTCACCCTAAGAGCCTGAGTCTAACCCTAACCCTAAGAGCCTGCGTCTAACCCTAACCCTAAGAGCCTGCGTCTAACCCTAACCCTAAGAGCCTGAGTCTAACCCTCACCCTAAGAGCCTGAGTCTAACCCTAACTCTAAGAGCCTGAGTCTAACCCTCACCCTAAGAGCCTGAGTCTAACCCTAACCCGAAGAGCCTGAGTCTAACCCTAACCCTAAGAGCCTGAGTCTAACCCTAACCCGAAGAGCCTGAGTCTAACCCTAACCCTAAGAGCCTGAGTCTAACCCTAACCCTAAGAGCCTGAGTCTAACCCTCACCCTAAGAGCCTGAGTCTAACCCTAACTCTAAGAGCCTGAGTCTAACCCTAACCCTAAGAGCCTGAGTCTAACCCTAACCCTAAGAGCCTGAGTCCAACCCTAACCCTAAGAGCCTGAGTCTAACCCTAACCCTAAGAGCCTGAGTCCAACCCTAACCCTAAGAGCCTGAGTCTAACCATAACCCTAAGAGCCTGAGTCTAACCCTAACCCTAAGAGCCTGAGTCTAACCCTAACCCTTTTGGTGGAGCGCTGCCGCTATCTAGCGAAATATACTAGGGTACTGCAGCCGGCGCTGTTGGTGGAGCGCTGCTGCCATCTAGCGAAATATATTTGGGTACTGCAGCCGCCCTTTTGGTGGAGCGCTGCTGCCATCTAGCGAAATGTAATTGGGTACTGCAGCCGGCCCGGTTGGTGGAGCGCTGCTGCCATCTAGCGAAATATATTTGGGTACTGCAGCCGGCCCCGTTGGTGGAGCACTGCTGCCATCTAGCGAAATATATTTGGGTACTGCAGCCGGCCCGGTTGGTGGAGCGCTGCTGCCGTCTCGCGAAATGTATTTGGGTACTGCAGCCGGCCCTGCTGGTGGAGCTCTGCTGCCATCTAGCGAAATGTAATTGGGTACTGCAGCCGGCCCTGTTGGTGGAGCGCTGCTGCCATCTAGCGAAATATACTTGGGTACTGCAGCCGCCCGGTTGGTGGAGCGCTGCTGCCATCTAGCGAAATATATTTGGGTACTGCAGCCGGCGCTGTTGGTGGAGCGCTGCTGCCATCTAGCGAAATATATTTAGGTACTGCAGCCGCCCTTTTGGTGGAGCGCTGCTGCCATCTAGCGAAATGTAATTGGGTACTGCAGCCGACCGGTTGGTGGAGCGCTGCTGCCATCTAGCGAAATATAATTGGGTACTGCAGCCGGCTCTGTTGGTGGAGCGCTGCTGGCATCTAGCGAAATATATTTGGGTACTGCAGCCGCCCTTTTGGTGGAGCGCTGCTGCCATCTAGCGAAATGTAATTGGGTACTGCAGCCGCCCTTTTGGTGGAGCGCTGCTGCCGTCTAGCGAAATATACTTGGGTACTGCAGCCGCCCGGTTGGTGGAGCGCTGCTGCCATCTAGCGAAACCTAAGAGCCTGAGTCTAACCCTAACCCTAAGAGCCTGAGTCTAACCCTCACCCTAAGAGCCTGAGTCTAACCCTAACCCGAAGAGCCTGAGTCTAACCCTAACTCTAAGAGCCTGAGTCTAACCCTAACCCTTAGAGCCTGAGTCTAACCCTCACCCTAAGAGCCTGAGTCTAACCCTCACCCTAAGAGCCTGAGTCTAACCCTAACCCGAAGAGCCTGAGTCTAACCCTAACCCGAAGAGCCTGAGTCTAACCCTAACCCTAAGAGCCTGAGTCTAACCCTCACCCTAAGAGCCTGAGTCTAACCCTAACCCTAAGAGCCTGAGTCTAACCCTAACCCTAAGAGCATGAGTCTAACCCTAACCCTAAGAGCCTGAGTCTAACCCTAACCCGAAGAGCCTGAGTCTAACCCTAACCCGAAGAGCCTGAGTCTAACCCTAACCCGAAGAGACTGAGTCTAACCCTCACCCTAAGAGCCTGAGTCTAACCCTAACCCTAAGAGCCTGAGTCTAACCCTAACCCTAAGAGCCTGCGTCTAACCCTAACCCTAAGAGCCTGAGTCTAACCCTCACCCTAAGAGCCTGAGTCTAACCCTAACCCGAAGAGCCTGAGTCTAACCCTCACCCTAAGAGCCTGAGTCTAACCCTAACCCTAAGAGCCTGAGTCTAACCCTAACCCTAAGAGCCTGAGTCTAACCCTAACCCTAAGAGCCTGAGTCTAACCCTAACCCTAAGAGCCTGAGTCTAACCCTCACCCTAAGAGCCTGGGTCTAACCCTAACCCTAAGAGCCTGAGTCTAACCCTAACCCTAAGAGCCTGAGTCTAACCCTAACCCGAAGAGCCTGAGTCTAACCCTAACCCTAAGAGCCTGAGTCTAACCCTAACCCTAAGAGCCTGAGTCTAACCCTCACCCTAAGAGCCTGAGTCTAACCCTAACTCTAAGAGCCTGAGTCTAACCCTAACCCTAAGAGCCTGAGTCTAACCCTAACCCTAAGAGCCTGAGTCCAACCCTAACCCTAAGAGCCTGAGTCTAACCCTAACCCTAAGAGCCTGAGTCCAACCCTAACCCTAAGAGCCTGAGTCTAACCATAACCCTAAGAGCCTGAGTCTAACCCTAACCCTAAGAGCCTGAGTCTAACCCTAACCCTTTTGGTGGAGCGCTGCCGCTATCTAGCGAAATATACTAGGGTACTGCAGCCGGCGCTGTTGGTGGAGCGCTGCTGCCATCTAGCGAAATATATTTGGGTACTGCAGCCGCCCTTTTGGTGGAGCGCTGCTGCCATCTAGCGAAATGTAATTGGGTACTGCAGCCGGCCCGGTTGGTGGAGCGCTGCTGCCATCTAGCGAAATATATTTGGGTACTGCAGCCGGCCCCGTTGGTGGAGCACTGCTGCCATCTAGCGAAATATATTTGGGTACTGCAGCCGGCCCGGTTGGTGGAGCGCTGCTGCCGTCTCGCGAAATGTATTTGGGTACTGCAGCCGGCCCTGCTGGTGGAGCTCTGCTGCCATCTAGCGAAATGTAATTGGGTACTGCAGCCGGCCCTGTTGGTGGAGCGCTGCTGCCATCTAGCGAAATATACTTGGGTACTGCAGCCGCCCGGTTGGTGGAGCGCTGCTGCCATCTAGCGAAATATATTTGGGTACTGCAGCCGGCGCTGTTGGTGGAGCGCTGCTGCCATCTAGCGAAATATATTTAGGTACTGCAGCCGCCCTTTTGGTGGAGCGCTGCTGCCATCTAGCGAAATGTAATTGGGTACTGCAGCCGACCGGTTGGTGGAGCGCTGCTGCCATCTAGCGAAATATAATTGGGTACTGCAGCCGGCTCTGTTGGTGGAGCGCTGCTGGCATCTAGCGAAATATATTTGGGTACTGCAGCCGCCCTTTTGGTGGAGCGCTGCTGCCATCTAGCGAAATGTAATTGGGTACTGCAGCCGCCCTTTTGGTGGAGCGCTGCTGCCGTCTAGCGAAATATACTTGGGTACTGCAGCCGCCCGGTTGGTGGAGCGCTGCTGCCATCTAGCGAAACCTAAGAGCCTGAGTCTAACCCTAACCCTAAGAGCCTGAGTCTAACCCTCACCCTAAGAGCCTGAGTCTAACCCTAACCCGAAGAGCCTGAGTCTAACCCTAACTCTAAGAGCCTGAGTCTAACCCTAACCCTTAGAGCCTGAGTCTAACCCTCACCCTAAGAGCCTGAGTCTAACCCTCACCCTAAGAGCCTGAGTCTAACCCTAACCCGAAGAGCCTGAGTCTAACCCTAACCCGAAGAGCCTGAGTCTAACCCTAACCCTAAGAGCCTGAGTCTAACCCTAACCCTAAGAGCCTGAGTCTAACCCTAACCCTAAGAGCCTGAGTCTAACCCTAACCCTAAGAGCATGAGTCTAACCCTAACCCTAAGAGCCTGAGTCTAACCCTAACCCGAAGAGCCTGAGTCTAACCCTAACCCGAAGAGCCTGAGTCTAACCCTAACCCGAAGAGACTGAGTCTAACCCTCACCCTAAGAGCCTGAGTCTAACCCTAACCCTAAGAGCCTGAGTCTAACCCTAACCCTAAGAGCCTGCGTCTAACCCTAACCCTAAGAGCCTGAGTCTAACCCTCACCCTAAGAGCCTGAGTCTAACCCTAACCCGAAGAGCCTGAGTCTAACCCTCACCCTAAGAGCCTGAGTCTAACCCTAACCCGAAGAGCCTGAGTCTAACCCTCACCCTAAGAGCCTGAGTCTAACCCTAACCCTAAGAGCCTGAGTCTAACCCTAACCCTAAGAGCCTGAGTCTAACCCTAACCCTAAGAGCCTGAGTCTAACCCTCACCCTAAGAGCCTGAGTCTAACCCTAACCCTTTTGGTGGAGCGCTGCTGCTATCTAGCGAAATATACTAGGGTACTGCAGCCGGCGCTGTTGGTGGAGCGCTGCTGCCATCTAGCGAAATATATTTGGGTACTGCAGCCGCCCTTTTGGTGGAGCGCTGCTGCCATCTAGCGAAATATATTTGGGTACTGCAGCCGGCCCCGTTGGTGGAGCACTGCTGCCATCTAGCGAAATATATTTGGGTACTGCAGCCGGCCCGGTTGGTGGAGCGCTGCTGCCGTCTCGCGAAATATATTTGGGTACTGCAGCCGGCCCTGCTGGTGGAGCTCTGCTGCCATCTAGCGAAATGTAATTGGGTACTGCAGCCGGCCCTGTTGGTGGAGCGCTGCTGCCATCTAGCGAAATATACTTGGGTACTGCAGCCGCCCGGTTGGTGGAGCGCTGCTGCCATCTAGCGAAATATATTTGGGTACTGCAGGCGGCGCTGTTGGTGGAGCGCTGCTGCCATCTAGCGAAATATATTTGGGTACTGCAGCCGCCCTTTTGGTGGAGCGCTGCTGCCATCTAGCGAAATGTAATTGGGTACTGCAGCCGACCGGTTGGTGGAGCGCTGCTGCCATCTAGCGAAATATAATTGGGTACTGCAGCCGGCTCTGTTGGTGGAGCGCTGCTGGCATCTAGCGAAATATATTTGGGTACTGCAGCCGCCCTTTTGGTGGAGCGCTGCTGCCATCTAGCGAAATGTAATTGGGTACTGCAGCCGCCCTTTTGGTCGAGCGCTGCTGCCGTCTAGCGAAATATACTTGGGTACTGCAGCCGCCCGGTTGGTGGAGCGCTGCTGCCATCTAGCGAAACCTAAGAGCCTGAGTCTAACCCTAACCCTAAGAGCCTGAGTCTAACCCTCACCCTAAGAGCCTGAGTCTAACCCTAACCCGAAGAGCCTGAGTCTAACCCTAACTCTAAGAGCCTGAGTCTAACCCTAACCCTAAGAGCCTGAGTCTAACCCTAACCCTAAGAGCCTGAGTCTAACCCTCACCCTAAGAGCCTGAGTCTAACCCTCACCCTAAGAGCCTGAGTCTAACCCTAACCCGAAGAGCCTGAGTCTAACCCTAACCCGAAGAGCCTGAGTCTAACCCTAACCCTAAGAGCCTGAGTCTAACCCTCACCCTAAGAGCCTGAGTCTAACCCTAACCCTAAGAGCCTGAGTCTAACCCTAACCCTAAGAGCCTGAGTCTAACCCTAACCCGAAGAGCCTGAGTCTAACCCTAACCCGAAGAGCCTGAGTCTAACCCTAACCCTAAGAGCCTGAGTCTAACCCTAACCCTAAGAGCCTGAGTCTAACCCTCACCCTAAGAGCCTGAGTCTAACCCTAACCCTAAGAGCCTGAGTCTAACCCTAACCCGAAGAGCCTGAGTCTAACCCTCACCCTAAGAGCCTGAGTCTAACCCTAACCCTAAGAGCCTGAGTCTAACCCTCACCCTAAGAGCCTGAGTCTAACCCTCACCCTAAGAGCCTGAGTCTAACCCTAACCCTAAGAGCCTGAGTCTAACCCTAACCCGAAGAGCCTGAGTCTAACCCTAACCCTAAGAGCCTGAGTCTAACCCTAACCCGAAGAGACTGAGTCTAACCCTAACCCGAAGAGCCTGAGTCTAACCCTAACCCTAAGAGCCTGAGTCTAACCCTAACCCTAAGAGCCTGAGTCTAACCCTAACCCGAAGAGACTGAGTCTAACCCTCACCCTAAGAGCCTGAGTCTAACCCTAACCCTAAGAGCCTGAGTCTAACCCTCACGCTAAGAGCCTGAGTCTAACCCTCACCCTAAGAGCCTGAGTCTAACCCTCACCCTAAGAGCCTGAGTCTAACCCTAACCCTAAGAGCCTGAGTCTAACCCTCACCCTAAGAGCCTGAGTCTAACCCTAACCCTAAGAGCCTGAGTCTAACCCTAACCCTAAGAGCCTGAGTCTAACCCTAACCCGAAGAGCCTGAGTCTAACCCTCACCCTAAGAGCCTGAGTCTAACCCTAACCCTAAGAGCCTGAGTCTAACCCTAACCCTTTTGGTGGAGCGCTGCTGCTATCTAGCGAAATATACTAGGGTACTGCAGCCGGCGCTGTTGGTGGAGCGCTGCTGCCATCTAGCGAAATATATTTGGGTACTGCAGCCCCCCTTTTGGTGGAGCGCTTCTGCCATCTAGCGAAATGTAATTGGGTACTGCAGCCGGCCCGGTTGGTGGAGCGCTGCTGCAATCTAGCGAAATATATTTGGGTAGTGCAGCCGGCCCTGTTGGTGGAGCGCTGCTGCCATCTAGCGAAATATATTTGGGTACTGCAGCCGCCCGGTTGGTGGAGCGCTGCTGCCATCTAGCGAAATATATTTGGGTACTGCAGCTGGCCGTTTCGTGGAGCGCTGCTGCCATCTAGCGAAATATATTTGGGTACTGCAGCCGGCGCTGTTGGTGGAGCGCTGATGCCATCTAGCGAAATATATTTGGGTACTGCAGCCGGCCCTGTTGGTGGAGCGCTGCTGCCATCTAGCGAAATATATTTGGGTACTGCAGCCGGCGCTGTTGGTGGAGCGCTGCTGCCATCTAGCGAAATATACTTGGGTACTGCAGCCGGCCCCGTTGGTGGAGCACTGCTGCCATCTAGCGAAATATATTTGGGTACTGCAGCCGGCGCTGTTGGTGGAGCGCTGCTGCCATCTAGCGAAATATACTTGGGTACTGCAGCCGGCGCTGTTGGTGGAGCGCTGCTGCCATCTAGCGAAATATATTTGGGTACTGCAGCCGCCCTTTTGGTGGAGCGCTGCTGCCATCTAGCGAAATGTAATTGGGTACTGCAGCCGACCGGTTGGTGGAGCGCTGCTGCCATCTAGCGAAATATAATTGGGTACTGCAGCCGGCTCTGTTGGTGGAGCGCTGCTGCCGTCTCGCGAAATATATTTGGGTACTGCAGCCGCCCTTTTGGTGGAGCGCTGCTGCCATCTAGCGAAATATACTTGGGTACTGCAGCCGGCGCTGTTGGTGGAGCGCTGCTGCCATCTAGCGAAATATACTTGGGTACTTCAGCTGCCCGGTTGGTGGAGCGCTGCTGCCATCTAGCGAAATGTAATTGGGTACTGCAGCCGCCCTTTTGGTGGAGCGCTGCTGCCATCTAGCGAAATATATTTGGGTACTGCAGCCGGCGCTGTTGGTGGAGCGCTGCTGCCATCTAGCGAAATATACTTGGGTACTGCAGCCGGCGCTGTTGGTGGAGCGCTGCTGCCATCTAGCGAAATATACTTGGGTACTGCAGCCGCCCGGTTGGTGGAGCGCTGCTGCCATCTAGCGAAACCTAAGAGCCTGAGTCTAACCCTAACCCTAAGAGCCTGAGTCTAACCCTCACCCTAAGAGCCTGAGTCTAACCCTAACCCTAAGAGCCTGAGTCTAACCCTAACCCGAAGAGCCTGAGTCCAACCCTAACCCTAAGAGCCTGAGTCTAACCCTAACCCTAAGGGCCTGAGTCTAACCCTAACCCTAAGAGCCTGAGTCTAACCCTAACCCTTTTGGTGGAGCGCTGCTGCTATCTAGCGAAATATACTAGGGTACTGCAGCCGGCGCTGTTGGTGGAGCGCTGCTGCCATCTAGCGAAATATACTTGGGTACTGCAGCCGGCCGTTTGGTGGAGCGCTGCTGCCATCTAGCGAAATATATTTGGGTACTGCAGCCGCCCTTTTGGTGGAGCGCTGCTGCCATCTAGCGAAATATATTTGGGTACTGCAGCCGGCCCTGTTGGTGGAGCGCTGCTGCCATCTAGCGAAATGTAATTGGGTACTGCAGCCGCCCGTTTGGTGGAGCGCTGCTGCCATCTAGCGAAATATATTTGGGTACTGCAGCCGGCCCTGTTGGTGGAGCGCTGCTGCCATCTAGCGAAATGTAATTGGGTACTGCAGCCGCCCTTTTGGTGGAGCGCTGCTGCCATCTAGCGTAATATACTTGGGTACTGCAGCCGGCCCTGTTGGTGGAGCGCTGCTGCCATCTAGCGAAATATACTTGGGTACTGCAGCCGGCGCTGTTGGTGGAGCGCTGCTGCCATCTAGCGAAATATACTTGGGTACTTCAGCCGCCCGGTTGGTGGAGCGCTGCTGCCATCTAGCGAAATGTAATTGGGTACTGCAGCCGCCCTTTTGGTGGAGCGCTGCTTCCATCTAGCGAAATATATTTGGGTACTGCAGCCGGCGCTGTTGGTGGAGCGCTGCTGCCATCTAGCGAAATATACTTGGGTACTGCAGCCGCCGCTGTTGGTGGAGCGCTGCTGCCATCCAGCGAAATATACTTGGGTACTGCAGCCGCCCGGTTGGTGGAGCGCTGCTGCCATCTAGCGAAACCTAAGAGCCTGAGTCTAACCCTAACCCTAAGAGCCTGAGTCTAACCCTAACCCTAAGAGCCTGAGTCTAACCCTCACCCTAAGAGCCTGAGTCTAACCCTAACCCGAAGAGCCTGAGTCTAACCCTAACCCGAAGAGCCTGAGTCTAACCCTAACCCTAAGAGCCTGAGTCTAACCCTCACCCTAAGAGCCTGAGTCTAACCCTAACCCGAAGAGCCTGAGTCTAACCCTCACCCTAAGAGCCTGAGTCTAACCCTCACCCTAAGAGCCTGAGTCTAACCCTAACCCTAAGAGCCTGAGTCTAACCCTAACCCGAAGAGCCTGAGTCTAACCCTAACCCTAAGAGCCTGAGTCTAACCCTAACCCGAAGAGACTGAGTCTAACCCTAACCCGAAGAGCCTGAGTCTAACCCTAACCCTAAGAGCCTGAGTCTAACCCTAACCCTAAGAGCCTGAGTCTAACCCTAACCCGAAGAGCCTGAGTCTAACCCTAACCCTAAGAGCCTGAGTCTAACCCTAACCCGAAGAGACTGAGTCTAACCCTAACCCGAAGAGCCTGAGTCTAACCCTAACCCTAAGAGCCTGAGTCTAACCCTAACCCTAAGAGCCTGAGTCTAACCCTAACCCGAAGAGCCTGAGTCTAACCGTAACCCTAAGAGCCTGAGTCTAACCCTAACCCGAAGAGCCTGAGTCTAACCCTAACCCGAAGAGCCTGAGTCTAACCCTAACCCTAAGAGCCTGAGTCTAACCCTAACCCGAAGAGCCTGAGTCTAACCCTAACCCTAAGAGCCTGAGTCTAACCCTAACCCGAAGAGCCTGAGTCTAACCCTAACCCTAAGAGCCTGAGTCTAACCCTAACCCGAAGAGCCTGAGTCTAACCCTAACCCTAAGAGCCTGAGTCTAACCCTAACCCGAAGAGCCTGAGTCTAACCCTCACCCTAAGAGCCTGAGTCTAACCCTAACCCTAAGAGCCTGAGTCTAACCCTAACCCTAAGAGCCTGAGTCTAACCCTAACCCGAAGAGCCTGAGTCTAACCCTAACCCTAAGAGCCTGAGTCTAACCCTAACCCGAAGAGCCTGAGTCTAACCCTAACCCGAAGAGCCTGAGTCTAACCCTAACCCTAAGAGCCTGAGTCTAACCCTAACCCGAAGAGCCTGAGTCTAACCCTAACCCTAAGAGCCTGAGTCTAACCCTAACCCGAAGAGCCTGAGTCTAACCCTAACCCTAAGAGCCTGAGTCTAACCCTAACCCTAAGAGCCTGAGTCTAACCCTAACCCTAAGAGCCTGAGTCTAACCCTAACCCTAAGAGCCTGAATCTAACCCTCACCCTAAGAGCCTGAGTCTAACCCTAACCCTAAGAGCCTGCGTCTAACCCTAACCCTAAGAGCCTGAGTCTAACCCTAACCCTAAGAGCCTGAGTCTAACCCTAACCCTAAGAGCCTGAGTCTAATCCTCACCCTAAGAGCCTGAGTCTAACCCTCACCCTAAGAGCCTGAGTCTAACCCTCACCCTAAGAGCCTGAGTCTAACCCTAACCCTAAGAGCCTGAGTCTAACCCTAACCCTAAGAGCCTGAGTCTAACCCTAACCCTAAGAGCCTGAGTCTAAGCCTAACCCGAAGAGCCTGAGTCTAACCCTAACCCGAAGAGCCTGAGTCTAACCCTAACCCTAAGAGCCTGAGTCTAACCCTCACCCTAAGAGCCTGAGTCTAACCCAAACCCTAAGAGCCTGAGTCTAACCCTAACCCTAAGAGCCTGAGTCTAACCCTAACCCTAAGAGCCTGAGTCTAACCCTAACCCTAAGAGCCTGAGTCTAACCCTAACCCTAAGAGCCTGAGTCTAACCCTCACCCTAAGAGCCTGAGTCTAACCCTAACCCTAAGAGCCTGAGTCTAACCCTAACCTCAAGAGCCTGAGTCTAACCCTAACCCTAAGAGCCTGAGTCTAACCCTAACCTCAAGAGCCTGAGTCTAACCCTAACCCTAAGAGCCTGAGTCTAACCCTAACCCTAAGAGCCTGAGTCTAACCCTAACCCTAAGAGCCTGAGTCTAACCCTAACCCTAAGAGCCTGAGTCTAACCCTCACCCTAAGAGCCTGAGTCTAACCCTCACCCTAAGAGCCTGAGTCTAACCCTAACCCGAAGAGCCTGAGTCTAACCCTAACCCTAAGAGCCTGAGTCTAACCCTCACCCTAAGAGCCTGAGTCTAACCCTAACCCTAAGAGCCTGAGTCTAACCCTAACCCTAAGAGCCTGAGTCTAACCCTAACCTCAAGAGCCTGAGTCTAACCCTAACCCTAAGAGCCTGAGTCTAACCCTAACCCTAAGAGCCTGAGTCTAACCCTAACCCTAAGAGCCTGAGTCTAACCCTCACCCTAAGAGCCTGAGTCTAACCCTCACCCTAAGAGCCTGAGTCTAACCCTAACCCGAAGAGCCTGAGTCTAACCCTCACCCTAAGAGCCTGAGTCTAACCCTCACCCTAAGAGCCTGAGTCTAACCCTAACCCGAAGAGCCTGAGTCTAACCCTCACCCTAAGAGCCTGAGTCTAACCCTAACCCGAAGAGACTGAGTCTAACCCTAACCCTAAGAGCCTGAGTCTAACCCTAACCCGAAGAACCTGAGTCTAACCCTCACCCGAAGAGCCTGAGTCTAACCCTCACCCTAAGAGCCTGAGTCTAACCCTCACCCTAAGAGCCTGAGTCTAACCCTAACCCTAAGAGCCTGAGTCTAACCCTAACCCGAAGAGCCTGAGTCTAACCCTAACCCTAAGAGCCTGAGTCTAACCCTCACCCTAAGAGCCTGAGTCTAACCCTAACCCTAAGAGCCTGAGTCTAACCCTAACCCGAAGAGCCTGAGTTTAACCCTAACCCTAAGAGCCTGAGTCTAACCCTAACCCTAAGAGCCTGAGTCTAACCCTAACCCTAAGAGCCTGAGTCTAACCCTCACCCGAAGAGCCTGAGTCTAACCCTCACCCGAAGAGCCTGAGTCTAACCCTCACCCGAAGAGCCTGAGTCTAACCCTAACCCGAAGAGCCTGAGTCTAACCCTAACCCTAAGAGCCTGAGTCTAACCCTAACCCTAAGAGCCTGAGTCTAACCCTCACCCTAAGAGACTGAGTCTAACCCTAACCCGAAGAGACTGAGTCTAACCCTCACCCTAAGAGCCTGAGTCTAACCCTAACCCTAAGAGCCTGAGTCTAACGCTAACCCTAAGAGCCTGAGTCTAACCCTAACCCTAAGAGCCTGAGTCTAACCCTAACCCTACGAGCCTGAATCTAACCCTCACCCTAAGAGCCTGAGTCTAACCCTAACCCTAAGAGCCTGCGTCTAACCCTAACCCTAAGAGCCTGAGTCTAACCCTAACCCTAAGAGCCTGAGTCTAACCCTAACCCTAAGAGCCTGAGTCTAATCCTCACCCTAAGAGCCTGAGTCTAACCCTCACCCTAAGAGCCTGAGTCTAACCCTCACCCTAAGAGCCTGAGTCTAACCCTAACCCTAAGAGCCTGAGTCTAACCCTCACCCTAAGAGCCTGAGTCTAACCCTCACCCTAAGAGCCTGAGTCTAACCCTAACCCTAAGAGCCTGAGTCTAACCCTAACCCTAAGAGCCTGAGTCTAACCCTCACCCGAAGAGCCTGAGTCTAACCCTCACCCGAAGAGCCTGAGTCTAACCCTAACCCTAAGAGCCTGAGTCTAACCCTAACCCTAAGAGCCTGAGTCTAACCCTAACCCTAAGAGCCTGAGTCTAACCCTAACCCGAAGAGACTGAGTCTAACCCTCACCCTAAGAGCCTGAGTCTAACCCTAACCCTAAGAGCCTGAGTCTAACCCTCACCCTAAGAGCCTGAGTCTAACCCTAACCCTAAGAGCCTGAGTCTAACCCTAACCCTAAGGGCATGAGTCTAACCCTAACCCTAAGAGCCTGAGTCTAACCCGCACCCGAAGAGCCTGAGTCTAACCCTAACCCGAAGAGCCTGAGTCTAACCCTAACCCGAAGAGCCTGAGTCTAACCCTAACCCTAAGAGCCTGAGTCTAACCCTAACCCTAAGAGCCTGAGTCTAACCCTCACCCTAAGAGACTGAGTCTAACCCTAACCCGAAGAGCCTGAGTCTAACCCTAACCCGAAGAGCCTGAGTCTAACCCTAACCCTAAGAGCCTGAGTCTAACCCTCACCCTAAGAGCCTGAGTCTAATCCTCACCCTAAGAGCCTGAGTCTAACCCTCACCCTAAGAGCCTGAGTCTAACCCTCACCCTAAGAGCCTGAGTCTAACCCTAACCCTAAGAGCCTGAGTCTAACCCTCACCGTAAGAGCCTGAGTCTAACCCTAACCCTAAGAGCCTGAGTCTAAGCCTAACCCGAAGAGCCTGAGTCTAACCCTAACCCGAAGAGCCTGAGTCTAACCCTAAGCCTAAGAGCCTGAGTCTAACCCTCACCCTAAGAGCCTGAGTCTAACCCAAACCCTAAGAGCCTGAGTCTAACCCTAACCCTAAGAGCCTGAGTCTAACCCTAACCCTAAGAGCCTGAGTCTAACCCTAACCCTAAGAGCCTGAGTCTAACCCTCACCCTAAGAGCCTGAGTCTAACCCTCACCCTAAGAGCCTGAGTCTAACCCTAACCCTAAGAGCCTGAGTCTAACCCTAACCTCAAGAGCCTGAGTCTAACCCTAACCCTAAGAGCCTGAGTCTAACCCTAACCTCAAGAGCCTGAGTCTAACCCTAACCCTAAGAGCCTGAGTCTAACCCTAACCCTAAGAGCCTGAGTCTAACCCTCACCCTAAGAGCCTGAGTCTAACCCTAACCCTAAGAGCCTGAGTCTAACCCTAACCCTAAGAGCCTGAGTCTAACCCTAACCCTAAGAGCCTGAGTCTAACCCTCACCCTAAGAGCCTGAGTCTAACCCTCACCCTAAGAGCCTGAGTCTAACCCTAACCCTAAGAGCCTGAGTCTAACCCTAACCCTAAGAGACTGAGTCTAACCCTCACCCTAAGAGCCTGAGTCTAACCCTAACCCTAAGAGCCTGAGTCTAACCCTCACCCTAAGAGCCTGAGTCTAACCCTAACCCTAAGAGCCTGAGTCTAACCCTCACCCTAAGAGCCTGAGTCTAACCCTAACCCTAAGAGCCTGAGTCTAACCCTCACCCTAAGAGCCTGAGTCTAACCCTAACCCGAAGAGCCTGAGTCTAACCCTAACCCTAAGAGCCTGAGTCTAACCCTAACCCTAAGAGCCTGAGTCTAACCCTCACCCTAAGAGCCTGAGTCTAACCCTCACCCTAAGAGCCTGAGTCTAACCCTAACCCTAAGAGCCTGAGTCTAACCCTCACCCTAAGAGCCTGAGTCTAACCCTAACCCTAAGAGCCTGAGTCTAACCCTCACCCGAGGAGCCTGAGTCTAACCCTCACCCTAAGAGCCTGAGTCTAACCCTAACCCGAAGAGCCTGAGTCTAACCCTAAGCCTAAGAGCCTGAGTCTAACCCTAACCCTAAGAGCCTGAGTCTAACCCTCACCCTAAGAGCCTGAGTCTAACCCTAACCCTAAGAGCCTGAGTCTAACCCTAACCCGAAGAGCCTGAGTCTAACCCTAACCCTAAGAGCCTGAGTCTAACCCTCACCCTAAGAGCCTGAGTCTAACCCTCACCCTAAGAGCCTGAGTCTAACCCTAACCTCAAGAGCCTGAGTCTAACCCTAACCTCAAGAGCCTGAGTCTAACCCTAACCCTAAGAGCCTGAGTCTAACCCTAACCCTAAGAGCCTGAGTCTAACCCTCACCCTAAGAGCCTGAGTCTAACCCTAACCCGAAGAGCCTGAGTCTAACCCTCACCCTAAGAGCCTGAGTCTAACCCTCACCCTAAGAGCCTGAGTCTAACCCTAACCCGAAGAGCCTGAGTCTAACCCTCACCCTAAGAGCCTGAGTCTAACCCTAACCCGAAGAGACTGAGTCTAACCCTAACCCTAAGAGCCTGAGTCTAACCCTAACCCGAAGAGCCTGAGTCTAACCCTAACCCTAAGAGCCTGAGTCTAACCCTCACCCTAAGAGCCTGAGTCTAACCCTCACCCTAAGAGCCTGAGTCTAACCCTAACCCTAAGAGCCTGAGTCTAACCCTAACCCGAAGAGCCTGAGTCTAACCCTAACCCTAAGAGCCTGAGTCTAACCCTCACCCTAAGAGCCTGAGTCTAACCCTAACCCTAAGAGCCTGAGTCTAACCCTAACCCGAAGAGCCTGAGTTTAACCCTAACCCTAAGAGCCTGAGTCTAACCCTAACCCTAAGAGCCTGAGTCTAACCCTAACCCTAAGAGCCTGAGTCTAACCCTCACCCGAAGAGCCTGAGTCTAACCCTAACCCGAAGAGCCTGAGTCTAACCCTCACCCGAAGAGCCTGAGTCTAACCCTAACCCTAAGAGCCTGAGTCTAACCCTAACCCTAAGAGCCTGAGTCTAACCCTAACCCGAAGAGCCTGAGTCTAACCCTCACCCTAAGAGCCTGAGTCTAACCCTCACCCTAAGAGCCTGAGTCTAACCCTCACCCTAAGAGCCTGAGTCTAACCCTAACCCGAAGAGCCTGAGTCTAACCGTAACCCTAAGGGCATGAGTCTAACCCTAACCCTAAGAGCCTGAGTCTAACCCTAACCCTAAGAGCCTGAGTCTAACCCTAACCCGAAGAGCCTGAGTCTAACCCTAACCCGAAGAGCCTGAGTCTAACCCTAACCCTAAGAGCCTGAGTCTAACCCTAACCCTAAGAGCCTGAGTCTAACCCTCACCCTAAGAGCCTGAGTCTAACCCTAACCCGAAGAGACTGAGTCTAACCCTCACCCTAAGAGCCTGAGTCTAACCCTAACCCTAAGAGCCTGAGTCTAACCCTAACTCTAAGAGCCTGAGTCTAACCCTAACCCTAAGAGCCTGAGTCTAACCCTAACCCTAAGAGCCTGAGTCTAACCCTCACCCTAAGAGCCTGAGTCTAACCCTAACCCTAAGAGCCTGCGTCTAACCCTAACCCTAAGAGCCTGAGTCTAACCCTCACCCTAAGAGCCTGAGTCTAACCCTAACCCGAAGAGCCTGAGTCTAATCCTCACCCTAAGAGCCTGAGTCTAACCCTAACCCTAAGAGCCTGAGTCTAACCCTCACCCTAAGAGCCTGAGTCTAACCCTAACCCTAAGAGCCTGAGTCTAACCCTCACCCTAAGAGCCTGAGTCTAACCCTAACCCTAAGAGCCTGAGTCTAACCCTCACCCTAAGAGCCTGAGTCTAACCCTAACCCTAAGAGCCTGAGTCTAACCCTCACCCTAAGAGCCTGAGTCTAACCCTAACCCGAAGAGCCTGAGTCTAACCCTAACCCTAAGAGCCTGAGTCTAACCCTAACCCTAAGAGCCTGAGTCTAACCCTCACCCTAAGAGCCTGAGTCTAACCCTCACCCTAAGAGCCTGAGTCTAACCCTAACCCTAAGAGCCTGAGTCTAACCCTCACCCTAAGAGCCTGAGTCTAACCCTCACCCTAAGAGCCTGAGTCTAACCCTCACCCTAAGAGCCTGAGTCTAACCCTCACCCGAGGAGCCTGAGTCTAAGCCTAACCCTAAGAGCCTGAGTCTAACCCTAACCCGAAGAGCCTGAGTCTAACCCTAAGCCTAAGAGCCTGAGTCTAACCCTAACCCTAAGAGCCTGAGTCTAACCCTCACCCTAAGAGCCTGAGTCTAACCCTAACCCTAAGAGCCTGAGTCTAACCCTAACCCTAAGAGCCTGAGTCTAACCCTCACCCTAAGAGCCTGAGTCTAACCCTCACCCTAAGAGCCTGAGTCTAACCCTCACCCTAAGAGCCTGAGTCTAACCCTAACCCTAAGAGCCTGAGTCTAACCCTAACCTCAAGAGCCTGAGTCTAACCCTAACCCTAAGAGCCTGAGTCTAACCCTAACCCTAAGAGCCTGAGTCTAACCCTAACCCTAAGAGCCTGAGTCTAACCCTAACCCTAAGAGCCTGAGTCTAACCCTCACCCTAAGAGCCTGAGTCTAACCCTAACCCGAAGAGCCTGAGTCTAACCCTCACCCTAAGAGCCTGAGTCTAACCCTCACCCTAAGAGCCTGAGTCTAACCCTAACCCGAAGAGCCTGAGTCTAACCCTCACCCTAAGAGCCTGAGTCTAACCCTAACCCGAAGAGACTGAGTCTAACCCTAACCCTAAGAGCCTGAGTCTAACCCTAACCCGAAGAGCCTGAGTCTAACCCTAACCCTAAGAGCCTGAGTCTAACCCTCACCCTAAGAGCCTGAGTCTAACCCTCACCCTAAGAGCCTGAGTCTAACCCTAACCCTAAGAGCCTGAGTCTAACCCTAACCCTAAGAGCCTGAGTCTAACCCTAACCCTAAGAGCCTGAGTCTAACCCTCACCCTAAGAGCCTGAGTCTAACCCTAACCCTAAGAGCCTGAGTCTAACCCTAACCCGAAGAGCCTGAGTTTAACCCTAACCCTAAGAGCCTGAGTCTAACCCTAACCCTAAGAGCCTGAGTCTAACCCTAACCCTAAGAGCCTGAGTCTAACCCTCACCCGAAGAGCCTGAGTCTAACCCTCACCCGAAGAGCCTGAGTCTAACCCTCACCCGAAGAGCCTGAGTCTAACCCTAACCCTAAGAGCCTGAGTCTAACCCTAACCCTAAGAGCCTGAGTCTAACCCTAACCCGAAGAGCCTGCGTCTAACCCTAACCCTAAGAGCCTGAGTCTAACCCTAACCCTAAGAGCCTGAGTCTAACCCTCACCCTAAGAGCCTGAGTCTAACCCTCACCCTAAGAGCCTGAGTCTAACCCTCACCCTAAGAGCCTGAGTCTAACCCTAACCCGAAGAGCCTGAGTCTAACCGTAACCCTAAGGGCATGAGTCTAACCCTAACCCTAAGAGCCTGAGTCTAACCCTAACCCTAAGAGCCTGAGTCTAACCCTAACCCTAAGAGCCTGAGTCTAACCCTCACCCGAAGAGCCTGAGTCTAACCCTAACCCTAAGAGCCTGAGTCTAACCCTAACCCTAAGAGCCTGAGTCTAACCCTAACCCGAAGAGCCTGAGTCTAACCCTAACCCGAAGAGACTGAGTCTAACCCTCACCCTAAGAGCCTGAGTCTAACCCTAACCCTAAGAGCCTGAGTCTAACCCTCACCCTAAAAGCCTGAGTCTAACCCTAACCCTAAGAGCCTGAGTCTAACCCTAACCCTAAGAGCCTGAATCTAACCCTAACCCTAAGAGCCTGAGTCTAACCCTAACCCTAAGAGCCTGCGTCTAACCCTAACCCTAAGAGCCTGAGTCTAACCCTAACCCGAAGAGCCTGAGTCTAATCCTCACCCTAAGAGCCTGAGTCTAACCCTCACCCTAAGAGCCTGAGTCTAACCCTCACCCTAAGAGCCTGAGTCTAACCCTCACCGTAAGAGCCTGAGTCTAACCCTAACCCTAAGAGCCTGAGTCTAACCCTAACCCGAAGAGCCTGAGTCTAACCCTAAGCCTAAGAGCCTGAGTCTAACCCTCACCCTAAGAGCTTGAGTCTAACCCAAACCCTAAGAGCCTGAGTCTAACCCTAACCCTAAGAGCCTGAGTCTAACCCTAACCCTAAGAGCCTGAGTCTAACCCTAACCCTAAGAGCCTGAGTCTAACCCTCACCCTAAGAGCCTGAGTCTAACCCTCACCCTAAGAGCCTGAGTCTAACCCTAACCCTAAGAGCCTGAGTCTAACCCTAACCCTAAGAGACTGAGTCTAACCCTCACCCTAAGAGCCTGAGTCTAACCCTAACCCTAAGAGCCTGAGTCTAACCCTCACCCTAAGAGCCTGAGTCTAACCCTCACCCTAAGAGCCTGAGTCTAACCCTAACCCTAAGAGCCTGAGTCTAACCCTAACCCTAAGAGCCTGAGTCTAACACAAACCCTAAGAGCCTGAGTCTAACCCTAACCCTAAGAGCCTGAGTCTAACCCTAACCCTAAGAGCCTGAGTCTAACCCTCACCCTAAGAGCCTGAGTCTAACCCTAACCCTAAGAGCCTGAGTCTAACCCTAACCCTAAGAGCCTGAGTCTAACCCTCACCCTAAGAGCCTGAGTCTAACCCTCACCCTAAGAGCCTGAGTCTAACCCTAACCCTAAGAGCCTGAGTCTAACCCTCACCCGAGGAGCCTGAGTCTAAGCCTAACCCTAAGAGCCTGAGTCTAACCCTAACCCGAAGAGCCTGAGTCTAACCCTAAGCCTAAGAGCCTGAGTCTAACCCTCACCCTAAGAGCCTGAGTCTAACCCTCACCCTAAGAGCCTGAGTCTAACCCTAACCCTAAGAGCCTGAGTCTAACCCTAACCCGAAGAGCCTGAGTCTAACCCTAACCCTAAGAGCCTGAGTCTAACCCTCACCCTAAGAGCCTGAGTCTAACCCTCACCCTAAGAGCCTGAGTCTAACCCTAACCCTAAGAGCCTGAGTCTAACCCTAACCTCAAGAGCCTGAGTCTAACCCTAACCCTAAGAGCCTGAGTCTAACCCTAACCCTAAGAGCCTGAGTCTAACCCTCACCCTAAGAGCCTGAGTCTAACCCTAACCCTAAGAGCCTGAGTCTAACCCTAACCCTAAGAGCCTGAGTCTAACCCTAACCCGAAGAGCCTGAGTCTAACCCTAACCCTAAGAGCCTGAGTCTAACCCTCACCCTAAGAGCCTGAGTCTAACCCTAACCCTAAGAGCCTGAGTCTAACCCTCACCCGAAGAGCCTGAGTCTAACCCTAACCCTAAGAGCCTGAGTCTAACCCTAACCCGAAGAGCCTGAGTCTAACCCTAACCCTAAGAGCCTGAGTCTAACCCTAACCCGAAGAGCCTGAGTCTAACCCTAACCCGAAGAGCCTGAGTCTAACCCTAACCCTAAGAGCCTGAGTCTAACCCTCACCCGAAGAGCCTGAGTCTAACCCTAACCCGAAGAGCCTGAGTCTAAGCCTAACCCTAAGAGCCTGAGTCTAACCCTCACCCGAAGAGCCTGAGTCTAACCCTAACCCTAAGAGCCTGAGTCTAACCCTAACCCTAAGAGCCTGAGTCTAACCCTAACCCGAAGAGCCTGAGTCTAACCCAAACCCTAAGAGCCTGAGTCTAACCCTAACCCTAAGAGCCTGAGTCTAACCCTCACCCTAAGAGCCTGAGTCTAACCCTAACCCTAAGAGCCTGAGTCTAACCCTCACCCTAAGAGCCTGAGTCTAACCCTCACCCTAAGAGCCTGAGTCTAACCCTAACCCTAAGAGCCTGAGTCTAACCCTCACCCGAGGAGCCTGAGTCTAAGCCTAACCCTAAGAGCCTGAGTCTAACCCTAACCCGAAGAGCCTGAGTCTAACCCTAAGCCTAAGAGCCTGAGTCTAACCCTCACCCTAAGAGCCTGAGTCTAACCCTCACCCTAAGAGCCTGAGTCTAACCCTAACCCTAAGAGCCTGAGTCTAACCCTAACCCGAAGAGCCTGAGTCTAACCCTAACCCTAAGAGCCTGAGTCTAACCCTCACCCTAAGAGCCTGAGTCTAACCCTCACCCTAAGAGCCTGAGTCTAACCCTAACCCTAAGAGCCTGAGTCTAACCCTAACCTCAAGAGCCTGAGTCTAACCCTAACCCTAAGAGCCTGAGTCTAACCCTCACCCTAAGAGCCTGAGTCTAACCCTAACCCGAAGAGCCTGAGTCTAACCCTAACCCTTAGAGCCTCAGTCTAACCCTAACCCTAAGAGCCTGAGTCTAACCCTAACCCGAAGAGCCTGAGTCTAACCCTAACCCTTAGAGCCTCAGTCTAACCCTAACCCTAAGAGCCTGAGTCTAACCCTCACCCGAAGAGCCTGAGTCTAACCCTCACCCTAAGAGCCTGAGTCTAAACCTAACCCTAAGAGCCTGAGTCTAACCCTCACCCTAAGAGCCTGAGTCTAACCCTCACCCTAAGAGCCTGAGTCTAACCCTAACCCTAAGAGCCTGAGTCTAACCCTAAGCCTAAGAGCCTGAGTCTAACCCTCACCCGAAGAGCCTGAGTCTAACCCTAACCCTAAGAGCCTGAGTCTAACCCTCACCCTAAGAGCCTGAGTCTAACCCTCACCCTAAGAGCCTGAGTCGAACCCTAACCCGAAGAGCCTGAGTCTAACCCTAACCCTAAGAGCCTGAGTCTAACCCTAACCCTAAGAGCCTGAGTCTAACCCTAACCCTAAGAGCCTGAGTCTAACCCTCACCCTAAGAGCCTGAGTCTAACCCTAACCCTAAGAGCCTGAGTCTAACCCTAACCCTAAGAGCCTGAGTCTAACCCTAACCCTAAGAGCCTGAGTCTAACCCTAACCCTAAGAGCGTGAGTCTAACCCTAACCCTAAGAGCCTGAGTCTAACCCTAACCCTAAGGGCCTGAGTCTAACCCTCACCCTAAGAGCCTGAGTCTAACCCTCACCCTAAGAGCCTGAGTCTAACCCTCACCCTAAGAGCCTGAGTCTAACCCTAACCCTAAGAGCCTGAGTCTAACCCTCACCCTAAGAGCCTGAGTCTAACCCTAACCCGAAGAGCCTGAGTGTAACCCTAACCCGAAGAGCCTGAGTCTAACCCTAACCCTAAGAGCCTGAGTCTAACCCTCACCCTAAGAGCCTGAGTCTAACCCTCACCCTAAAAGCCTGAGTCTAACCCTCACCCGAAGAGCCTGAGTCTAACCCTAACCCTAAGAGCCTGAGTCTAACCCTAACCCGAAGAGCCTGAGTCTAACCCTAACCCTAAGAGCCTGAGTCTAACCCTAACCCTAAGAGCCTGCGTCTAACCCTAACCCTAAGAGCCTGAGTCTAACCCTCACCCTAAGAGCCTGAGTCTAACCCTAACCCTAAGAGCCTGAGTCTAACCCTAACCCGAAGAGCCTGAGTCTAACCCTAACCCGAAGAGCCTGAGTCTAACCCTAACCCGAAGAGCCTGAGTCTAACCCTAACCCTAAGAGCCTGAGTCTAACCCTCACCCTAAGAGCCTGAGTCTAACCCTAACCCGAAGAGCCTGAGTCTAACCCTAACCCTAAGAGCCTGATTCTAACCCTCACCCTAAGAGCCTGAGTCTAACCCTCACCCTAAGAGCCTGAGTCTAACCTTAACCCGAAGAGCCTGAGTCTAACCCTAACCCGAAGAGCCTGAGTCTAACCCTAACCCGAAGAGCCTGAGTCTAACCCTCACCCTAAGAGCCTGAGTCTAACCCTAACCCTAAGAGCCTGAGTCTAACCCTAACCCGAAGAGCCTGAGTCTAACCCTAACCCTAAGAGCCTGAGTCTAACCCTAACCCTAAGAGCCTGAGTCTAACCCTAACCCTAAGAGCCTGAGTCTAACCCTCACCCTAAGAGCCTGAGTCTAACCCTAACCCTAAGAGCCTGTGTCTAACCCTAACCCGAAGAGCCTGAGTCTAACCCTAACCCTAAGAGCCTGAGTCTAACCCTCACCCGAAGAGCCTGAGTCTAACCCTAACCCTAAGAGCCTGAGTCTAACCCTCACCCTAAGAGCCTGAGTCTAACCCTAACCCGAAGAGCCTGAGTCTAACCCTAACCCTAAGAGCCTGAGTCTAACCCTCACCCTAAGAGCCTGAGTCTAACCCTCACCCTAAGAGCCTGAGTCTAACCCTCACCCTAAGAGCCTGAGTCTAACCCTAACCCTAAGAGCCTGAGTCTAACCCTAACCCTAAGAGCCTGAGTCTAACCCTAACCCTAAGAGCCTGCGTCTAACCCTAACCCTAAGAGCCTGAGTCTAACCCTCACCCTAAGAGCCTGAGTCTAACCCTAACCCTAAGAGCCTGAGTCTAACCCTAACCCTAAGAGCCTGAGTCTAACCCTCACCCGAAGAGCCTGAGTCTAACCCGCACCCTAAGAGCCTGAGTCTAACCCTAACCCTAAGAGCCTGAGTCTAACCCTCACCCTAAGAGCCTGAGTCTAACCCTCACCCTAAGAGCCTGAGTCTAACCCTCACCCTAAGAGCCTGAGTTTAACCCTAACCCTAAGAGCCTGAGTCTAACCCTAACCCTAAGAGCCTGAGTCTAACCCTAACCCTAAGAGCCTGAGTCTAACCCTAACCCGAAGAGCCTGAGTCTAACCCTAACCCGAAGAGCCTGAGTCTAACCCTAACCCGAAGAGCCTGAGTCTAACCCTAACCCTAAGAGCCTGAGTCTAACCCTAACCCGAAGAGCCTGAGTCTAACCCTCACCCTAAGAGCCTGAGTCTAACCCTAACCCTAAGAGCCTGAGTCTAACCCTAACCCTAAGAGCCTGAGTCTAACCCTAACCCTAAGAGCCTGAGTCTAAGCCTCACCCTAAGAGCCTGAGTCTAACCCTATCCCTAAGAGCCTGCGTCTAACCCTAACCCTAAGAGCCTGAGTCTAACCCTCACCCTAAGAGCCTGAGTCTAACCCTAACCCGAAGAGCCTGAGTCTAACTCTAACCCTAAGAGCCTGAGTCTAACCCTAACCCGAAGAGCCTGAGTCTAACCCTAACCCGAAGAGCCTGAGTCTAACCCTAACCCTTAGAGCCTGAGTCTAACCCTCACCCTAAGAGTCTGAGTCTAACCCTAACCCTAAGAGCCTGAGTCTAACCCTAACCCGAAGAGCCTGAGTCTAACCCTAACCCTAAGAGCCTGAGTCTAACCCTAACCCGAAGAGCCTGAGTCTAAGCCTAACCCTAAGAGCCTGAGTCTAACCCTCACCCTAAGAGCCTGAGTCTAAGCCTAACCCTAAGAGCCTGAGTCTAACCCTAACCCTAAGAGCCTGAGTCTAACCCTCACCCTAAGAGCCTGAGTCTAACCCTCACCCGAAGAGCCTGAGTCTAACCCTCACCCTAAGAGCCTGAGTCTAACCCTAACCCTAAGAGCCTGAGTCTAACCCTAACCCGAAGAGCCTGAGTCTAACCCTAACCCTAAGAGCCTGAGTCTAACCCTAACCCGAAGAGCCTGAGTCTAACCCTAACCCTTAGAGCCTGAGTCTAACCCTAACCCTAAGAGCCTGAGTCTAACCCTCACCCGAAGAGCCTGAGCCTAACCCTCACCCTAAGAGCCTGAGTCTAAACCTAACCCTAAGAGCCTGAGTCTAACCCTCACCCTAAGAGCCTGAGTCTAACCCTCACCCTAAGAGCCTGAGTCTAACCCTAACCCTAAGAGCCTGAGTCTAACCCTAACCCTAAGAGCCTGAGTCTAACCCTAACCCGAAGAGCCTGAGTCTAACCCTAACCCGAAGAGCCTGAGTCTAACCCTAACCCTAAGAGCCTGAGTCTAACCCTCACCCGAAGAGCCTGAGTCTAACCCTAAGCCTAAGAGCCTGAGTCTAACCCTCACCCTAAGAGCCTGAGTCTAACCCTAACCCTAAGAGCCTGAGTCTAACCCTCACCCTAAGAGCCTGAGTCTAACCCTAACCCTAAGAGCCTGAGTCTAACCCTCACCCTAAGAGCCTGAGTCTAACCCTAACCCTAAGAGCCTGAGTCTAACCCTAACCCTAAGAGCCTGAGTCTAACCCTAACCCTAAGAGCCTGAGTCTAACCCTAACCCTAAGAGCCTGAGTCTAACCCTAACCCTAAGAGCCTGAGTCTAACCCTCACCCTAAGAGCCTGAGTCGAACCCTAACCCGAAGAGCCTGAGTCTAACCCTAACCCTAAGAGCCTGAGTCTAACCCTAACCCTAAGAGCCTGAGTCTAACCCTCACCCTAAGAGCCTGAGTCTAACCCTAACCCGAAGAGCCTGAGTCTAACCCTCACCCGAAGAGCCTGAGTCTAACCCTAACCCTAAGAGCCTGAGTCTAACCCTCACCCTAAGAGCCTGAGTCTAACCCTCACCCTAAAAGCCTGAGTCTAACCCTCACCCGAAGAGCCTGAGTCTAACCCTAACCCTAAGAGCCTGAGTCTAACCCTAACCCTAAGAGCCTGAGTCTAACCCTCACCCTAAGAGCCTGAGTCTAACCCTAACCCTAAGAGCCTGAGTCTAACCCTAACCCTAAGAGCCTGAGTCTAACCCTCACCCTAAGAGCCTGAGTCTAACCCTAACCCTAAGAGCCTGAGTCTAACCCTAACCCTAAGAGCCTGAGTCTAACCCTAACCCTAAGAGCCTGAGTCTAACCCTAACCCTAAGAGCCTGAGTCTAACCCTAACCCTAAGAGCCTGAGTCTAACCCTCACCCTAAGAGCCCGAGTCTAACCCTCACCCGAAGAGCCTGAGTCTAACCCTCACCCTAAGAGCCTGAGTCTAACCCTAACCCTAAGAGCCTGAGTCTAACCCTCACCCTAAGAGCCTGAGTCTAACCCTAACCCGAAGAGCCTGAGTCTAACCCTAACCCTAAGAGCCTGAGTCTAACCCTAACCCTAAGAGCCTGAGTCTAACCCTCACCCTAAGAGCCTGAGTCTAACCCTCAGCCTAAGAGCCTGAGTCTAACCCTAACCCTAAGAGCCTGAGTCTAACCCTAACCCTAAGAGCCTGAGTCTAACCCTAACCCTAAAAGCCTGAGTCTAACCCTAACCCGAAGAGCCTGAGTCTAACCCTCACCCTAAGAGCCTGAGTCTAACCCTAACCCTAAGAGCCTGAGTCTAACCCTCACCCTAAGAGCCTGAGTCTAACCCTAACCCTAAGAGCCTGAGTCTAACCCTAACCCTAAGAGCCTGAGTCGAACCCTAACCCGAAGAGCCTGAGTCTAACCCTCACCCTAAGAGCCTGAGTCTAACCCTCACCCTAAGAGCCTGAGTCTAACCCTCACCCTAAGAGCCTGAGTCTAACCCTCACCCTAAGAGCCTGAGTCTAACCCTCACCCGAAGAGCCTGAGTCTAACCCTAACCCGAAGACCCTGAGTCTAACCCTCACCCTAAGAGCCTGAGTCTAACCCTAACCCTAAGAGCCTGAGTCTAACCCTCACCCTAAGAGCCTGAGTCTAACCCTAACCCTAAGAGCCTGAGTCTAACCCTCACCCTAAGAGCCTGAGTCTAACCCTCACCCTAAGAGCCTGAGTCTAACCCTAACCCTAAGAGCCTGAGTCTAACCCTCACCCTAAGAGCGTGAGTCTAACCCTCACCCTAAGAGCCTGAGTCTAACCCTAACCCTAAGAGCCTGCGTCTAACCCTAACCCTAAGAGCCTGAGTCTAACCCTCACCCTAAGAGCCTGAGTCTAACCCTAACCCTAAGAGCCTGAGTCTAACCCTAACCCTAAGAGCCTGAGTCGAACCCTAACCCGAAGAGCCTGAGTCTAACCCTAACCCTAAGAGCCTGAGTCTAACCCTAACCCTAAGAGCCTGAGTCTAACCCTCACCCTAAGAGCCTGAGTCTAACCCTCACCCTAAGAGCCTGAGTCTAACCCTAACCCTAAGAGCCTGCGTCTAACCCTAACCCTAAGAGCCTGAGTCTAACCCTCACCCTAAGAGCCTGAGTCTAACCCTAACCCTAAGAGCCTGAGTCTAACCCTAACCCTAAGAGCCTGAGTCGAACCCTAACCCGAAGAGCCTGAGTCTAAACCTAACCCTAAGAGCCTGAGTCTAACCCTCACCCTAAGAGCCTGAGTCTAACCCTCACCCTAAGAGCCTGAGTCTAACCCTCACCCTAAGAGCCTGAGTCTAACCCTCACCCGAAGAGCCTGAGTCTAACCCTAACCCGAAGACCCTGAGTCTAACCCTCACCCTAAGAGCCTGAGTCTAACCCTCACCCTAAGAGCCTGAGTCTAACCCTAACCCTAAGAGCCTGAGTCTAACCCTAACCCTAAGAGCCTGAGTCTAACCCTAACCCGAAGAGCCTGAGTCTAACCCTAAGCCTAAGAGCCTGAGTCTAACCCTCACCCGAAGAGCCTGAGTCTAACCCTAACCCTAAGAGCCTGAGTCTAACCCTAACCCGAAGAGCCTGAGTCTAACCCTCACCCTAAGAGCCTGAGTCGAACCCTAACCCGAAGAGCCTGAGTCTAACCCTAACCCTAAGAGCCTGAGTCTAACCCTAACCCTAAGAGCCTGAGTCTAACCCTAACCCTAAGAGCCTGAGTCTAACCCTCACCCTAAGAGCCTGAGTCTAACCCTAACCCTAAGAGCCTGAGTCTAACCCTAACCCTAAGAGCCTGAGTCTAACCCTAACCCTAAGAGCCTGAGTCTAACCCTAACCCTAAGAGCGTGAGTCTAACCCTAACCCTAAGAGCCTGAGTCTAACCCTAACCCTAAGGGCCTGAGTCTAACCCTCACCCTAAGAGCCTGAGTCTAACCCTCACCCTAAGAGCCTGAGTCTAACCCTCACCCTAAGAGCCTGAGTCTAACCCTAACCCTAAGAGCCTGAGTCTAACCCTCACCCTAAGAGCCTGAGTCTAACCCTAACCCGAAGAGCCTGAGTGTAACCCTAACCCGAAGAGCCTGAGTCTAACCCTAACCCTAAGAGCCTGAGTCTAACCCTCACCCTAAGAGCCTGAGTCTAACCCTCACCCTAAAAGCCTGAGTCTAACCCTCACCCGAAGAGCCTGAGTCTAACCCTAACCCTAAGAGCCTGAGTCTAACCCTAACCCGAAGAGCCTGAGTCTAACCCTAACCCTAAGAGCCTGAGTCTAACCCTAACCCTAAGAGCCTGCGTCTAACCCTAACCCTAAGAGCCTGAGTCTAACCCTCACCCTAAGAGCCTGAGTCTAACCCTAACCCTAAGAGCCTGAGTCTAACCCTAACCCGAAGAGCCTGAGTCTAACCCTAACCCGAAGAGCCTGAGTCTAACCCTAACCCGAAGAGCCTGAGTCTAACCCTAACCCTAAGAGCCTGAGTCTAACCCTCACCCTAAGAGCCTGAGTCTAACCCTAACCCGAAGAGCCTGAGTCTAACCCTAACCCTAAGAGCCTGATTCTAACCCTCACCCTAAGAGCCTGAGTCTAACCCTCACCCTAAGAGCCTGAGTCTAACCTTAACCCGAAGAGCCTGAGTCTAACCCTAACCCGAAGAGCCTGAGTCTAACCCTAACCCGAAGAGCCTGAGTCTAACCCTCACCCTAAGAGCCTGAGTCTAACCCTAACCCTAAGAGCCTGAGTCTAACCCTAACCCGAAGAGCCTGAGTCTAACCCTAACCCTAAGAGCCTGAGTCTAACCCTAACCCTAAGAGCCTGAGTCTAACCCTAACCCTAAGAGCCTGAGTCTAACCCTCACCCTAAGAGCCTGAGTCTAACCCTAACCCTAAGAGCCTGTGTCTAACCCTAACCCGAAGAGCCTGAGTCTAACCCTAACCCTAAGAGCCTGAGTCTAACCCTCACCCGAAGAGCCTGAGTCTAACCCTAACCCTAAGAGCCTGAGTCTAACCCTAACCCTAAGAGCCTGAGTCTAACCCTAACCCGAAGAGCCTGAGTCTAACCCTAACCCTAAGAGCCTGAGTCTAACCCTCACCCTAAGAGCCTGAGTCTAACCCTCACCCTAAGAGCCTGAGTCTAACCCTCACCCTAAGAGCCTGAGTCTAACCCTAACCCTAAGAGCCTGAGTCTAACCCTAACCCTAAGAGCCTGAGTCTAACCCTAACCCTAAGAGCCTGCGTCTAACCCTAACCCTAAGAGCCTGAGTCTAACCCTCACCCTAAGAGCCTGAGTCTAACCCTAACCCTAAGAGCCTGAGTCTAACCCTCACCCTAAGAGCCTGAGTCTAACCCTAACCCGAAGAGCCTGAGTCTAACCCGCACCCTAAGAGCCTGAGTCTAACCCTAACCCTAAGAGCCTGAGTCTAACCCTCACCCTAAGAGCCTGAGTCTAACCCTCACCCTAAGAGCCTGAGTTTAACCCTAACCCTAAGAGCCTGAGTCTAACCCTAACCCTAAGAGCCTGAGTCTAACCCTAACCCTAAGAGCCTGAGTCTAACCCTAACCCGAAGAGCCTGAGTCTAACCCTAACCCGAAGAGCCTGAGTCTAACCCTAACCCGAAGAGCCTGAGTCTAACCCTAACCCTAAGAGCCTGAGTCTAACCCTAACCCGAAGAGCCTGAGTCTAACCCTCACCCTAAGAGCCTGAGTCTAACCCTAACCCTAAGAGCCTGAGTCTAACCCTAACCCTAAGAGCCTGAGTCTAACCCTAACCCTAAGAGCCTGAGTCTAAGCCTCACCCTAAGAGCCTGAGTCTAACCCTATCCCTAAGAGCCTGCGTCTAACCCTAACCCTAAGAGCCTGAGTCTAACCCTCACCCTAAGAGCCTGAGTCTAACCCTAACCCGAAGAGCCTGAGTCTAACCCTAACCCTAAGAGCCTGAGTCTAACCCTAACCCGAAGAGCCTGAGTCTAACCCTAACCCGAAGAGCCTGAGTCTAACCCTAACCCTTAGAGCCTGAGTCTAACCCTCACCCTAAGAGTCTGAGTCTAACCCTAACCCTAAGAGCCTGAGTCTAACCCTAACCCGAAGAGCCTGAGTCTAACCCTAACCCTAAGAGCCTGAGTCTAACCCTAACCCGAAGAGCCTGAGTCTAAGCCTAACCCTAAGAGCCTGAGTCTAACCCTCACCCTAAGAGCCTGAGTCTAAGCCTAACCCTAAGAGCCTGAGTCTAACCCTAACCCTAAGAGCCTGAGTCTAACCCTCACCCTAAGAGCCTGAGTCTAACCCTCACCCGAAGAGCCTGAGTCTAACCCTCACCCTAAGAGCCTGAGTCTAACCCTAACCCTAAGAGCCTGAGTCTAACCCTAACCCGAAGAGCCTGAGTCTAACCCTAACCCTAAGAGCCTGAGTCTAACCCTAACCCGAAGAGCCTGAGTCTAACCCTAACCCTTAGAGCCTGAGTCTAACCCTAACCCTAAGAGCCTGAGTCTAACCCTCACCCGAAGAGCCTGAGCCTAACCCTCACCCTAAGAGCCTGAGTCTAAACCTAACCCTAAGAGCCTGAGTCTAACCCTCACCCTAAGAGCCTGAGTCTAACCCTCACCCTAAGAGCCTGAGTCTAACCCTAACCCTAAGAGCCTGAGTCTAACCCTAACCCTAAGAGCCTGAGTCTAACCCTAACCCGAAGAGCCTGAGTCTAACCCTAACCCGAAGAGCCTGAGTCTAACCCTAACCCTAAGAGCCTGAGTCTAACCCTCACCCGAAGAGCCTGAGTCTAACCCTAAGCCTAAGAGCCTGAGTCTAACCCTCACCCTAAGAGCCTGAGTCTAACCCTAACCCTAAGAGCCTGAGTCTAACCCTCACCCTAAGAGCCTGAGTCTAACCCTAACCCTAAGAGCCTGAGTCTAACCCTCACCCTAAGAGCCTGAGTCTAACCCTAACCCTAAGAGCCTGAGTCTAACCCTAACCCTAAGAGCCTGAGTCTAACCCTAACCCTAAGAGCCTGAGTCTAACCCTAACCCTAAGAGCCTGAGTCTAACCCTAACCCTAAGAGCCTGAGTCTAACCCTCACCCTAAGAGCCTGAGTCGAACCCTAACCCGAAGAGCCTGAGTCTAACCCTAACCCTAAGAGCCTGAGTCTAACCCTAACCCTAAGAGCCTGAGTCTAACCCTCACCCTAAGAGCCTGAGTCTAACCCTAACCCGAAGAGCCTGAGTCTAACCCTCACCCGAAGAGCCTGAGTCTAACCCTAACCCTAAGAGCCTGAGTCTAACCCTCACCCTAAGAGCCTGAGTCTAACCCTCACCCTAAAAGCCTGAGTCTAACCCTCACCCGAAGAGCCTGAGTCTAACCCTAACCCTAAGAGCCTGAGTCTAACCCTAACCCTAAGAGCCTGAGTCTAACCCTCACCCTAAGAGCCTGAGTCTAACCCTAACCCTAAGAGCCTGAGTCTAACCCTAACCCTAAGAGCCTGAGTCTAACCCTCACCCTAAGAGCCTGAGTCTAACCCTAACCCTAAGAGCCTGAGTCTAACCCTAACCCTAAGAGCCTGAGTCTAACCCTAACCCTAAGAGCCTGAGTCTAACCCTAACCCTAAGAGCCTGAGTCTAACCCTAACCCTAAGAGCCTGAGTCTAACCCTCACCCTAAGAGCCCGAGTCTAACCCTCACCCGAAGAGCCTGAGTCTAACCCTCACCCTAAGAGCCTGAGTCTAACCCTAACCCTAAGAGCCTGAGTCTAACCCTCACCCTAAGAGCCTGAGTCTAACCCTAACCCGAAGAGCCTGAGTCTAACCCTAACCCTAAGAGCCTGAGTCTAACCCTAACCCTAAGAGCCTGAGTCTAACCCTCACCCTAAGAGCCTGAGTCTAACCCTCAGCCTAAGAGCCTGAGTCTAACCCTAACCCTAAGAGCCTGAGTCTAACCCTAACCCTAAGAGCCTGAGTCTAACCCTAACCCTAAAAGCCTGAGTCTAACCCTAACCCGAAGAGCCTGAGTCTAACCCTCACCCTAAGAGCCTGAGTCTAACCCTAACCCTAAGAGCCTGAGTCTAACCCTCACCCTAAGAGCCTGAGTCTAACCCTAACCCTAAGAGCCTGAGTCTAACCCTAACCCTAAGAGCCTGAGTCGAACCCTAACCCGAAGAGCCTGAGTCTAACCCTCACCCTAAGAGCCTGAGTCTAACCCTCACCCTAAGAGCCTGAGTCTAACCCTCACCCTAAGAGCCTGAGTCTAACCCTCACCCTAAGAGCCTGAGTCTAACCCTCACCCGAAGAGCCTGAGTCTAACCCTAACCCGAAGACCCTGAGTCTAACCCTCACCCTAAGAGCCTGAGTCTAACCCTAACCCTAAGAGCCTGAGTCTAACCCTCACCCTAAGAGCCTGAGTCTAACCCTAACCCTAAGAGCCTGAGTCTAACCCTCACCCTAAGAGCCTGAGTCTAACCCTCACCCTAAGAGCCTGAGTCTAACCCTAACCCTAAGAGCCTGAGTCTAACCCTCACCCTAAGAGCGTGAGTCTAACCCTCACCCTAAGAGCCTGAGTCTAACCCTAACCCTAAGAGCCTGCGTCTAACCCTAACCCTAAGAGCCTGAGTCTAACCCTCACCCTAAGAGCCTGAGTCTAACCCTAACCCTAAGAGCCTGAGTCTAACCCTAACCCTAAGAGCCTGAGTCGAACCCTAACCCGAAGAGCCTGAGTCTAACCCTAACCCTAAGAGCCTGAGTCTAACCCTAACCCTAAGAGCCTGAGTCTAACCCTCACCCTAAGAGCCTGAGTCTAACCCTCACCCTAAGAGCCTGAGTCTAACCCTAACCCTAAGAGCCTGCGTCTAACCCTAACCCTAAGAGCCTGAGTCTAACCCTCACCCTAAGAGCCTGAGTCTAACCCTAACCCTAAGAGCCTGAGTCTAACCCTAACCCTAAGAGCCTGAGTCGAACCCTAACCCGAAGAGCCTGAGTCTAAACCTAACCCTAAGAGCCTGAGTCTAACCCTCACCCTAAGAGCCTGAGTCTAACCCTCACCCTAAGAGCCTGAGTCTAACCCTCACCCTAAGAGCCTGAGTCTAACCCTCACCCGAAGAGCCTGAGTCTAACCCTAACCCGAAGACCCTGAGTCTAACCCTCACCCTAAGAGCCTGAGTCTAACCCTAACCCTAAGAGCCTGAGTCTAACCCTCACCCTAAGAGCCTGAGTCTAACCCTCACCCTAAGAGCCTGAGTCTAACCCTAACCCTAAGGGCCTGAGTCTAACCCTAACCCTAAGAGCCTGAGTCTAACCCTAACCCTAAGAGCGTGAGTCTAACCCTAACCCTAAGAGCCTGAGTCTAACCCTCACCCTAAGAGCCTGAGTCTAACCCTCACCCTAAGAGCCTGAGTCTAACCCTCACCCTAAGAGCCTGAGTCTAACCCTAACCCTAAGAGCCTGAGTCTAACCCTCACCCTAAGAGCCTGAGTCTAACCCTCACCCTAAGAGCCTGAGTCTAACCCTCACCCGAAGAGCCTGAGTCTAACCCTAACCCTAAGAGCCTGAGTCTAAACCTAACCCTAAGAGCCTGAGTCTAACCCTCACCCTAAGAGCCTGAGTCTAACCCTCACCCTAAGAGCCTGAGTCTAACCCTAACCCTAAGAGCCTGAGTCTAACCCTAACCCTAAGAGCCTGAGTCTAACCCTAACCCTAAGAGCCTGAGTCTAACCCTAACCCTAAGAGCCTGAGTCTAACCCTAACCCGAAGAGCCTGAGTCTAACCCTAACCCTAAGAGCCTGAGTCTAACCCTCACCCGAGGAGCCTGAGTCTAACCCTAACCCCAAGAGCCTGAGTCTAACCCTCACCCTAAGAGCCTGAGTCTAACCCTAACCCTAAGAGCCTGAGTCTAACCCTCACCCTAAGAGCCTGAGTCTAACCCTAACCCTAAGAGCCTGAGTCTAACCCTCACCCTAAGAGCCTGAGTCTAACCCTAACCCTAAGAGCCTGAGTCGAACCCTAACCCGAAGAGCCTGAGTCTAACCCTAACCCTAAGAGCCTGAGTCTAACCCTAACCCTAAGAGCCTGAGTCTAACCCTCACCCTAAGAGCCTGAGTCTAACCCTAACCCTAAGAGCCTGAGTCTAACCCTAACCCTAAGAGCCTGAGTCTAACCCTAACCCTAAGAGCCTGAGTCTAACCCTAACCCTAAGAGCCTGAGTCTAACCCTAACCCTAAGAGCCTGATTCTAACCCTCACCCTAAGAGCCTGAGTCTAACCCTAACCCTAAGAGCCTGAGTCTAACCCTCACCCTAAGAGCCTGAGTCTAACCCTAACCCGAAGAGCCTGAGTCTAACCCTCACCCTAAGAGCCTGAGTCTAACCCTAACCCGAAGAGCCTGAGTGTAACCCTAACCCGAAGAGCCTGAGTCTAACCCTAACCCTAAGAGCCTGAGTCTAACCCTCACCCTAAGAGCCTGAGTCTAACCCTCACCCTAAAAGCCTGAGTCTAACCCTCACCCTAAGAGCCTGAGTCTAACCCTAACCCTAAGAGCCTGAGTCTAACCCTAACCCTAAGAGCCTGAGTCTAACCCTCACCCTAAGAGCCTGAGTCTAACCCTAACCCTAAGAGCCTGAGTCTAACCCTCACCCTAAGAGCCTGAGTCTAACCCTAACCCTAAGAGCCTGAGTCTAACCCTAACCCTAAGAGCCTGAGTCTAACCCTAACCCTAAGAGCCTGAGTCTAACCCTCACCCTAAGAGCCTGAGTCTAACCCTAACCCTAAGAGCCTGAGTCTAACCCTAACCCTAAGAGCCTGAGTCTAACCCTCACCCTAAGAGCCTGAGTCTAACCCTAACCCTAAGAGCCTGAGTCTAACCCTAACCCTAAGAGCCTGAGTCTAACCCTAACCCGAAGAGCCTGAGTCTAACCCTAACCCTAAGAGCCTGAGTCTAACCCTCACCCTAAGAGCCTGAGTCTAACCCTCACCCTAAGAGCCTGAGTCTAACCCTAACCCGAAGAGCCTGAGTCTAACCCTAACCCGAAGAGCCTGAGTCTAACCCTAACCCGAAGAGCCTGAGTCTAACCCTCACCCTAAGAGTCTGAGTCTAACCCTAACCCTAAGAGCCTGAGTCTAACCCTAACCCGAAGAGCCTGAGTCTAACCCTAACCCTAAGAGCCTGAGTCTAACCCTAACCCGAAGAGCCTAAGTCTAACCCTAACCCTTAGAGCCTGAGTCTAACCCTCACCCTAAGAGCCTGAGTCTAACCCTAACCCTAAGAGCCTGAGTCTAACCCTAACCCGAAGAGCCTGAGTCTAACCCTAACCCTAAGAGCCTGAGTCTAACCCTAACCCGAAGTGCCTGAGTCTAACCCTAACCCTAAGAGCCTGAGTCTAACCCTCACCCTAAGAGCCTGAGTCTAACCCTAACCCGAAGAGCCTGAGTCTAACCCTAACCCGAAGAGCCTGAGTCTAACCCTCACCCTAAGAGCCTGAGTCTAACCCTCACCCTAAGAGCCTGAGTCTAACCCTAACCCTAAGAGCCTGAGTCTAACCCTAACCCTAAGAGCCTGAGTCTAACCCTAACCCTAAGAGCCTGCGTCTAACCCTAACCCTAAGAGCCTGAGTCTAACCCTAACCCGAAGAGCCTGAGTCTAACCCTAACCCTAAGAGCCTGAGTCTAACCCTCACCCGAAGAGCCTGAGTCTAACCCGCACCCTAAGAGCCTGAGTCTAACCCTAACCCTAAGAGCCTGAGTCTAACCCTAACCCTAAGAGCCTGAGTCTAACCCTAACCCTAAGAGCCTGAGTCTAACCCTCACCCGAAGAGCCTGAGTCTAACCCGCACCCTAAGAGCCTGAGTCTAACCCTAACCCTAAGAGCCTGAGTCTAACCCTCACCCTAAGAGCCTGAGTCTAACCCTCACCCTAAGAGCCTGAGTCTAACCCTAATCCTAAGAGCCTATGTTTAACCCTCACCCTAAGAGCCTGAGTCTAACCCTAACCCTAAGAGCCTGAGTCTAACCCTAACCCTAAGAGCCTGAGTCTAACCCTAACCCGAAGAGCCTGAGTCTAACCCTAACCCGAAGAGCCTGAGTCTAACCCTAACCCGAAGAGCCTGAGTCTAACCCTAACCCTAAAAGCCTGAGTCTAACCCTAACCCGAAGAGCCTGAGTCTAACCCTCACCCTAAGAGCCTGAGTCTAACCCTAACCCTAAGAGCCTGAGTCTAACCCTAACCCTAAGAGCCTGAGTCTAACCCTAACCCTAAGAGCCTGAGTCTAACCCTATCCCTAAGAGCCTGCGTCTAACCCTAACCCTAAGAGCCTGAGTCGAACCCTAACCCGAAGAGCCTGAGTCTAACCCTAACCCTAAGAGCCTGAGTCTAACCCTCACCCTAAGAGCCTGAGTCTAACCCTCACCCTAAGAGCCTGAGTCTAACCCTCACCCTAAGAGCCTGAGTCTAACCCTCACCCTAAGAGCCTGAGTCTAACCCTCACCCGAAGAGCCTGAGTCTAACCCTAACCCTAAGAGCCTGAGTCTAACCCTCACCCTAAGAGCCTGAGTCTAACCCTAACCCTAAGAGCCTGAGTCTAACCCTCACCCTAAGAGCCTGAGTCTAACCCTAACCCTAAGACCCTGAGTCTAACCCTAACCCTAAGGGCCTGAGTCTAACCCTAACCCTAAGAGCCTGAGTCTAACCCTAACCCTAAGAGCCTGAGTCTAACCCTAACCCTAAGAGCGTGAGTCTAACCCTAACCCTAAGAGCCTGAGTCTAACCCTCACCCTAAGAGCCGGAGTCTAACCCTCACCCTAAGAGCCTGAGTCTAACCCTCACCCTAAGAGCCTGAGTCTAACCCTAACCCTAAGAGCCTGAGTCTAACCCTAACCCTAAGAGCCTGAGTCTAACCCTCACCCTAAGAGCCTGAGTCTAACCCTCACCCGAAGAGCCTGAGTCTAACCCTCACCCTAAGAGCCTGAGTCTAACCCTAACCCGAAGAGCCTGAGTCTAACCCTAACCCGAAGAGCCTGAGTCTAACCCTCACCCTAAGAGCCTGAGTCTAACCCTAACCCTAAGAGCCTGAGTCTAACCCTCACCCTAAGAGCCTGAGTCTAACCCTAACCCTAAGAGCCTGAGTCTAACCCTCACCCGAAGAGCCTGAGTCTAACCCTAACCCTAAGAGCCTGAGTCTAACCCTCACCCTAAGAGCCTGAGTCTAACCCTCACCCTAAGAGCCTGAGTCTAACCCTAACCCCAAGAGCCTGAGTCTAACCCTAACCCTAAGAGCCTGAGTCTAACCCTAACCCTAAGAGCCTGAGTCTAACCCTCACCCTAAGAGCCTGAGTCTAACCCTAACCCTAAGAGCCTGAGTCTAACCCTCACCCTAAGAGCCTGAGTCTAACCCTCACCCTAAGAGCCTGAGTCGAACCCTAACCCGAAGAGCCTGAGTCTAACCCTAACCCTAAGAGCCTGAGTCTAACCCTAACCCTAAGAGCCTGAGTCTAACCCTAACCCTAAGAGCCTGAGTCTAACCCTCACCCTAAGAGCCTGAGTCTAACCCTAACCCTAAGAGCCTGAGTCTAACCCTAACCCTAAGAGCCTGAGTCTAACCCGCACCCTAAGAGCCTGAGTCTAACCCTAACCCTAAGAGCCTGAGTCTAACCCTAACCCTAAGAGCCTGAGTCTAACCCTCACCCTAAGAGCCTGAGTCTAACCCTAATCCTAAGAGCCTGAGTTTAACCCTCACCCTAAGAGCCTGAGTCTAACCCTAACCCTAAGAGCCTGAGTCTAACCCTAACCCTAAGAGCCTGAGTCTAACCCTCACCCTAAGAGCCTGAGTCTAACCCTAACCCGAAGAGCCTGAGTCTAACCCTAACCCGAAGAGCCTGAGTCTAACCCTAACCCTAAAAGCCTGAGTCTAACCCTAACCCTAAGAGCCTGAGTCTAACCCTCACCCTAAGAGCCTGAGTCTAACCCTAACCCTAAGAGCCTGAGTCTAACCCTAACCCGAAGAGCCTGAGTCTAACCCTAACCCTAAGAGCCTGAGTCTAACCCTCACCCTAAGAGCCTGAGTCTAACCCTCACCCTAAGAGCCTGAGTCTAACCCTAATCCTAAGAGCCTGAGTTTAACCCTCACCCTAAGAGCCTGAGTCTAACCCTAACCCTAAGAGCCTGAGTCTAACCCTAACCCGAAGAGCCTGAGTCTAACCCTAACCCGAAGAGCCTGAGTCTAACCCTCACCCTAAGAGCCTGAGTCTAACCCTAACCCTAAAAGCCTGAGTCTAACCCTAACCCGAAGAGCCTGAGTCTAACCCTCACCCTAAGAGCCTGAGTCTAACCCTAACCCTAAGAGCCTGAGTCTAACCCTAACCCTAAGAGCCAGAGTCTAACCCTAACCCTAAGAGCCTGAGTCTAACCCTAACCCTAAGAGCCTGAGTCTAACCCTATCCCTAAGAGCCTGCGTCTAACCCTAACCCTAAGAGCCTGAGTCTAACCCTCACCCTAAGAGCCTGAGTCTAACCCTAACCCGAAGAGCCTGAGTCTAATCCTCACCCTAAGAGCCTGAGTCGAACCCTAACCCTAAGAGCCTGAGTCTAACCCTAACCCTAAGAGCCTGAGTCTAACCCTAACCCGAAGAGCCTGCGTCTAACCCTAACCCTAAGAGCCTGAGTCTAACCCTAACCCTAAAAGCCTGAGTCTAACCCTCACCCTAAGAGCCTGAGTCTAACCCTCACCCTAAGAGCCTGAGTCTAACCCTAAGAGCCTGAGTCTAACCCTAACTCTAAGAGCCTGAGTCTAACCCTAACCCTAATAGCCTGAGTCTAACCCTAACCCTAAGAGCCTGAGTCTAACCCTCACCCTAAGAGCCTGAGTCTAACCCTCACCCTAAGAGCCTGAGTCTAACCCTCACCCTAAGAGCCTGAGTCTAACCCTAACCCTAAGAGCCTGCGTCTAACCCTAACCCTAAGAGCCTGAGTCTAACCCTCACCCTAAGAGCCTGAGTCTAACCCTAACCCTAAGAGCCTGAGTCTAACCCTAACCCTAAGAGCCTGAGTCTAACCCTAACCCGAAGAGCCTGAGTCTAACCCTAACCCTAAGAGCCTGACTCTAACCCTCACCCTAAGAGCCTGAGTCTAACCCTCACCCTAAGAGCCTGAGTCTAACCCTCACCCTAAGAGCCTGAGTCTAACCCTCACCCGAAGAGCCTGAGTCTAACCCTAACCCTAAGAGCCTGAGTCTAACCCTCACCCTAAGAGCCTGAGTCTAACCCTAACCCTAAGAGCCTGAGTCTAACCCTCACCCTAAGAGCCTGAGTCTAACCCTAACCCTAAGAGCCTGAGTCTAACCCTAACCCTAAGAGCCTGAGTTTAACCCTAACCCTAAGAGCCTGAGTCTAACCCTAACCCTAAGAGCCTGAGTCTAACGCTAACCCTAAGAGCCTGAGTCTAACCCTAACCCTAAGAGCCTGAGTCTAACCCTAACCCGAAGAGCCTGAGTCTAACCCTAACCCTAAGAGCCTGAGTCTAACCCTAACCCTAAGAGCCTGAGTCTAACCCTAACCCGAAGAGCCTGAGTCTAACCCTCACCCTAAGAGCCTGAGTCTAACCCTAACCCTAAGAGCCTGAGTCTAACCCTCACCCTTAGAGCCTGAGTCTAACCCTCACCCTAAGAGCCTGAGTCTAACCCTAACCCTAAGAGCCTGAGTCTAACCCTAACCCTAAGAGCCTGAGTCTAACCCTAACCCTAAGAGCCTGAGTCTAACCCTAACCCTAAGAGCCTGAGTCTAACCCTAACCCTAAGAGCCTGAGTCTAACCCTCACCCTAAGAGCCTGAGTCTAACCCTAACCCTAAGAGCCTGAGTCTAACCCTAACCCTAAGAGCCTGAGTCTAACCCTAACCCTAAGAGCCTGAGTCTAACCCTCACCCTAAGAGCCTGAGTCTAACCCTAACCCTAAGAGCCTGAGTCTAACCCTAACCCTAAGAGCCTGAGTCTAACCCTCACCCTAAGAGCCTGAGTCTAACCCTAACCCTAAGAGCCTGAGTCTAACCCTAACCCTAAGAGCCTGAGTCTAACCCTCACCCTAAGAGCCTGAGTCTAACCCTCACCCTAAGAGCCTGAGTCTAACCCTAACCCGAAGAGCCTGAGTCTAACCCTAACCCGAAGAGCCTGAGTCTAACCCTCACCCTAAGAGCCTGAGTCTAACCCTAACCCTAAGAGCCTGAGTCTAACCCTAACCCTAAGAGCCTGAGTCTAACCCTAACCCGAAGAGCCTGAGTCTAACCCTAACCCTAAGAGCCTGAGTCTAACCCTAACCCGAAGAGCCTGAGTCTAACCCTAACCCTTAGAGCCTGAGTCTAACCCTCACCCTAAGAGCCTGAGTCTAACCCTAACCCTAAGAGCCTGAGTCTAACCCTAACCCGAAGAGCCTGAGTCTAACCCTAACCCTAAGAGCCTGAGTCTAACCCTAACCCTAAGAGCCTGAGTCTAACCCTAACCCTAAGAGCCTGAGTCTAACCCTCACCCTAAGAGCCTGAGTCTAACCCTAACCCGAAGAGCCTGAGTCTAACCCTAACCCTAAGAGCCTGAGTCTAACCCTCACCCTAAGAGCCTGAGTCTAACCCTCACCCTAAGAGCCTGAGTCTAACCCTCACCCTAAGAGCCTGAGTCTAACCCTCACCCTAAGAGCCTGAGTCTAACCCTAACCCTAAGAGCCTGAGTCTAACCCTAACCCTAAGAGCCTGAGTCTAACCCTAACCCTAAGAGCCTGCGTCTAACCCTAACCCTAAGAGCCTGAGTCTAACCCTCACCCTAAGAGCCTGAGTCTAACCCTAACCCTAAGAGCCTGAGTCTAACCCTAACCCTAAGAGCCTGAGTCTAACCCTAACCCTAAGAGCCTGAGTCTAACCCTCACCCTAAGAGCCTGAGTTTAACCCTAACCCGAAGAGCGTGAGTCTAACCCTAACCCTAAGAGCCTGAATCTAACCCTAACCCTAAGAGCCTGAGTCTAACCCTCACCCTAAGAGCCTGAGTCTAACCCTAACCCTAAGAGCCTGAGTCTAACCCTAACCCTAAGAGCCTGAGTCTAACCCTCACCCTAAGAGCCTGAGTCTAACCCTAACCCTAAGAGCCTGAGTCTAACCCTAACCCGAAGAGCCTGAGTCTAACCCTAACCCGAAGAGCCTGAGTCTAACCCTAACCCTAAGAGCCTGAGTCTAACCCTCACCCTAAGAGCCTGAGTCTAACCCTAACCCGAAGAGCCTGAGTCTAACCCTAACCCTAAGAGCCTGAGTCTAACCCGCACCCGAAGAGCCTGAGTCTAACCCGCACCCTAAGAGCCTGAGTCTAACCCTAACCCTAAGAGCCTGAGTCTAACCCTAACCCTAAGAGCCTGAGTCTAACCCTCACCCGAAGAGCCTGAGTCTAACCCGCACCCTAAGAGCCTGAGTCTAACCCTAACCCTAAGAGCCTGAGTCTAACCCTCACCCTAAGAGCCTGAGTCTAACCCTCACCCTAAGAGCCTGAGTCTAACCCTAATCCTAAGAGCCTGAGTTTAACCCTCACCCTAAGAGCCTGAGTCTAACCCTAACCCTAAGAGCCTGAGTCTAACCCTAACCCTAAGAGCCTGAGTCTAACCCTAAACCGAAGAGCCTGAGTCTAACCCTAACCCGAAGAGCCTGAGTCTAACCCTCACCCTAAGAGCCTGAGTCTAACCCTAACCCTAAAAGCCTGAGTCTAACCCTAACCCGAAGAGCCTGAGTCTAACCCTCACCCTAAGAGCCTGAGTCTAACCCTAACCCTAAGAGCCTGAGTCTAACCCTAACCCTAAGAGCCAGAGTCTAACCCTAACCCTAAGAGCCTGAGTCTAACCCTAACCCTAAGAGCCTGAGTCTAACCCTATCCCTAAGAGCCTGCGTCTAACCCTAACCCTAAGAGCCTGAGTCTAACCCTCACCCTAAGAGCCTGAGTCTAACCCTAACCCGAAGAGCCTGAGTCTAATCCTCACCCTAAGAGCCTGAGTCGAACCCTAACCCTAAGACCCTGAGTCTAACCCTAACCCTAAGAGCCTGAGTCTAACCCTAACCCGAAGAGCCTGCGTCTAACCCTAACCCTAAGAGCCTGAGTCTAACCCTAACCCTAAAAGCCTGAGTCTAACCCTCACCCTAAGAGCCTGAGTCTAACCCTCACCCTAAGAGCCTGAGTCTAACCCTAAGAGCCTGAGTCTAACCCTAACTCTAAGAGCCTGAGTCTAACCCTAACCCTAATAGCCTGAGTCTAACCCTAACCCTAAGAGCCTGAGTCTAACCCTCACCCTAAGAGCCTGAGTCTAACCCTCACCCTAAGAGCCTGAGTCTAACCCTCACCCTAAGAGCCTGAGTCTAACCCTAACCCTAAGAGCCTGCGTCTAACCCTAACCCTAAGAGCCTGAGTCTAACCCTCACCCTAAGAGCCTGAGTCTAACCCTAACCCTAAGAGCCTGAGTCTAACCCTAACCCTAAGAGCCTGAGTCTAACCCTAACCCGAAGAGCCTGAGTCTAACCCTAACCCTAAGAGCCTGACTCTAACCCTCACCCTAAGAGCCTGAGTCTAACCCTCACCCTAAGAGCCTGAGTCTAACCCTCACCCTAAGAGCCTGAGTCTAACCCTCACCCGAAGAGCCTGAGTCTAACCCTAACCCGAAGAGCCTGAGTCTAACCCTCACCCTAAGAGCCTGAGTCTAACCCTAACCCTAAGAGCCTGAGTCTAACCCTCACCCTAAGAGCCTGAGTCTAACCCTCACCCTAAGAGCCTGAGTCTAACCCTAACCCTAAGAGCCTGAGTCTAACCCTAACCCTAAGAGCCTGAGTCTAACCCTCACCCTAAGAGCCTGAGTCTAACCCTAACCCTAAGAGCCTGAGTCTAACCCTCACCCTAAGAGCCTGAGTCTAACCCTCACCCGAAGAGCCTGAGTCTAACCCTCACCCTAAGAGCCTGAGTCTAACCCTAACCCTAAGAGCCTGAGTCTAACCCTAACCCTAAGAGCCTGAGTCTAACCCTAACCCTAAGAGCCTGAGTCTAACCCTCACCCTAAGAGCCTGAGTCTAACCCTCACCCTAAAAGCCTGAGTCTAACCCTCACCCGAAGAGCCTGAGTCTAACCCTAACCCTAAGAGCCTGAGTCTAACCCTAACCCTAAGAGCCTGAGTCTAACCCTCACCCTAAAAGCCTGAGTCTAACCCTAACCCTAAGAGCCTGAGTCTAACCCTCACCCTAAGAGCCTGAGTCTAACCCTAACCCTAAGAGCCTGAGTCTAACTCTAACCCTAAGAGCCTGAGTCTAACCCTAACCCTAAGAGCCTGAGTCTAACCCTCACCCTAAGAGCCTGAGTCTAACCCTAACCCGAAGAGCCTGAGTCTAACCCTAACCCGAAGAGCCTGAGTCTAACCCTCACCCTAAAAGCCTGAGTCTAACCCTAACCCTAAGAGCCTGAGTCTAACCCTAACCCTAAGAGCCTGAGTCTAACCCTAACCCTAAGAGCCTGAGTCTAACCCTATACCCGAAGAGCCTGAGTCTAACCCTAACCCTAAGAGCCTGAGTCTAAGCCTAACCCTAAGAGCCTGAGTCTAACCCTCACCCTAAGAGCCTGAGTCTAACCCTCACCCTAAGAGCCTGAGTCTAACCCTAACCCTAAGAGCCTGAGTCTAACCCTCACCCTAAGAGCCTGAGTCTAACCCTCACCCTAAGAGCCTGAGTGTAACCCTAACCCTAAGAGCCTGAGTCTAACCCTCACCCTAAGAGCCTGAGTCTAACCCTAACCCGAAGAGCCTGAGTCTAACCCTAACCCTAAGAGCCTGAGTCTAACCCTAAGAGCCTGAGTCTAACCCTAACCCTAAGAGCCTGAGTCTAACCCTAACCCTTTTGGTGGAGCGCTGCTGCTATCTAGCGAAATATACTAGGGTACTGCAGCCGGCGCTGTTGGTGGAGCGCTGCTGCCATCTAGCGAAATATATTTGGGTACTGCAGCCGCCCTTTTGGTGGAGCGCTGCTGCCATCTAGCGAAATGTAATTGGGTACTGCAGCCGCCCTTTTGGTGGAGCGCTGCTGCCATCTAGCGTAATATACTTGGGTACTGCAGCCGGCCGGTTGGTGGAGCGCTGCTGCCATCTAGCGAAATATACTTCGGTACTGCAGCCGGCGCTGTTGGTGGAGCGCTGCTGCCATCTAGCGAAATATACTTGGGTACTGCAGCCGCCCGGTTGGTGGAGCACTGCTGCCATCTAGCGGAATGTAATTGGGTACTGCAGCCGGCGCTGTTGGTGGAGCGCTGCTGCCATCTAGCGAAATATATTTGGGTACTGCAGCCGGCGCTGTTCGTGGAGCGCTGCTGCCATCTAACGAAATATACTTGGGTTCTGCAGCCGGCGCTGTTGGTGGAGCGCTGCTGCCATCTAGCGAAATATACCTGGGTACTGCAGCCGCCCGGTTGGTGGAGCGCTGCTGCCATCTAGCGAAACCTAAGAGCCTGAGTCTAACCCTAACCCTAAGAGCCTGAGTCTAACCCTAACCCTACGAGTCTAACCCTAACCCTAACCCTAACCCTAACCCTAACAGTCTAACCCTAACCCTAACCCTAACCCTAACCCTAAGAGCCTAACCCTAAACCTAACCCTAAGAGTCTAACCCTAAGCCTAACCCTAACCCTAAGAGTCTAACCCTAACCCTGAGTCTAACCCTAACCCTAACCCTAACCCTAACCCTAAGAGTCTAACCCTAACCCTAAGAGTCTAACCCTAACCCTAACCCTAACCCTAACATTCTAACCCTAACCCTAAGAGTCTTACCCTAAGAGTCTAACCCTAACCCTAACTCTAACCCTAACAGTCTAACCCTAAACATAAGAGTTTAACCCTAAGAGTCTAACCCTAACCCTAACCCTAACCCTAACAGTCTAACCCTAACCCTAACCCTAACCCTAAGAGTCTAACCCTAACCCTGAGTCTAACCCTAACCCTAACCCTAACCCTAACAGTCTAACGCTAACCCTAAGAGTCTAACCCTAAGAGTCTAACCCTAACCCTAACTCTAACCCTAACAGTCTAACCCTAAACATAAGAGTTTAACCCTAAGAGTCTAACCCTAACCCTAACCCTAACCCTAACAGTCTAACCCAAACCCTAACCCTAAGAGTCTAACCCTAACCCTAACCGTAAGAGTCTAACCCTAACACTAAGAGTCTAACCCTGAGTCTAACCCTAACCCTAAGAGTCTAACCCTAACCCTAACCCTAACCCTAACCCTGACCCTAACCCTAAGAGTCTAACCCTAACCCTAACCCTAACCCTAACCCTAAGAGTCTAACGCTAACCCTACCCTAACCCTAAGAGTCTAACCCTAACCCTAAGAGTCTAACCCTAACCCTAAACCTAACCCTAAGAGTCTAACCCTAACCCTGAGTCTAACCCTAACCCTAACCCTAACCCTAACAGTCTAACACTAACCCTAAGTGTCTAACCCTAACCCTAACTCTAACGCTAACAGTCTAACCCTAAACATAAGAGTTTAACCCTAAGAGTCTAACCCTAACCCTAACCCTAACCCTAACAGTCTAACCCTAACCCTAACCCTAAGAGTCTAACCCTAACCCTAACCCTAACCCTAAGAGTCTAACCCTAACACTAAGAGTCTAACCTTAACCCTAACCCTAACCCTAAGAGTCTAACCCTAACCCTAACCCTAACCCTAACCCTGACCCTAACCTTAAGAGTCTAACCCTAACCCTAACCCTAACCCTAATAGTCTAACCCTAAACCTACCCTAACCCTAAGAGTCTAACCCTAACCCTAAGAGTCTAACCCTAACCCTAACCCTAACCCTAAGAGTCTAACCCTAACCCTAAGAGTCTAACCCTAACCCTAACCCTAACCCTAACCCTAAGAGTCTAACCCTAAGAGTCTAACCCTAACCCTAACCCTAACAGTCTAACCTTAACCCTAACCCTAACCCCGGCTGAAGTACCCAAGTATATTTCGCTAGATGGCAGCAGCGCTCCACCAACAGAGCCGGCTGCAGTACCCAAATATATTTCGCTAGATGGCAGCAGCGCTCCACCAAAAGGGCGGCTGCAGTACCCAAATATATTTCGCTAGATGGCAGCAGCGCTCCACCAACCGGGCGGCTGCAGTACCCAATTATATTTCGCAAGATGGCAGCAGCGCTCCACCAACCGGCCGGCTGAAGTACCCAAGTATATTTCGCTAGATGGCAGCAGCGCTCCACCAACAGAGCCGGCTGCAGTACCCAAATATATTTCGCTAGATGGCAGCAGCGCTCCACCAAAAGGGGCCGCCTGCAGTACCCAATTATATTTCGCTAGATGGCAGCAGCGCTCCACCAACCGGGCGGCCGCAGTACCCAAATATATTTCGCTAGATGGCAGCAGCGCTCCACCAACAGCGCCGGCTGCAGTACCCAAGTATATGTCGCTAGATGGCAGCAGCGCTCCACCAAAAGGGCGGCTGCAGTACCCAATACATTTCGCTAGATGGCAGCAGCGCTCCACCAACCGGGCGGCTGCAGTACCCAAGTATATTTCGCTAGATGGCAGCAGCGCTCCACCAACAGCGCCGGCTGCAGTACCCAAGTATATTTCGCTAGATGGCAGCAGCGCTACACCAAAAGGGCGGCTGCAGTACCCAATTACATTTCGCTAGATGGCAGCAGCGCTCCACCAACAGCGCCGGCTGCAGTACCCAAATATATTTCGCTAGATGGCAGCAGCGCTCCACCAAAAGGGCGGCTGCAGTACCCAGGTATATTTCGCTAGATGGCAGCAGCGCTCCACCAACAGCGCCGGCTGCAGTACCCAAGTATATTTCGCTAGATGGCAGCAGCGCTCCACCAAAAGGGCGGCTGCAGTACCCAATTACATTTCGCTAGATGGCAGCAGCGCTCCACCAAAAGGGCGGCTGCAGTACCCAAGTATATTTCGCTAGATGGCAGCAGAGCTCCACCAACAGAGCCGGCTGCAGTACCCAAATATATTTCGCTAGATGGCAGCAGCGCTCCACCAAAAGGGCGGCTGCAGTACCCAAATGTATTTCGCTAGACGGCAGCAGCGCTCCACCAACAGGGCCGGCTGCAGTACCCAAATATATTTCGCTACATGGCAGCAGCGCTCCACCAACAGCGCCGGCTGCAGTACCCAAGTATATTTCGCTAGATGGCAGCAGCGCTCCACCAACAGCGGCGGCTGCAGTACCCAAATATATAGTACTGAGTCTAACCCTAACCCTAAGAGCCTGAGTCTAACCCTAACCCTAAGAGCCTGAGTCTAACCCTCACCCTAAGAGCCTGAGTCTAACCCTAACCCTAAGAGCCTGAGTCTAACCCTAACCCTAAGAGCCTGAGTCTAACCCTCACCCTAAGAGCCTGAGTCTAACACTAACCCTAAGAGCCTGAGTCTAACCCTAACCCTAAGAGCCTGAGTCTAACCCTAACCCGAAGAGCCTGAGTCTAACCCTAACCCTAAGAGCCTGAGTCTAACCCTCACCCTAAGAGCCTGAGTCTAACCCTAACCCTAAGAGCCTGAGTCTAACCCTCACGCTAAGAGCCTGAGTCTAACCCTAACCCTAAGAGCCTGAGTCTAACCCTAACCCTAAGAGCCTGCGTCTAACCCTAACCCTAAGAGCCTGAGTCTAACCCTCACCCTAAGAGCCTGAGTCTAACTCTAACCCTAAGAGCCTGAGTTTAACCCTAACCCTAAGAGCCTGAGTCTAACCCTCACCCTAAGAGCCTGAGTCTAACCCTAACCCTAAGAGCCTGAGTCTAACCCTCACCCTAAGAGCCTGAGTCTAACCCTAACCCTAAGAGCCTGAGTCTAACCCTAACCCTAAAAGCCTGAGTCTAACCCTAACCCGAAGAGCCTGAGTCTAACCCTCACCCTAAGAGCCTGAGTCTAACCCTAACCCTAAGAGCCTGAGTCTAACCCTAACCCTAAGAGCCTGAGTCTAACCCTAACCCTAAGAGCCTGAGTCTAACCCTAACCCGAAGAGCCTGAGTCTAACCCTCACCCTAAGAGCCTGAGTCTAACCCTCACCCTAAGAGCCTGAGTCTAACCCTAACCCTAAGAGCCTGAGTCTAACCCTAACCCTAAGAGCCTGAGTCTAACCCTAACCCTAAGAGCCTGAGTCTAACCCTAACCCTAAGAGCCTAAGTCTAACCCTAACCCTAAGAGCGTGAGTCTAACCCTAACCCTAAGAGCCTGAGTCTAACCCTCACCCTAAGAGCCTGAGTCTAACCCTCACCCTAAGAGCCTGAGTCTAACCCTCACCCTAAGAGCCTGAGTCGAACCCTAACCCGAAGAGCCTGAGTCTAACCCTCACCCTAAGAGCCTGAGTCTAACCCTCACCCTAAGAGCCTGAGTCTAACCCTAACCCTAAGAGCCTGAGTGTAACCCTAACCCTACGAGTCTAACCCTAACCCTAACCCTAACCCTAACAGTCTAACCCTAACCCTAACCCTAACCCTAACCCTAAGAGCCTAACCCTAACCCTAACCCTAAGAGTCTAACCCTAACCCTAACCCTAACCCTAAGAGTCTAACCCTAACCCTGAGTCTAACCCTAACCCTAACCCTAACCCTAAGAGTCTAACCCTAACCCTAAGAGTCTAACCCTAACCCTAACCCTAACCCTAACCCTAACAGTCTAAACCTAACCCTAAGAGTCTAACCCTAAGAGTCTAACCCTAACCCTAACTCTAACCCTAACAGTCTAACCCTAAACATAAGAGTTTAAGCCTAAGAGTCTAACCCTAACCCTAACCCTAACCCTAACAGTCTAACCCTAAACATAAGAGTTTAACCCTAAGAGTCTAACCCTAACCCTAACCCTAACCCTAACAGTCTAACCCTAACCCTAACCCTAAGAGTCTAACCCTAACCCTGAGTCTAACCCTAAACCTAACCCTAAGCCGAAGAGTCTAACCCTAACCCTAAGAGTCTAACCCTAACCCTAACCCTAACCCTAACAGTCTAACGCTAACCCTAAGAGTCTAACCCTAAGAGTCTAACCCTAACCCTAACTCTAACCCTAACAGTCTAACCTTAAACATAAGAGTTTAACCCTAAGAGTCTAACCCTAACCCTAACCCTAACCCTAACAGTCTAACCCAAACCCTAACCCTAAGAGTCTAACCCTAACCCTAACCCTAAGAGTCTAACCCTAACACTAAGAGTCTAACCTTAACCCTAACCCTAACCCTAAGAGTCTAACCCTAACCCTAACCCTAACCCTAACCCTGACCCTAACCCTAAGAGTCTAACCCTAACCCTAACCCTAAGAGTCTAACGCTAACCCTACCCTAACCCTAAGAGTCTAACCCTAACCCTAAGAGTCTAACCCTAACCCTAAACCTAACCCTAAGAGTCTAACCCTAACCCTGAGTCTAACCCTAACCCTAACCCTAACCCTAACAGTCTAACCCTAACCCTAAGTGTCTAACCCTAACCCTAACTCTAACGCTAACAGTCTAACCCTAAACATAAGAGTTTAACCCTAAGAGTCTAACCCTAACCCTAACCCTAACCCTAACAGTCTAACCCTAACCCTAAGAGTCTAACCCTAACCCTAACCCTAACCCTAAGAGTCTAACCCTAACACTAAGAGTCTAACCTTAACCCTAACCCTAACCCTAAGAGTCTAACCCTAACCCTAACCCTAACCCTAACCCTGACCCTAACCTTAAGAGTCTAACCCTAACCCTAACCCTAACCCTAAGAGTCTAACCCTAACCCTACCCTAACCCTAAGAGTCTAACCCTAACCCTAAGAGTCTAACCCTAAACCTAACCCTAACCCTAAGAGTCTAACCCTAACCCTAAGAGTCTAACCCTAACCCTAACCCTAACCCTAAGAGTCTAACCCTAACCCTAAGGGTCTAACCCTAAGAGTCTAACCCTAACCCTAACCCTAACAGTCTAACCTTAACCCTAACCCTAACCCCGGCTGAAGTACCCAAGTATATTTCGCTAGATGGCAGCAGAGCTCCACCAACAGGGCCGGTTGCAGTACCCAAGTATATTTCGCTAGATGGCAGCAGCGCTCCACCAAAAGGGCGGCTGCAGTACCCAAATATATTTCGCTAGATGGCAGCAGCGCTCCACCAGAAGGACGGCTGCAGTACCCAACTACATTTCGCTAGATGGCAGCAGCGCTCCACCAACAGGGCCGGCTGCAGTACCCAATTATATTTCGCTAGATGGCAGCAGCGCTCCACCAACCGGGCGGCCGCAGTACCCAAATATATTTCGCTAGATGGCAGCAGCGCTCCACCAACAGCGCCGGCTGCAGTACCCAAGTATATGTCGCTAGATGGCAGCAGCGCTCCACCAAAAGGGCGGCTGCAGTACCCAATAGTTTTCGCTAGATGGCAGCAGCGCTCCACCAAAAGGGCGGCTGCAGTACCCAGGTATATTTCGCTAGATGGCAGCAGCGCTCCACCAACAGCGCCGGCTGCAGTACCCAAGTATATTTCGCTAGATGGCAGCAGCGCTACACCAAAAGGGCGGCTGCAGTACCCAATTACATTTCGCTAGATGGCAGCAGCGCTCCACCAACAGCGCCGGCTGCAGTACCCAAATATATTTCGCTAGATGGCAGCAGCGCTCCACCAAAAGGGCGGCTGCAGTACCCAAGTATATTTCGCTAGATGGCAGCAGAGCTCCACCAACAGGGACGGCTGCAATATTCAAGTATATTTGGCTAGATGGCAGCAGCGCTCCACCAAAAGGGCGGCTGCAGTACCCAAATGTATTTCGCTAGACGGCAGCAGCGCTCCACCAACAGGGCCGGCTGCAGTACCCAAATATATTTCGCTACATGGCAGCAGCGCTCCACCAACAGCGCCGGCTGCAGTACCCAAGTATATTTCGCTAGATGGCAGCAGCGCTCCACCAACAGCGGCGGCTGCAGTACCCAAATATATAGTACTGAGTCTAACCCTAACCCTAAGAGCCTGAGTCTAACCCTAACCCTAAGAGCCTGAGTCTAACCCTCACCCTAAGAGCCTGAGTCTAACCCTAACCCTAAGAGCCTGAGTCTAACCCTCACCCTAAGAGCCTGAGTCTAACACTAACCCTAAGAGCCTGAGTCTAACCCTAACCCTAAGAGCCTGAGTCTAACCCTAACCCGAAGAGCCTGAGTCTAACCCTAACCCTAAGAGCCTGAGTCTAACCCTCACCCTAAGAGCCTGAGTCTAACCCTAACCCTAAGAGCCTGAGTCTAACCCTCACGCTAAGAGCCTGAGTCTAACCCTAACCCTAAGAGCCTGAGTCTAACCCTAACCCTAAGAGCCTGCGTCTAACCCTAACCCTAAGAGCCTGAGTCTAACCCTCACCCTAAGAGCCTGAGTCTAACTCTAACCCTAAGAGCCTGAGTTTAACCCTAACCCTAAGAGCCTGAGTCTAACCCTCACCCTAAGAGCCTGAGTCTAACCCTAACCCTAAGAGCCTGAGTCTAACCCTCACCCTAAGAGCCTGAGTCTAACCCTAACCCTAAGAGCCTGAGTCTAACCATAACCCTAAAAGCCTGAGTCTAACCCTAACCCGAAGAGCCTGAGTCTAACCCTCACCCTAAGAGCCTGAGTCTAACCCTAACCCTAAGAGCCTGAGTCTAACCCTAACCCTAAGAGCCTGAGTCTAACCCTAACCCTAAGAGCCTGAGTCTAACCCTAACCCGAAGAGCCTGAGTCTAACCCTCACCCGAAGAGCCTGAGTCTAACCCTCACCCTAAGAGCCTGAGTCTAACCCTAACCCTAAGAGCCTGAGTCTAACCCTAACCCTAAGAGCCTGAGTCTAACCCTAACCCTAAGAGCCTGAGTCTAACCCTAACCCTAAGAGCCTAAGTCTAACCCTAACCCTAAGAGCGTGAGTCTAACCCTAACCCTAAGAGCCTGAGTCTAACCCTCACCCTAAGAGCCTGAGTCTAACCCTCACCCTAAGAGCCTGAGTCGAACCCTAACCCGAAGAGCCTGAGTCTAACCCTCACCCTAAGAGCCTGAGTCTAACCCTCACCCTAAGAGCCTGAGTCTAACCCTAACCCTAAGAGCCTGAGTGTAACCCTAACCCTACGAGTCTAACCCTAACCCTAACCCTAACCCTAACAGTCTAACCCTAACCCTAACCCTAACCCTAACCCTAAGAGCCTAACCCTAACCCTAACCCTAAGAGTCTAACCCTAACCCTAACCCTAACCCTAAGAGTCTAACCCTAACCCTGAGTCTAACCCTAACCCTAACCCTAACCCTAAGAGTCTAACCCTAACCCTAAGAGTCTAACCCTAACCCTAACCCTAACCCTAACAGTCTAAACCTAACCCTAAGAGTCTAACCCTAAGAGTCTAACCCTAACCCTAACTCTAACCCTAACAGTCTAACCCTAAACATAAGAGTTTAAGCCTAAGAGTCTAACCCTAACCCTAACCCTAACCCTAACAGTCTAACCCTAAACATAAGAGTTTAACCCTAAGAGTCTAACCCTAACCCTAACCCTAACCCTAACAGTCTAACCCTAACCCTAACCCTAAGAGTCTAACCCTAACCCTGAGTCTAACCCTAAACCTAACCCTAAGCCGAAGAGTCTAACCCTAACCCTAAGAGTCTAACCCTAACCCTAACCCTAACCCTAACAGTCTAACGCTAACCCTAAGAGTCTAACCCTAAGAGTCTAACCCTAACCCTAACTCTAACCCTAACAGTCTAACCTTAAACATAAGAGTTTAACCCTAAGAGTCTAACCCTAACCCTAACCCTAACCCTAACAGTCTAACCCAAACCCTAACCCTAAGAGTCTAACCCTAACCCTAACCCTAAGAGTCTAACCCTAACACTAAGAGTCTAACCTTAACCCTAACCCTAACCCTAAGAGTCTAACCCTAACCCTAACCCTAACCCTAACCCTGACCCTAACCCTAAGAGTCTAACCCTAACCCTAACCCTAAGAGTCTAACGCTAACCCTACCCTAACCCTAAGAGTCTAACCCTAACCCTAAGAGTCTAACCCTAACCCTAAACCTAACCCTAAGAGTCTAACCCTAACCCTGAGTCTAACCCTAACCCTAACCCTAACCCTAACAGTCTAACCCTAACCCTAAGTGTCTAACCCTAACCCTAACTCTAACGCTAACAGTCTAACCCTAAACATAAGAGTTTAACCCTAAGAGTCTAACCCTAACCCTAACCCTAACCCTAACAGTCTAACCCTAACCCTAAGAGTCTAACCCTAACCCTAACCCTAACCCTAAGAGTCTAACCCTAACACTAAGAGTCTAACCTTAACCCTAACCCTAACCCTAAGAGTCTAACCCTAACCCTAACCCTAACCCTAACCCTGACCCTAACCTTAAGAGTCTAACCCTAACCCTAACCCTAACCCTAAGAGTCTAACCCTAACCCTACCCTAACCCTAAGAGTCTAACCCTAACCCTAAGAGTCTAACCCTAAACCTAACCCTAACCCTAAGAGTCTAACCCTAACCCTAAGAGTCTAACCCTAACCCTAACCCTAACCCTAAGAGTCTAACCCTAACCCTAAGGGTCTAACCCTAAGAGTCTAACCCTAACCCTAACCCTAACAGTCTAACCTTAACCCTAACCCTAACCCCGGCTGAAGTACCCAAGTATATTTCGCTAGATGGCAGCAGAGCTCCACCAACAGGGCCGGTTGCAGTACCCAAGTATATTTCGCTAGATGGCAGCAGCGCTCCACCAAAAGGGCGGCTGCAGTACCCAAATATATTTCGCTAGATGGCAGCAGCGCTCCACCAGAAGGACGGCTGCAGTACCCAACTACATTTCGCTAGATGGCAGCAGCGCTCCACCAACAGGGCCGGCTGCAGTACCCAATTATATTTCGCTAGATGGCAGCAGCGCTCCACCAACCGGGCGGCCGCAGTACCCAAATATATTTCGCTAGATGGCAGCAGCGCTCCACCAACAGCGCCGGCTGCAGTACCCAAGTATATGTCGCTAGATGGCAGCAGCGCTCCACCAAAAGGGCGGCTGCAGTACCCAATACATTTCGCTAGATGGCAGCAGCGCTCCACCAAAAGGGCGGCTGCAGTACCCAGGTATATTTCGCTAGATGGCAGCAGCGCTCCACCAACAGCGCCGGCTGCAGTACCCAAGTATATTTCGCTAGATGGCAGCAGCGCTACACCAAAAGGGCGGCTGCAGTACCCAATTACATTTCGCTAGATGGCAGCAGCGCTCCACCAACAGCGCCGGCTGCAGTACCCAAATATATTTCGCTAGATGGCAGCAGCGCTCCACCAAAAGGGCGGCTGCAGTACCCAGGTATATTTCGCTAGATGGCAGCAGCGCTCCACCAACAGCGCCGGCTGCAGTACCGAAGTATATTTCGCTAGATGGCAGCAGCGCTCCACCAAAAGGGCGGCTGCAGTACCCAATTACATTTCGCTAGATGGCAGCAGCGCTCCACCAAAAGGGCGGCTGCAGTACCCAAGTATATTTCGCTAGATGGCAGCAGAGCTCCACCAACAGGGACGGCTGCAATATTCAAGTATATTTGGCTAGATGGCAGCAGCGCTCCACCAAAAGGGCGGCTGCAGTACCCAAATGTATTTCGCTAGACGGCAGCAGCGCTCCACCAACAGGGCCGGCTGCAGTACCCAAATATATTTCGCTACATGGCAGCAGCGCTCCACCAACAGCGCCGGCTGCAGTACCCAAGTATATTTCGCTAGATGGCAGCAGCGCTCCACCAACAGCGGCGGCTGCAGTACCCAAGTATATTTCGCTAGATGGCAGCAGCGCTCCACCAACAGCGGCGGCTGCAGTACCCAAATATATAGTACTGAGTCTAACCCTAACCCTAAGAGCCTGAGTCTAACCCTCACCCTAAGAGCCTGAGTCTAACCCTAACCCTAAGAGCCTGAGTCTAACCCTCACCCTAAGAGCCTGAGTCTAACCCTCACCCTAAGAGCCTGAGTCTAACACTAACCCTAAGAGCCTGAGTCTAACCGTAACCCTAAGAGCCTGAGTCTAACCCTAACCCTAAGAGCCTGAGTCTAACCCTCACCCTAAGAGCCTGAGTCTAACCCTAACCCTAAGAGCCTGAGTCTAACCCTCACGCTAAGAGCCTGAGTCTAACCCTAACCCTAAGAGCCTGAGTCTAACTCTAACCCTAAGAGCCTGAGTTTAACCCTAACCCTAAGAGCCTGAGTCTAACCCTATCCCTAAGAGCCTGAGTCTAACCCTAACCCTAAGAGCCTGAGTCTAACCCTCACCCTAAGAGCCTGAGTCTAACCCTAACCCTAAGAGCCTGAGTCTAACCCTAACCCTAAAAGCCTGAGTCTAACCCTAACCCGAAGAGCCTGAGTCTAACCCTCACCCTAAGAGCCTGAGTCTAACCCTCACCCTAAAAGCCTGAGTCTAACCCTCACCCGAAGAGCCTGAGTCTAACCCTAACCCTAAGAGCCTGAGTCTAACCCTAACCCTAAGAGCCTGAGTCTAACCCTCACCCTAAGAGCCTGAGTCTAACCCTAACCCTAAGAGCCTGAGTCTAACCCTAACCCTAAGAGCCTGAGTCTAACCCTAACCCTAAGAGCCTGAGTCTAACCCTCACCCTAAGAGCCTGAGTCTAACCCTAACCCTAAGAGCCTGAGTCTAACCCTAACCCTAAGAGCCTGAGTCTAACCCTCATCCTAAGAGCCTGAGTCTAACCCTAACCCTAAGAGCCTGAGTCTAACCCTAACCCTAAGAGCCTGAGTCTAACCCTAACCCGAAGAGCCTGAGTCTAACCCTCACCCTAAGAGCCTGAGTCTAACCCTCACCCTAAGAGCCTGAGTCTAACCCTAACCCGAAGAGCCTGAGTCTAACCCTAACCCGAAGAGCCTGAGTCTAACCCTAACCCGAAGAGCCTGAGTCTAACCCTCACCCTAAGAGCCTGAGTCTAACCCTAACCCTAAGAGCCTGAGTCTAACCCTAACCCGAAGAGCCTGAGTCTAACCCTCACCCTAAGAGCCTGAGTCTAACCCTAACCCGAAGAGCCTGAGTCTAACCCTCACCCTTAGAGCCTGAGTCTAACCCTCACCCTAAGAGCCTGAGTCTAACCCTAACCCTAAGAGCCTGAGTCTAACCCTAACCCGAAGAGCCTGAGTCTAACCCTAACCCTAAGAGCCTGAGTCTAACCCTAACCCGAAGAGCCTGAGTTTAACCCTATCCCTAAGAGCCTGAGTCTAACCCTAACCCTAAGAGCCTGAGTCTAACCCTAACCCGAAGAGCCTGAGTCTAACCCTAACCCTAAGAGCCTGAGTCTAACCCTCACCCTAAGAGCCTGAGTCTAACCCTAACCCTAAGAGCCTGAGTCTAACCCTAACCCTAAGAGCCTGAATCTAACCCTAACCCTAAGAGCCTGAGTCTAACCCTCACCCTAAGAGCCTGAGTCTAACCCTCACCCTAAGAGCCTGAGTCTAACCCTAACCCTAAGAGCCTGAGTCTAACCCTAACCCTAAGAGCCTGAGTCTAACCCTCACCCTAAGAGCCTGAGTCTAACCCTAACCCTAAGAGCCTGAGTCTAACCCTAACCCTAAGAGCCTGAGTCTAACCCTAACCCGAAGAGCCTGAGTCTAACCCTAACCCTAAGAGCCTGAGTCTAACCCTAACCCTAAGAGCCTGAGTCTAACCCTAACCCGAAGAGCCTGAGTCTAACCCTAACCCTAAGAGCCTGAGTCTAACCCTCACCCGAAGAGCCTGAGTCTAACCCGCACCCTAAGAGCCTGAGTCTAACCCTAACCCTAAGAGCCTGAGTCTAACCCTAACCCTAAGAGCCTGAGTCTAACCCTAACCCTAAGAGCCTGAGTCTAACCCTCACCCGAAGAGCCTGAGTCTAACCCGCACCCTAAGAGCCTGAGTCTAACCCTAACCCTAAGAGCCTGAGTCTAACCCTCACCCTAAGAGCCTGAGTCTAACCCTCACCCTAAGAGCCTGAGTCTAACCCTAATCCTAAGAGCCTGAGTTTAACCCTCACCCTAAGAGCCTGAGTCTAACCCTAACCCTAAGAGCCTGAGTCTAACCCTAACCCTAAGAGCCTGAGTCTAACCCTAACCCGAAGAGCCTGAGTCTAACCCTAACCCGAAGAGCCTGAGTCTAACCCTAACCCGAAGAGCCTGAGTCTAACCCTAACCCTAAAAGCCTGAGTCTAACCCTAACCCGAAGAGCCTGAGTCTAACCCTCACCCTAAGAGCCTGAGTCTAACCCTAACCCTAAGAGCCTGAGTCTAACCCTAACCCTAAGAGCCTGAGTCTAACCCTAACCCTAAGAGCCTGAGTCTAACCCTAACCCTAAGAGCCTGAGTCTAACCCTATCCCTAAGAGCCTGCGTCTAACCCTAACCCTAAGAGCCTGAGTCTAACCCTCACCCTAAGAGCCTGAGTCTAACCCTAACCCGAAGAGCCTGAGTCTAATCCTCACCCTAAGAGCCTGAGTCGAACCCTAACCCTAAGAGCCTGAGTCTAACCCTAACTCTAAGAGCCTGAGTCTAACCCTAACCCTAAGAGCCTGCGTCTAACCCTAACCCTAAGAGCCTGAGTCTAACCCTAACCCTAAGAGCCTGAGTCTAACCCTCACCCTAAGAGCCTGAGTCTAACCCTAACCCTAAGAGCCTGAGTCTAACCCTAACCCTAAGAGCCTGAGTCTAACCCTAACCCTAAGAGCCTGAGTCTAACCCTCACCCGAAGAGCCTGAGTCTAACCCGCACCCTAAGAGCCTGAGTCTAACCCTAACCCTAAGAGCCTGAGTCTAACCCTAACCCTAAGAGCCTGAGTCTAACCCTAACCCTAAGAGCCTGAGTCTAACCCTCACCCGAAGAGCCTGAGTCTAACCCGCACCCTAAGAGCCTGAGTCTAACCCTAACCCTAAGAGCCTGAGTCTAACCCTCACCCTAAGAGCCTGAGTCTAACCCTCACCCTAAGAGCCTGAGTCTAACCCTAATCCTAAGAGCCTGAGTTTAACCCTCACCCTAAGAGCCTGAGTCTAACCCTAACCCTAAGAGCCTGAGTCTAACCCTAACCCTAAGAGCCTGAGTCTAACCCTAACCCGAAGAGCCTGAGTCTAACCCTAACCCGAAGAGCCTGAGTCTAACCCTAACCCGAAGAGCCTGAGTCTAACCCTAACCCTAAAAGCCTGAGTCTAACCCTAACCCGAAGAGCCTGAGTCTAACCCTCACCCTAAGAGCCTGAGTCTAACCCTAACCCTAAGAGCCTGAGTCTAACCCTAACCCTAAGAGCCTGAGTCTAACCCTAACCCTAAGAGCCTGAGTCTAACCCTAACCCTAAGAGCCTGAGTCTAACCCTATCCCTAAGAGCCTGCGTCTAACCCTAACCCTAAGAGCCTGAGTCTAACCCTCACCCTAAGAGCCTGAGTCTAACCCTAACCCGAAGAGCCTGAGTCTAATCCTCACCCTAAGAGCCTGAGTCGAACCCTAACCCTAAGAGCCTGAGTCTAACCCTAACTCTAAGAGCCTGCGTCTAACCCTAACCCTAAGAGCCTGCGTCTAACCCTAACCCTAAGAGCCTGAGTCTAACCCTCAGCCTAAGAGCCTGAGTCTAACCCTAACCCTAAGAGCCTGAGTCTAACCCTAACCCTAAGAGCCTGAGTCTAACCCTAACCCTAAGAGCCTGAGTCTAACCCTAACCCTAAAAGCCTGAGTCTAACCCTAACCCTAAGAGCCTGAGTCTAACCCTCACCCTAAGAGCCTGAGTCTAACCCTAACCCTAAGAGCCTGAGTCTAACCCTAACTCTAAGAGCCTGAGTCTAACCCTAACCCTAATAGCCTGAGTCTAACCCTAACCCTAAGAGCCTGAGTCTAACCCTAACCCTAAGAGCCTGAGTCTAACCCTCACCCTAAGAGCCTGAGTCAAACCCTAACCCTAAGAGCCTGCGTCTAACCCTAACCCTAAGAGCCTGAGTCTAACCCTCACCCTAAGAGCCTGAGTCTAACCCTAACCCTAAGAGCCTGAGTCTAACCCTAACCCTAAGAGCCTGAGTCGAACCCTAACCCGAAGAGCCTGAGTCTAACCCTAACCCGAAGAGCCTGAGTCTAACCCTCACCCTAAGAGCCTGAGTCTAACCCTCACCCTAAGAGCCTGAGTCTAACCCTCACCCGAAGAGCCTGAGTCTAACCCTAACCCTAAGAGCCTGAGTCTAACCCTCACCCTAAGAGCCTGAGTCTAACCCTAACCCTAAGAGCCTGAGTCAAACCCTCACCCTAAGAGCCTGAGTCTAACCCTAACCCTAAGACCCTGAGTCTAACCCTAACCCTAAGGGCCTGAGTCTAACCCTAACCCTAAGAGCCTGAGTCTAACCCTCACCCTAAAAGCCTGAGTCTAACCCTAACCCTAAGAGCCTGAGTCTAACCCTCACCCTAAGAGCCTGAGTCTAACCCTAACCCTAAGAGCCTGAGTCTAACCCTAACTCTAAGAGCCTGAGTCTAACCCTAACCCTAATAGCCTGAGTCTAACCCTAACCCTAAGAGCCTGAGTCTAACCCTAACCCTAAGAGCCTGAGTCTAACCCTCACCCTAAGAGCCTGAGTCTAACCCTAACCCTAAGAGCCTGCGTCTAACCCTAACCCTAAGAGCCTGAGTCTAACCCTCACCCTAAGAGCCTGAGTCTAACCCTAACCCTAAGAGCCTGAGTCTAACCCTAACCCTAAGAGCCTGAGTCGAACCCTAACCCGAAGAGCCTGAGTCTAACCCTAACCCGAAGAGCCTGAGTCTAACCCTCACCCTAAGAGCCTGAGTCTAACCCTCACCCTAAGAGCCTGAGTCTAACCCTCACCCGAAGAGCCTGAGTCTAACCCTAACCCTAAGAGCCTGAGTCTAACCCTCACCCTAAGAGCCTGAGTCTAACCCTAACCCTAAGAGCCTGAGTCTAACCCTCACCCTAAGAGCCTGAGTCTAACCCTAACCCTAAGACCCTGAGTCTAACCCTAACCCTAAGGGCCTGAGTCTAACCCTAACCCTAAGAGCCTGAGTCTAACCCTAACCCTAAGAGCCTGAGTCTAACCCTAACCCGAAGAGCCTGAGTCTAACCCTAACCCGAAGAGCCTGAGTCTAACCCTAACCCGAAGAGCCTGAGTCTAAACCTAACCCTAAGAGCCTGAGTCTAACCCTAACCCTAAGAGCCTGAGTCTAACCCTCACCCTAAGAGCCTGAGTCTAACCCTCACCCTAAGAGCCTGAGTCTAACCCTAACCCTAAGAGCCTGAGTCTAACCCTAACCCGAAGAGCCTGAGTCTAACCCTAACCCTAAGAGCCTGAGTCTAACCCTAACCCTAAGAGCCTGAGTCTAACCCTCACCCTAAGAGCCTGAGTCTAACCCTAACCCTAAGAGCCTGAGTCTAACCCTCACCCTAAGAGCCTGAGTCTAACCCTAACCCTAAGAGCCTGAGTCTAACCCTCACCCTAAGAGCCTGAGTCTAACCCTAACCCGAAGAGCCTGAGTCTAACCCTAAGCCTAAGAGCCTGAGTCTAACCCTAACCCTAAGAGCCTGAGTCTAACCCTAACCCTAAGAGCCTGAGTCTAACCCTAACCCGAAGAGCCTGAGTCTAACCCTAACCCTAAGAGCCTGAGTCTAACCCTAACCCTAAGAGCCTGAGTCTAACCCTAACCCGAAGAGCCTGAGTCTAACCCTAACCCGAAGAGCCTGAGTCTAACCCTAACCCTAAGAGCCTGAGTCTAACCCTCACCCTAAGAGCCTGAGTCTAACCCTCACCCTAAGAGCCTGAGTCTAACCCTAACCCGAAGAGCCTGAGTCTAACCCTAACCCTAAGAGCCTGAGTCTAACCCTAACCCGAAGAGCCTGAGTCTAACCCTAACCCGAAGAGCCTGAGTCTAACCCTCACCCTAAGAGCCTGAGTCTAACCCTAACCCTAAGAGCCTGAGTCTAACCCTAACCCTAAGAGCCTGAGTCTAACCCTAACCCGAAGAGCCTGAGTCTAACCCTAACCCGAAGAGCCTGAGTCTAACCCTAACCCTAAGAGCCTGAGTCTAACCCTCACCCTAAGAGCCTGAGTCTAACCCTCACCCTAAGAGCCTGAGTCTAACCCTAACCCGAAGAGCCTGAGTCTAACCCTCACCCTAAGAGCCTGAGTCTAACCCTAACCCGAAGAGCCTGAGTCTAACCCTCACCCTAAGAGCCTGAGTCTAACCCTAACCCGAAGAGCCTGAGTCTAACCCTAACCCGAAGAGCCTGAGTCTAACCCTAACCCTAAGAGCCTGAGTCTAACCCTCACCCTAAGAGCCTGAGTCTAACCCTCACCCTAAAAGCCTGAGTCTAACCCTCACCCTAAGAGCCTGAGTCTAACCCTCACCCTAAGAGCCTGAGTCTAACCCTAACCCTAAGAGCCTGAGTCTAACCCTAACCCTAAGAGCCTGAGTCTAACCCTAACCCTAAGAGCCTGAGTCTAACCCTCACCCTAAGAGCCTGAGTCTAACCCTAACCCTAAGAGCCTGAGTCTAACCCTCACCCGAAGAGCCTGAGTCTAACCCTAACCCTAAGAGCCTGAGTCTAACCCTAACCCTAAGAGCCTGAGTCTAACCCTAACCCGAAGAGCCTGAGTCTAACCCTAACCCTAAGAGCCTGAGTCTAACCCTCACCCTAAGAGCCTGAGTCTAACCCTCACCCTAAGAGCCTGAGTCTAACCCTAACCCGAAGAGCCTGAGTCTAACCCTAACCCTAAGAGCCTGAGTCTAACCCTAACCCTAAGAGCCTGAGTCTAACCCTCACCCTAAGAGCCTGAGTCTAACCCTAACCCTAAGAGCCTGAGTCTAACCCTAACCCTAAGAGCCTGAGTCTAACCCTAACCCGAAGAGCCTGAGTCTAACCCTCACCCTAAGAGCCTGAGTCTAACCCTCACCCTAAGAGCCTGAGTCTAACCCTAACCCGAAGAGCCTGAGTCTAACCCTAACCCGAAGAGCCTGAGTCTAACCCTAACCCGAAGAGCCTGAGTCTAACCCTCACCCTAAGAGCCTGAGTCTAACCCTAACCCTAAGAGCCTGAGTCTAACCCTAACCCGAAGAGCCTGAGTCTAACCCTCACCCTAAGAGCCTGAGTCTAACCCTAACCCGAAGAGCCTGAGTCTAACCCTAACCCTTAGAGCCTGAGTCTAACCCTCACCCTAAGAGCCTGAGTCTAACCCTAACCCTAAGAGCCTGAGTCTAACCCTAACCCGAAGAGCCTGAGTCTAACCCTAACCCTAAGAGCCTGAGTCTAACCCTAACCCGAAGAGCCTGAGTTTAACCCTAACCCTAAGAGCCTGAGTCTAACCCTAACCCTAAGAGCCTGAGTCTAACCCTAACCCGAAGAGCCTGAGTCTAACCCTAACCCTAAGAGCCTGAGTCTAACCCTCACCCTAAGAGCCTGAGTCTAACCCTAACCCTAAGAGCCTGAGTCTAACCCTCACCCTAAGAGCCTGAGTCTAACCCTCACCCTAAGAGCCTGAGTCTAACCCTAACCCGAAGAGCCTGAGTCTAACCCTAACCCTAAGAGCCTGAGTCTAACCCTAACCCTAAGAGCCTGAGTCTAACCCTAACCCTAAGAGCCTGAGTCTAACCCTCACCCTAAGAGCCTGAGTCTAACCCTAACCCGAAGAGCCTGAGTCTAACCCTAACCCGAAGAGCCTGAGTCTAACCCTAACCCGAAGAGCCTGAGTCTAACCCTAACCCTAAGAGCCTGAGTCTAACCCTAACCCTAAGAGCCTGAGTCTAACCCTCACCCTAAGAGCCTGAGTCTAACCCTCACCCTAAGAGCCTGAGTCTAACCCTAATCCTAAGAGCCTGAGTTTAACCCTCACCCTAAGAGCCTGAGTCTAACCCTAACCCTAAGAGCCTGAGTCTAACCCTAACCCTAAGAGCCTGAGTCTAACCCTAACCCGAAGAGCCTGAGTCTAACCCTAACCCGAAGAGCCTGAGTCTAACCCTAACCCGAAGAGCCTGAGTCTAACCCTAACCCTAAAAGCCTGAGTCTAACCCTAACCCGAAGAGCCTGAGTCTAACCCTCACCCTAAGAGCCTGAGTCTAACCCTAACCCTAAGAGCCTGAGTCTAACCCTCACCCTAAGAGCCTGAGTCTAACCCTAACCCTAAGAGCCTGAGTCTAACCCTAACCCTAAGAGCCTGAGTCTAACCCTATCCCTAAGAGCCTGCGTCTAACCCTAACCCTAAGAGCCTGAGTCTAACCCTCACCCTAAGAGCCTGAGTCTAACCCTAACCCGAAGAGCCTGAGTCTAATCCTCACCCTAAGAGCCTGAGTCGAACCCTAACCCTAAGAGCCTGAGTCTAACCCTAACCCTAAGAGCCTGAGTCTAACCCTAACCCGAAGAGCCTGAGTCTAACCCTAACCCTAAGAGCCTGAGTCTAACCCTCAGCCTAAGAGCCTGAGTCTAACCCTAACCCTAAGAGCCTGAGTCTAACCCTAACCCTAAGAGCCTGAGTCTAATCCTAACCCTAAGAGCCTGAGTCTAACCCTAACCCTAAGAGCCTGAGTCTAACCCTAACCCTAAAAGCCTGAGTCTAACCCTAACCCTAAGAGCCTGAGTCTAACCCTCACCCTAAGAGCCTGAGTCTAACCCTAACCCTAAGAGCCTGAGTCTAACCCTAACTCTAAGAGCCTGAGTCTAACCCTAACCCTAAGAGCCTGAGTCTAACCCTAACCCTAAGAGCCTGAGTCTAACCCTAACCCTAAGAGCCTGAGTCTAACCCTCACCCTAAGAGCCTGAGTCTAACCCTAACCCTAAGAGCCTGCGTCTAACCCTAACCCTAAGAGCCTGAGTCTAACCCTCACCCTAAGAGCCTGAGTCTAACCCTAACCCTAAGAGCCTGAGTCTAACCCTAACCCTAAGAGCCTGAGTCGAACCCTAACCCGAAGAGCCTGAGTCTAACCCTAACCCGAAGAGCCTGAGTCTAACCCTCACCCTAAGAGCCTGAGTCTAACCCTCACCCTAAGAGCCTGAGTCTAACCCTAACCCGAAGAGCCTGAGTCTAACCCTAACCCTAAGAGCCTGAGTCTAACCCTAACCCTAAGAGCCTGAGTCTAACCCTAACCCTAAGAGCCTGAGTCTAACCCTAACCCTAAGACCCTGAGTCTAACCCTAACCCTAAGGGCCTGAGTCTAACCCTAACCCTAAGAGCCTGAGTCTAACCCTAACCCTAAGAGCCTGAGTCTAACCCTCACCCTAAGAGCGTGAGTCTAACCCTAACCCTAAGAGCCTGAGTCTAACCCTCACCCTAAGAGCCTGAGTCTAACCCTCACCCTAAGAGCCTGAGTCTAACCCTCACCCTAAGAGCCTGAGTCTAACCCTAACCCTAAGAGCCTGAGTCTAACCATAACCCTAAGAGCCTGAGTCTAACCCTCACCCTAAGAGCCTGAGTCTAACCCTCACCCGAAGAGCCTGAGTCTAACCCTCACCCTAAGAGCCTGAGTCTAAACCTAACCCTAAGAGCCTGAGTCTAACCCTCACCCTAAGAGCCTGAGTCTAACCCTCACCCTAAGAGCCTGAGTCTAACCCTAACCCTAAGAGCCTAAGTCTAACCCTCACCCGAAGAGCCTGAGTCTAACCCTCACCCTAAGAGCCTGAGTCTAACCCTAACCCTAAGAGCCTGAGTCTAACCCTAACCCTAAGAGCCTGAGTCTAACCCTAAGAGCCTGAGTCTAACCCTCACCCGAAGAGCCTGAGTCTAACCCTAACCCCAAGAGCCTGAGTCTAACCCTCACCCTAAGAGCCTGAGTCTAACCCTAACCCTAAGAGCCTGAGTCTAACCCTCACCCTAAGAGCCTGAGTCTAACCCTAACCCGAAGAGCCTGAGTCTAACCCTCACCCTAAGAGCCTGAGTCTAACCCTCACCCTAAGAGCCTGAGTCGAACCCTAACCCGAAGAGCCTGAGTCTAACCCTAACCCTAAGAGCCTGAGTCTAACCCTAACCCTAAGAGCCTGAGTCTAACCCTCACCCTAAGAGCCTGAGTCTAACCCTAACCCTAAGAGCCTGAGTCTAACCCTAACCCTAAGAGCCTGAGTCTAACCCTAACCCTAAGAGCCTGAGTCTAACCCTAACCCTAAGAGCCTGAGTCTAACCCTAACCCTAAGAGCCTGAGTCTAACCCTAACCCTAAGAGCCTGAGTCTAACCCTCACCCGAAGAGCCTGAGTCTAACCCTCACCCTAAGAGCCTGAGTCTAACCCTAACCCGAAGAGCCTGAGTCTAACCCTCACCCTAAGAGCCTGAGTCTAACGCTAACCCGAAGAGCCTGAGTGTAACCCTAACCCGAAGAGCCTGAGTCTAACCCTAACCCTAAGAGCCTGAGTCTAACCCTCACCCTAAGAGCCTGAGTCTAACCCTCACCCTAAAAGCCTGAGTCTAACCCTCACCCGAAGAGCCTGAGTCTAACCCTCACCCTAAGAGCCTGAGTCTAACCCTAACCCTAAGAGCCTGAGTCTAACCCTAACCCGAAGAGCCTGAGTCTAACCCTAACCCTAAGAGCCTGAGTCTAACCCTCACCCTAAGAGCCTGAGTCTAACCCTAACCCTAAGAGCCTGAGTCTAACCCTAACCCTAAGAGCCTGAGTCTAACCCTCACCCTAAGAGCCTGAGTCTAACCCTAACCCTAAGAGCCTGAGTCTAACCCTAACCCTAAGAGCCTGAGTCTAACCCTAACCCGAAGAGCCTGAGTCTAACCCTAACCCTAAGAGCCTGAGTCTAACCCTCACCCTAAGAGCCTGAGTCTAACCCTCACCCTAAGAGCCTGAGTCTAACCCTAACCCGAAGAGCCTGAGTCTAACCCTAACCCTAAGAGCCTGAGTCTAACCCTCACCCCAAGAGCCTGAGTCTAACCCTAACCCTAAGAGCCTGAGTCTAACCCTAACCCTAAGAGCCTGAGTCTAACCCTCACCCTAAGAGCCTGAGTCTAACCCTAACCCTAAGAGCCTGAGTCTAACCCTCACCCTAAGAGCCTGAGTCTAACCCTCACCCTAAGAGCCTGAGTCGAACCCTAACCCGAAGAGCCTGAGTCTAACCCTAACCCTAAGAGCCTGAGTCTAACCCTAACCCGAAGAGCCTGAGTCTAACCCTAACCCTAAGAGCCTGAGTCTAACCCTCACCCTAAGAGCCTGAGTCTAACCCTAACCCTAAGAGCCTGAGTCTAACCCTAACCCTAAGAGCCTGAGTCTAACCCTCACCCTAAGAGCCTGAGTCTAACCCTAACCCTAAGAGCCTGAGTCTAACCCTAACCCTAAGAGCCTGAGTCTAACCCTAACCCGAAGAGCCTGAGTCTAACCCTAACCCGAAGAGCCTGAGTCTAACCCTCACCCTAAGAGCCTGAGTCTAACCCTCACCCTAAGAGCCTGAGTCTAACCCTAACCCGAAGAGCCTGAGTCTAACCCTAACCCGAAGAGCCTGAGTCTAACCCTAACCCGAAGAGCCTGAGTCTAACCCTCACCCTAAGAGCCTGAGTCTAACCCTAACCCTAAGAGCCTGAGTCTAACCCTAACCCGAAGAGCCTGAGTCTAACCCTCACCCTAAGAGCCTGAGTCTAACCCTAACCCGAAGAGCCTGAGTCTAACCCTAACCCTTAGAGCCTGAGTCTAACCCTCACCCTAAGAGCCTGAGTCTAACCCTAACCCTAAGAGCCTGAGTCTAACCCTAACCCGAAGAGCCTGAGTCTAACCCTAACCCGAAGAGCCTGAGTCTAACCCTAACCCGAAGAGCCTGAGTCTAACCCTAACCCTAAGAGCCTGAGTCTAACCCTCACCCTAAGAGCCTGAGTCTAACCCTAACCCGAAGAGCCTGAGTCTAACCCTAACCCGAAGAGCCTGAGTCTAACCCTCACCCTAAGAGCCTGAGTCTAACCCTCACCCTAAGAGCCTGAGTCTAACCCTCACCCTAAGAGCCTGAGTCTAACCCTAACCCTAAGAGCCTGAGTCTAACCCTAACCCTAAGAGCCTGAGTCTAACCCTAACCCTAAGAGCCTGAGTCTAACCCTAACCCTAAGAGCCTGCGTCTAACCCTAACCCTAAGAGCCTGAGTCTAACCCTCACCCTAAGAGCCTGAGTCTAACCCTAACCCTAAGAGCCTGAGTCTAACCCTAACCCTAAGAGCCTGAGTCTAACCCTAACCCTAAGAGCCTGAGTGTAACCCTCACCCTAAGAGCCTGAGTCTAACCCTCACCCTAAGAGCCTGAGTCTAACCCTCACCCGAAGAGCCTGAGTCTAACCCTCACCCTAAGAGCCTGAGTCTAACCCTAACCCTAAGAGCCTGAGTCTAACCCTCACCCTAAGAGCCTGAGTCTAACCCTAACCCGAAGAGCCTGAGTGTAACCCTAACCCTAAGAGCCTGAGTCTAACCCTAACCCTAAGAGCCTGAGTCTAACCCTCACCCTAAGAGCCTGAGTCTAACCCTCACCCTAAAAGCCTGAGTCTAACCCTCACCCGAAGAGCCTGAGTCTAACCCTAACCCTAAGAGCCTGAGTCTAACCCTAACCCTAAGAGCCTGAGTCTAACCCTCACCCTAAGAGCCTGAGTCTAACCCTAACCCTAAGAGCCTGAGTCTAACCCTAACCCTAAGAGCCTGAGTCTAACCCTCACCCGAAGAGCCTGAGTCTAACCCTCACCCTAAGAGCCTGAGTCTAACCCTCACCCTAAGAGCCTGAGTCTAACCCTCACCCTAAGAGCCTGAGTCTAACCCTCACCCTAAGAGCCTGAGTCTAACCCTAAGCCTAAGAGCCTGAGTCTAACCCTAAGGCTAAGAGCCTGAGTCTAACCCTCACCCTAAGAGCCTGAGTCTAACCCTAACCCTAAGAGCCTGAGTCTAACCCTAACCCGAAGAGCCTGAGTCTAACCCTCACCCTAAGAGCCTGAGTCTAACCCTCACCCTAAGAGCCTGAGTCTAACCCTAACCCGAAGAGCCTGAGTCTAACCCTAACCCGAAGAGCCTGAGTCTAACCCTAACCCGAAGAGCCTGAGTCTAACCCTCACCCTAAGAGCCTGAGTCTAACCCTAACCCTAAGAGCCTGAGTCTAACCCTAACCCGAAGAGCCTGAGTCTAACCCTAACCCTAAGAGCCTGAGTCTAACCCTAACCCGAAGAGCCTGAGTCTAACCCTAACCCTAAGAGCCTGAGTCTAACCCTCACCCTAAGAGCCTGAGTCTAACCCTAACCCTAAGAGCCTGAGTCTAACCCTAACCCGAAGAGCCTGAGTCTAACCCTAACCCTAAGAGCCTGAGTCTAACCCTAACCCGAAGAGCCTGAGTTTAACCCTAACCCTAAGAGCCTGAGTCTAACCCTAACCCTAAGAGCCTGAGTCTAACCCTAACCCGAAGAGCCTGAGTCTAACCCTAACCCTAAGAGCCTGAGTCTAACCCTCACCCTAAGAGCCTGAGTCTAACCCTAACCCTAAGAGCCTGAGTCTAACCCTAACCCTAAGAGCCTGAATCTAACCCTAACCCTAAGAGCCTGAGTCTAACCCTCACCCTAAGAGCCTGAGTCTAACCCTCACCCTAAGAGCCTGAGTCTAACCCTCACCCTAAGAGCCTGAGTCTAACCCTAACCCTAAGAGCCTGAGTCTAACCCTAACCCGAAGAGCCTGAGTCTAACCCTAACCCGAAGAGCCTGAGTCTAACCCTAACCCGAAGAGCCTGAGTCTAACCCTAACCCTAAGAGCCTGAGTCTAACCCTCACCCGAAGAGCCTGAGTCTAACCCTAACCCGAAGAGCCTGAGTCTAACCCTAACCCTAAGAGCCTGAGTCTAACCCTCACCCGAAGAGCCTGAGTCTAACCCGCACCCTAAGAGCCTGAGTCTAACCCTAACCCTAAGAGCCTGAGTCTAACCCTAACCCTAAGAGCCTGAGTCTAACCCTCACCCGAAGAGCCTGAGTCTAACCCGCACCCTAAGAGCCTGAGTCTAACCCTAACCCTAAGAGCCTGAGTCTAACCCTCACCCTAAGAGCCTGAGTCTAACCCTCACCCTAAGAGCCTGAGTCTAACCCTAACCCTAAGAGCCTGAGTCTAACCCTAACCCTAAGAGCCTGAGTCTAACCCTAACCCGAAGAGCCTGAGTCTAACCCTAACCCGAAGAGCCTGAGTCTAACCCTAATCCTAAGAGCCTGAGTCTAACCCTAACCCTAAAAGCCTGAGTCTAACCCTAACCCGAAGAGCCTGAGTCTAACCCTCACCCTAAGAGCCTGAGTCTAACCCTAACCCTAAGAGCCTGAGTCTAACCCTAACCCTAAGAGCCTGAGTCTAACCCTAACCCTAAGAGCCTGAGTCTAACCCTAACCCTAAGAGCCTGAGTCTAACCCTATCCCTAAGAGCCTGCGTCTAACCCTAACCCTAAGAGCCTGAGTCTAACCCTCACCCTAAGAGCCTGAGTCTAACCCTAACCCGAAGAGCCTGAGTCTAATCCTCACCCTAAGAGCCTGAGTCGAACCCTAACCCTAAGAGCCTGAGTCTAACCCTAACCCTAAGAGCCTGAGTCTAACCCTAACCCTAAGAGCCTGCGTCTAACCCTAACCCTAAGAGCCTGAGTCTAACCCTAACCCTAAGAGCCTGAGTCTAACCCTCACCCTAAGAGCCTGAGTCTAACCCTAACCCGAAGAGCCTGAGTCTAACCCTAACCCGAAGAGCCTGAGTCTAACCCTAACCCTAAGAGCCTGAGTCTAACCCTAACCCTAAGAGCCTGAGTCTAACCCTAACCCTAAGAGCCTGAGTCTAACCCTAACCCTAAGAGCCTGAGTCTAACCCTAACCCTAAGAGCCTGAGTCTAACCCTAACCCTAAGAGCCTGAGTCTAACCCTAACCCTAAGAGCCTGAGTCTAACCCTAACCCTAAGAGCCTGAGTCTAACCCTAACCCTAAGAGCCTGAGTCTAACCCTAACCCTAAGAGCCTGAGTCTAACCCTCACCCGAAGAGCCTGAGTCTAACCCTCACCCTAAGAGCCTGAGTCTAACCCTAACCCGAAGAGCCTGAGTCTAACCCTCACCCTAAGAGCCTGAGTCTAACGCTAACCCGAAGAGCCTGAGTGTAACCCTAACCCGAAGAGCCTGAGTCTAACCCTAACCCTAAGAGCCTGAGTCTAACCCTCACCCTAAGAGCCTGAGTCTAACCCTCACCCTAAAAGCCTGAGTCTAACCCTCACCCGAAGAGCCTGAGTCTAACCCTCACCCTAAGAGCCTGAGTCTAACCCTAACCCTAAGAGCCTGAGTCTAACCCTAACCCGAAGAGCCTGAGTCTAACCCTAACCCTAAGAGCCTGAGTCTAACCCTCACCCTAAGAGCCTGAGTCTAACCCTAACCCTAAGAGCCTGAGTCTAACCCTAACCCTAAGAGCCTGAGTCTAACCCTCACCCTAAGAGCCTGAGTCTAACCCTAACCCTAAGAGCCTGAGTCTAACCCTAACCCTAAGAGCCTGAGTCTAACCCTAACCCGAAGAGCCTGAGTCTAACCCTAACCCTAAGAGCCTGAGTCTAACCCTCACCCTAAGAGCCTGAGTCTAACCCTCACCCTAAGAGCCTGAGTCTAACCCTAACCCGAAGAGCCTGAGTCTAACCCTAACCCTAAGAGCCTGAGTCTAACCCTCACCCCAAGAGCCTGAGTCTAACCCTAACCCTAAGAGCCTGAGTCTAACCCTAACCCTAAGAGCCTGAGTCTAACCCTCACCCTAAGAGCCTGAGTCTAACCCTAACCCTAAGAGCCTGAGTCTAACCCTCACCCTAAGAGCCTGAGTCTAACCCTCACCCTAAGAGCCTGAGTCGAACCCTAACCCGAAGAGCCTGAGTCTAACCCTAACCCTAAGAGCCTGAGTCTAACCCTAACCCGAAGAGCCTGAGTCTAACCCTAACCCTAAGAGCCTGAGTCTAACCCTCACCCTAAGAGCCTGAGTCTAACCCTAACCCTAAGAGCCTGAGTCTAACCCTAACCCTAAGAGCCTGAGTCTAACCCTCACCCTAAGAGCCTGAGTCTAACCCTAACCCTAAGAGCCTGAGTCTAACCCTAACCCTAAGAGCCTGAGTCTAACCCTAACCCGAAGAGCCTGAGTCTAACCCTAACCCGAAGAGCCTGAGTCTAACCCTCACCCTAAGAGCCTGAGTCTAACCCTCACCCTAAGAGCCTGAGTCTAACCCTAACCCTAAGAGCCTGAGTCTAACCCTAACCCGAAGAGCCTGAGTCTAACCCTAACCCGAAGAGCCTGAGTCTAACCCTCACCCTAAGAGCCTGAGTCTAACCCTAACCCTAAGAGCCTGAGTCTAACCCTAACCCGAAGAGCCTGAGTCTAACCCTCACCCTAAGAGCCTGAGTCTAACCCTAACCCGAAGAGCCTGAGTCTAACCCTAACCCTTAGAGCCTGAGTCTAACCCTCACCCTAAGAGCCTGAGTCTAACCCTAACCCTAAGAGCCTGAGTCTAACCCTAACCCGAAGAGCCTGAGTCTAACCCTAACCCGAAGAGCCTGAGTCTAACCCTAACCCGAAGAGCCTGAGTCTAACCCTAACCCTAAGAGCCTGAGTCTAACCCTCACCCTAAGAGCCTGAGTCTAACCCTAACCCGAAGAGCCTGAGTCTAACCCTAACCCGAAGAGCCTGAGTCTAACCCTCACCCTAAGAGCCTGAGTCTAACCCTCACCCTAAGAGCCTGAGTCTAACCCTCACCCTAAGAGCCTGAGTCTAACCCTAACCCTAAGAGCCTGAGTCTAACCCTAACCCTAAGAGCCTGAGTCTAACCCTAACCCTAAGAGCCTGAGTCTAACCCTAACCCTAAGAGCCTGCGTCTAACCCTAACCCTAAGAGCCTGAGTCTAACCCTCACCCTAAGAGCCTGAGTCTAACCCTAACCCTAAGAGCCTGAGTCTAACCCTAACCCTAAGAGCCTGAGTCTAACCCTAACCCTAAGAGCCTGAGTGTAACCCTCACCCTAAGAGCCTGAGTCTAACCCTCACCCTAAGAGCCTGAGTCTAACCCTCACCCGAAGAGCCTGAGTCTAACCCTCACCCTAAGAGCCTGAGTCTAACCCTAACCCTAAGAGCCTGAGTCTAACCCTCACCCTAAGAGCCTGAGTCTAACCCTAACCCGAAGAGCCTGAGTGTAACCCTAACCCTAAGAGCCTGAGTCTAACCCTAACCCTAAGAGCCTGAGTCTAACCCTCACCCTAAGAGCCTGAGTCTAACCCTCACCCTAAAAGCCTGAGTCTAACCCTCACCCGAAGAGCCTGAGTCTAACCCTAACCCTAAGAGCCTGAGTCTAACCCTAACCCTAAGAGCCTGAGTCTAACCCTCACCCTAAGAGCCTGAGTCTAACCCTAACCCTAAGAGCCTGAGTCTAACCCTAACCCTAAGAGCCTGAGTCTAACCCTCACCCGAAGAGCCTGAGTCTAACCCTCACCCTAAGAGCCTGAGTCTAACCCTCACCCTAAGAGCCTGAGTCTAACCCTCACCCTAAGAGCCTGAGTCTAACCCTCACCCTAAGAGCCTGAGTCTAACCCTAAGCCTAAGAGCCTGAGTCTAACCCTAAGGCTAAGAGCCTGAGTCTAACCCTCACCCTAAGAGCCTGAGTCTAACCCTAACCCTAAGAGCCTGAGTCTAACCCTAACCCGAAGAGCCTGAGTCTAACCCTCACCCTAAGAGCCTGAGTCTAACCCTCACCCTAAGAGCCTGAGTCTAACCCTAACCCGAAGAGCCTGAGTCTAACCCTAACCCGAAGAGCCTGAGTCTAACCCTAACCCGAAGAGCCTGAGTCTAACCCTCACCCTAAGAGCCTGAGTCTAACCCTAACCCTAAGAGCCTGAGTCTAACCCTAACCCGAAGAGCCTGAGTCTAACCCTAACCCTAAGAGCCTGAGTCTAACCCTAACCCGAAGAGCCTGAGTCTAACCCTAACCCTAAGAGCCTGAGTCTAACCCTCACCCTAAGAGCCTGAGTCTAACCCTAACCCTAAGAGCCTGAGTCTAACCCTAACCCGAAGAGCCTGAGTCTAACCCTAACCCGAAGAGCCTGAGTTTAACCCTAACCCTAAGAGCCTGAGTCTAACCCTAACCCTAAGAGCCTGAGTCTAACCCTAACCCGAAGAGCCTGAGTCTAACCCTAACCCTAAGAGCCTGAGTCTAACCCTCACCCTAAGAGCCTGAGTCTAACCCTAACCCTAAGAGCCTGAGTCTAACCCTAACCCTAAGAGCCTGAATCTAACCCTAACCCTAAGAGCCTGAGTCTAACCCTCACCCTAAGAGCCTGAGTCTAACCCTCACCCTAAGAGCCTGAGTCTAACCCTCACCCTAAGAGCCTGAGTCTAACCCTAACCCTAAGAGCCTGAGTCTAACCCTAACCCGAAGAGCCTGAGTCTAACCCTAACCCGAAGAGCCTGAGTCTAACCCTAACCCGAAGAGCCTGAGTCTAACCCTAACCCTAAGAGCCTGAGTCTAACCCTCACCCGAAGAGCCTGAGTCTAACCCTAACCCGAAGAGCCTGAGTCTAACCCTAACCCTAAGAGCCTGAGTCTAACCCTCACCCGAAGAGCCTGAGTCTAACCCGCACCCTAAGAGCCTGAGTCTAACCCTAACCCTAAGAGCCTGAGTCTAACCCTAACCCTAAGAGCCTGAGTCTAACCCTCACCCGAAGAGCCTGAGTCTAACCCGCACCCTAAGAGCCTGAGTCTAACCCTAACCCTAAGAGCCTGAGTCTAACCCTCACCCTAAGAGCCTGAGTCTAACCCTCACCCTAAGAGCCTGAGTCTAACCCTAACCCTAAGAGCCTGAGTCTAACCCTAACCCTAAGAGCCTGAGTCTAACCCTAACCCGAAGAGCCTGAGTCTAACCCTAACCCGAAGAGCCTGAGTCTAACCCTAATCCTAAGAGCCTGAGTCTAACCCTAACCCTAAAAGCCTGAGTCTAACCCTAACCCGAAGAGCCTGAGTCTAACCCTCACCCTAAGAGCCTGAGTCTAACCCTAACCCTAAGAGCCTGAGTCTAACCCTAACCCTAAGAGCCTGAGTCTAACCCTAACCCTAAGAGCCTGAGTCTAACCCTAACCCTAAGAGCCTGAGTCTAACCCTATCCCTAAGAGCCTGCGTCTAACCCTAACCCTAAGAGCCTGAGTCTAACCCTCACCCTAAGAGCCTGAGTCTAACCCTAACCCGAAGAGCCTGAGTCTAATCCTCACCCTAAGAGCCTGAGTCGAACCCTAACCCTAAGAGCCTGAGTCTAACCCTAACCCTAAGAGCCTGAGTCTAACCCTAACCCTAAGAGCCTGCGTCTAACCCTAACCCTAAGAGCCTGAGTCTAACCCTAACCCTAAGAGCCTGAGTCTAACCCTCACCCTAAGAGCCTGAGTCTAACCCTAACCCGAAGAGCCTGAGTCTAACCCTAACCCTAAGAGCCTGAGTCTAACCCTAACCCTAAGAGCCTGAGTCTAACCCTAACCCTAAGAGCCTGAGTCTAACCCTCACCCTAAGAGCCTGAGTCTAACCCTCACCCTAAAAGCCTGAGTCTAACCCTCACCCGAAGAGCCTGAGTCTAACCCTAACCCTAAGAGCCTGAGTCTAACCCTAACCCTAAGAGCCTGAGTCGAACCCTAACCCGAAGAGCCTGAGTCTAACCCTAACCCTAAGAGCCTGAGTCTAACCCTAACCCTAAGAGCCTGAGTCTAACCCTCACCCTAAGAGCCTGAGTCTAACCCTAACCCTAAGAGCCTGAGTCTAACCCTAACCCTAAGAGCCTGAGTCTAACCCTCACCCTAAGAGCCTGAGTCTAACCCTAACCCGAAGAGCCTGAGTCTAACCCTAACCCGAAGAGCCTGAGTCTAACCCTAACCCGAAGAGCCTGAGTCTAACCCTAACCCTAAGAGCCTGAGTCTAACCCTCACCCTAAGAGCCTGAGTCTAACCCTAACCCGAAGAGCCTGAGTCTAACCCTAACCCTAAGAGCCTGAGTCTAACCCTCACCCGAAGAGCCTGAGTCTAACCCTAACCCCAAGAGCCTGAGTCTAACCCTCACCCTAAGAGCCTGAGTCTAACCCTAACCCTAAGAGCCTGAGTCTAACCCTCACCCTAAGAGCCTGAGTCTAACCCTAACCCTAAGAGCCTGAGTCTAACCCTCACCCTAAGAGCCTGAGTCTAACCCTCACCCTAAGAGCCTGAGTCGAACCCTAACCCTAAGAGCCTGAGTCTAACCCTAACCCTAAGAGCCTGAGTCTAACCCTAACCCTAAGAGCCTGAGTCTAACCCTAACCCTAAGAGCCTGAGTCTAACCCTCACCCTAAGAGCCTGAGTCTAACCCTAACCCTAAGAGCCTGAGTCTAACCCTAACCCTAAGAGCCTGAGTCTAACCCTCACCCGAAGAGCCTGAGTCTAACCCTCACCCGAAGAGCCTGAGTCTAACCCTCACCCTAAGAGCCTGAGTCTAACCCTCACCCTAAGAGCCTGAGTCTAACCCTCACCCGAAGAGCCTGAGTCTAACCCTCACCCTAAGAGCCTGAGTCTAACCCTAACCCGAAGAGCCTGAGTCTAACCCTAACCCTAAGAGCCTGAGTCTAACCCTAACCCGAAGAGCCTGAGTCTAACCCTAACCCGAAGAGCCTGAGTCTAACCCTAACCCTAAGAGCCTGAGTCTAACCCTCACCCTAAGAGCCTGAGTCTAACCCTCACCCTAAAAGCCTGAGTCTAACCCTCACCCGAAGAGCCTGAGTCTAACCCTCACCCTAAGAGCCTGAGTCGAACCCTAACCCGAAGAGCCTGAGTCTAACCCTAACCCTAAGAGCCTGAGTCTAACCCTAACCCTAAGAGCCTGAGTCTAACCCTCACCCTAAGAGCCTGAGTCTAACCCTAACCCTAAGAGCCTGAGTCTAACCCTAACCCTAAGAGCCTGAGTCTAACCCTCACCCTAAGAGCCTGAGTCTAACCCTAACCCTAAGAGCCTGAGTCTAACCCTAACCCGAAGAGCCTGAGTCTAACCCTAACCCGAAGAGCCTGAGTCTAACCCTAACCCTAAGAGCCTGAGTCGAACCCTCACCCTAAGAGCCTGAGTCGAACCCTAACCCGAAGAGCCTGAGTCTAACCCTAACCCTAAGAGCCTGAGTCTAACCCTCACCCTAAGAGCCTGAGTCTAACCCTAACCCTAAGAGCCTGAGTCTAACCCTCACCCTAAGAGCCTGAGTCTAACCCTAACCCTAAGAGCCTGAGTCTAACCCTAACCCTAAGAGCCTGAGTCTAACCCTAACCCGAAGAGCCTGAGTCTAACCCTAACCCGAAGAGCCTGAGTCTAACCCTAACCCGAAGAGCCTGAGTCTAACCCTAACCCTAAAAGCCTGAGTCTAACCCTAACCCGAAGAGCCTGAGTCTAACCCTCACCCTAAGAGCCTGAGTCTAACCCTAACCCTAAGAGCCTGAGTCTAACCCTAACCCTAAGAGCCTGAGTCTAACCCTAACCCTAAGAGCCTGAGTCTAACCCTATCCCTAAGAGCCTGCGTCTAACCCTAACCCTAAGAGCCTGAGTCGAACCCTAACCCGAAGAGCCTGAGTCTAACCCTCACCCTAAGAGCCTGAGTCTAACCCTCACCCTAAGAGCCTGAGTCTAACCCTAACCCGAAGAGCCTGAGTCTAACCCTAACCCGAAGAGCCTGAGTCTAACCCTCACCCTAAGAGCCTGAGTCTAACCCTAACCCTAAGAGCCTGAGTCTAACCCTAACCCGAAGAGCCTGAGTCTAACCCTAACCCTAAGAGCCTGAGTCTAACCCTAACCCGAAGAGCCTGAGTCTAACCCTCACCCTAAGAGCCTGAGTCTAACCCTAACCCTAAGAGCCTGAGTCTAACCCTAACCCTAAGAGCCTGAGTCTAACCCTCACCCTAAGAGCCTGAGTCTAACCCTAACCCTAAGAGCCTGAGTCTAACCCTAACCCTAAGAGCCTGAGTCTAACCCTAACCCGAAGAGCCTGAGTCTAACCCTCACCCTAAGAGCCTGAGTCTAACCCTCACCCTAAGAGCCTGAGTCTAACCCTAACCCGAAGAGCCTGAGTCTAACCCTAACCCGAAGAGCCTGAGTCTAACCCTAACCCGAAGAGCCTGAGTCTAACCCTCACCCTAAGAGCCTGAGTCTAACCCTAACCCTAAGAGCCTGAGTCTAACCCTAACCCGAAGAGCCTGAGTCTAACCCTAACCCGAAGAGCCTGAGTCTAACCCTAACCCGAAGAGCCTGAGTCTAACCCTAACCCTTAGAGCCTGAGTCTAACCCTCACCCTAAGAGCCTGAGTCTAACCCTAACCCTAAGAGCCTGAGTCTAACCCTAACCCGAAGAGCCTGAGTCTAACCCTAACCCTAAGAGCCTGAGTCTAACCCTCACCCTAAGAGCCTGAGTTTAACCCTAACCCTAAGAGCCTGAGTCTAACCCTAACCCTAAGAGCCTGAGTCTAACCCTAACCCGAAGAGCCTGAGTCTAACCCTAACCCTAAGAGCCTGAGTCTAACCCTCACCCTAAGAGCCTGAGTCTAACCCTAACCCGAAGAGCCTGAGTCTAACCCTAACCCTAAGAGCCTGAATCTAACCCTAACCCTAAGAGCCTGAGTCTAACCCTCACCCTAAGAGCCTGAGTCTAACCCTCACCCTAAGAGCCTGAGTCTAACCCTAACCCTAAGAGCCTGAGTCTAACCCTCACCCTAAGAGCCTGAGTCTAACCCTCACCCTAAGAGCCTGAGTCTAACCCTAACCCTAAGAGCCTGAGTCTAACCCTAACCCGAAGAGCCTGAGTCTAACCCTAACCCGAAGAGCCTGAGTCTAACCCTAACCCGAAGAGCCTAAGTCTAACCCTAACCCGAAGAGCCTGAGTCTAACCCTAACCCTAAGAGCCTGAGTCTAACCCTAACCCTAAGAGCCTGAGTCTAACCCTCACCCGAAGAGCCTGAGTCTAACCCTCACCCGAAGAGCCTGAGTCTAACCCTAACCCTAAGAGCCTGAGTCTAACCCTAACCCTAAGAGCCTGAGTCTAACCCTAACCCTAAGAGCCTGAGTCTAACCCTCACCCGAAGAGCCTGAGTCTAACCCGCACCCTAAGAGCCTGAGTCTAACCCTAACCCTAAGAGCCTGAGTCTAACCCTCACCCTAAGAGCCTGAGTCTAACCCTCACCCTAAGAGCCTGAGTCTAACCCTAATCCTAAGAGCCTGAGTTTAACCCTCACCCTAAGAGCCTGAGTCTAACCCTAACCCTAAGAGCCTGAGTCTAACCCTAACCCGAAGAGCCTGAGTCTAACCCTAACCCGAAGAGCCTGAGTCTAACCCTAACCCGAAGAGCCTGAGTCTAACCCTAACCCTAAAAGCCTGAGTCTAACCCTAACCCGAAGAGCCTGAGTCTAACCCTCACCCTAAGAGCCTGAGTCTAACCCTAACCCTAAGAGCCTGAGTCTAACCCTAACCCTAAGAGCCTGAGTCTAACCCTAACCCTAAGAGCCTGAGTCTAACCCTATCCCTAAGAGCCTGAGTCTAACCCTATCCCTAAGAGCCTGCGTCTAACCCTAACCCTAAGAGCCTGAGTCTAACCCTCACCCTAAGAGCCTGAGTCTAACCCTAACCCGAAGAGCCTGAGTCTAATCCTCACCCTAAGAGCCTGAGTCGAACCCTAACCCTAAGAGCCTGAGTCTAACCCTAACCCTAAGAGCCTGAGTCTAACCCTAACCCTAAGAGCCTGCGTCTAACCCTAACTCTAAGAGCCTGAGTCTAACCCTAACCCTAAGAGCCTGAGTCTAACCCTAACCCTAAGAGCCTGAGTCTAACCCTAACCCTAAGAGCCTGAGTCTAACCCTCACCCTAAGAGCCTGAGTCTAACCCTAACCCTAAGAGCCTGAGTCTAACCCTAACCCTAAGAGCCTGAGTCTAACCCTAACCCTAAGAGCCTGAGTCTAACCCTAACCCTAAGAGCCTGAGTCTAACCCTCACCCTAAGAGCCTGAGTCTAACCCTCACCCTAAGAGCCTGAGTCTAACCCTCACCCGAAGAGCCTGAGTCTAACCCTCACCCTAAGAGCCTGAGTCTAACCCTAACCCGAAGAGCCTGAGTCTAACCCTCACCCGAAGAGCCTGAGTCTAACCCGCACCCTAAGAGCCTGAGTGTAACCCTAACCCGAAGAGCCTGAGTCTAACCCTAACCCGAAGAGCCTGAGTCTAACCCTCACCCTAAGAGCCTGAGTCTAACCCTCACCCTAAAAGCCTGAGTCTAACCCTCACCCGAAGAGCCTGAGTCTAACCCTAACCCTAAGAGCCTGAGTCTAACCCTCACCCTAAGAGCCTGAGTCGAACCCTAACCCGAAGAGCCTGAGTCTAACCCTAACCCTAAGAGCCTGAGTCTAACCCTAACCCTAAGAGCCTGAGTCTAACCCTCACCCTAAGAGCCTGAGTCTAACCCTAACCCTAAGAGCCTGAGTCTAACCCTATCCCTAAGAGCCTGAGTCTAACCCTCACCCTAAGAGCCTGAGTCTAACCCTAACCCTAAGAGCCTGAGTCTAACCCTAACCCGAAGAGCCTGAGTCTAACCCTAACCCTAAGAGCCTGAGTCTAACCCTCACCCTAAGAGCCTGAGTCTAACCCTCACCCTAAGAGCCTGAGTCTAACCCTAACCCGAAGAGCCTGAGTCTAACCCTAACCCTAAGAGCCTGAGTCTAACCCTCACCCGAAGAGCCTGAGTCTAACCCTAACCCGAAGAGCCTGAGTCTAACCCTCACCCTAAGAGCCTGAGTCTAACCCTAACCCTAAGAGCCTGAGTCTAACCCTCACCCTAAGAGCCTGAGTCTAACCCTAACCCTAAGAGCCTGAGTCTAACCCTCACCCTAAGAGCCTGAGTCTAACCCTCACCCTAAGAGCCTGAGTCGAACCCTAACCCGAAGAGCCTGAGTCTAACCCTAACCCTAAGAGCCTGAGTCTAACCCTAACCCTAAGAGCCTGAGTCTAACCCTAACCCTAAGAGCCTGAGTCTAACCCTCACCCTAAGAGCCTGAGTCTAACCCTAACCCTAAGAGCCTGAGTCTAACCCTAACCCTAAGAGCCTGAGTCTAACCCTAACCCTAAGAGCCTGAGTCTAACCCTCACCCTAAGAGCCTGAGTCTAACCCTCACCCGAAGAGCCTGAGTCTAACCCTCACCCTAAGAGCCTGAGTCTAACCCTAACCCGAAGAGCCTGAGTCTAACCCTCACCCTAAGAGCCTGAGTCTAACCCTAACCCGAAGAGCCTGAGTCTAACCCTAACCCGAAGAGCCTGAGTCTAACCCTAACCCTAAGAGCCTGAGTCTAACCCTCACCCTAAGAGCCTGAGTCTAACCCTCACCCTAAAAGCCTGAGTCTAACCCTCACCCGAAGAGCCTGAGTCTAACCCTAACCCGGAGAGCCTGAGTCTAACCCTCACCCTAAGAGCCTGAGTCGAACCCTAACCCGAAGAGCCTGAGTCTAACCCTAACCCTAAGAGCCTGAGTCTAACCCTAACCCTAAGAGCCTGAGTCTAACCCTCACCCTAAGAGCCTGAGTCTAACCCTCACCCTAAGAGCCTGAGTCTAACCCTAACCCTAAGAGCCTGAGTCTAACCCTAACCCTAAGAGCCTGAGTCTAACCCTAACCCGAAGAGCCTGAGTCTAACCCTAACCCTAAGAGCCTGCGTCTAACCCTAACCCTAAGAGCCTGAGTCTAACCCTCACCCTAAGAGCCTGAGTCTAACCCTAACCCTAAGAGCCTGAGTCTAACCCTAACCCTAAGAGCCTGAGTCTAACCCTAACCCTAAGAGCCTGAGTGTAACCCTCACCCGAAGAGCCTGAGTCTAACCCTCACCCTAAGAGCCTGAGTCTAACCCTAACCCGAAGAGCCTGAGTCTAACCCTCACCCTAAGAGCCTGAGTCTAACCCTCACCCGAAGAGCCTGAGTCTAACCCTAACCCGAAGAGCCTGAGTCTAACCCTAACCCTAAGAGCCTGAGTCTAACCCTCACCCTAAGAGCCTGAGTCTAACCCTCACCCTAAAAGCCTGAGTCTAACCCTCACCCGAAGAGCCTGAGTCTAACCCTAACCCTAAGAGCCTGAGTCTAACCCTAACCCTAAGAGCCTGAGTCTAACCCTCACCCTAAGAGCCTGAGTCTAACCCTAACCCTAAGAGCCTGAGTCTAACCCTAACCCTAAGAGCCTGAGTCTAACCCTCACCCTAAGAGCCTGAGTCTAACCCTAACCCTAAGAGCCTGAGTCTAACCCTAACCCTAAGAGCCTGAGTCTAACCCTAACCCGAAGAGCCTGAGTCTAACCCTCACCCTAAGAGCCTGAGTCTAACCCTCACCCTAAGAGCCTGAGTCTAACCCTAACCCGAAGAGCCTGAGTCTAACCCTAACCCGAAGAGCCTGAGTCTAACCCTAACCCGAAGAGCCTGAGTCTAACCCTCACCCTAAGAGCGTGAGTCTAACCCTAACCCTAAGAGCCTGAGTCTAACCCTAACCCGAAGAGCCTGAGTCTAACCCTAACCCTAAGAGCCTGAGTCTAACCCTAACCCGAAGAGCCTGAGTCTAACCCTCACCCTTAGAGCCTGAGTCTAACCCTCACCCTAAGAGCCTGAGTCTAACCCTAACCCTAAGAGCCTGAGTCTAACCCTAACCCGAAGAGCCTGAGTCTAACCCTAACCCTAAGAGCCTGAGTCTAACCCTCACCCTAAGAGCCTGAGTTTAACCCTAACCCTAAGAGCCTGAGTCTAACCCTAACCCTAAGAGCCTGAGTCTAACCCTAACCCGAAGAGCCTGAGTCTAACCCTAACCCTAAGAGCCTGAGTCTAACCCTCACCCTAAGAGCCTGAGTCTAACCCTCACCCTAAGAGCCTGAGTCTAACCCTAACCCTAAGAGCCTGAGTCTAACCCTCACCCTAAGAGCCTGAGTCTAACCCTCACCCTAAGAGCCTGAGTCTAACCCTAACCCTAAGAGCCTGAGTCTAACCCTAACCCGAAGAGCCTGAGTCTAACCCTAACCCGAAGAGCCTGAGTCTAACCCTAACCCGAAGAGCCTAAGTCTAACCCTAACCCGAAGAGCCTGAGTCTAACCCTAACCCTAAGAGCCTGAGTCTAACCCTAACCCTAAGAGCCTGAGTCTAACCCTCACCCTAAGAGCCTGAGTCTAACCCTAACCCTAAGAGCCTGAGTCTAACCCTCACCCGAAGAGCCTGAGTCTAACCCGCACCCTAAGAGCCTGAGTCTAACCCTAACCCTAAGAGCCTGAGTCTAACCCTCACCCTAAGAGCCTGAGTCTAACCCTCACCCTAAGAGCCTGAGTCTAACCCTAATCCTAAGAGCCTGAGTTTAACCCTCACCCTAAGAGCCTGAGTCTAACCCTAACCCTAAGAGCCTGAGTCTAACCCTAACCCTAAGAGCCTGAGTCTAACCCTAACCCGAAGAGCCTGAGTCTAACCCTAACCCGAAGAGCCTGAGTCTAACCCTAACCCGAAGAGCCTGAGTCTAACCCTAACCCTAAAAGCCTGAGTCTAACCCTAACCCGAAGAGCCTGAGTCTAACCCTCACCCTAAGAGCCTGAGTCTAACCCTAACCCTAAGAGCCTGAGTCTAACCCTAACCCTAAGAGCCTGAGTCTAACCCTAACCCTAAGAGCCTGAGTCTAACCCTATCCCTAAGAGCCTGAGTCTAACCCTATCCCTAAGAGCCTGCGTCTAACCCTAACCCTAAGAGCCTGAGTCTAACCCTCACCCTAAGAGCCTGAGTCTAACCCTAACCCTAAGAGCCTGAGTCTAATCCTCACCCTAAGAGCCTGAGTCGAACCCTAACCCGAAGAGCCTGAGTCTAACCCTAACCCTAAGAGCCTGAGTCTAACCCTAACCCTAAGAGCCTGCGTCTAACCCTAACTCTAAGAGCCTGAGTCTAACCCTAACCCTAAGAGCCTGAGTCTAACCCTAACCCTAAGAGCCTGAGTCTAACCCTCACCCGAAGAGCCTGAGTCTAACCCTCACCCTAAGAGCCTGAGTCTAACCCTAACCCGAAGAGCCTGAGTCTAACCCTAACCCTAAGAGCCTGAGTCTAACCCTCACCCGAAGAGCCTGAGTCTAACCCTAACCCGAAGAGCCTGAGTCTAACCCTCACCCTAAGAGCCTGAGTCTAACCCTAACCCTAAGAGCCTGAGTCTAACCCTCACCCTAAGAGCCTGAGTCTAACCCTAACCCTAAGAGCCTGAGTCTAACCCTCACCCTAAGAGCCTGAGTCTAACCCTCACCCTAAGAGCCTGAGTCGAACCCTAACCCGAAGAGCCTGAGTCTAACCCTAACCCTAAGAGCCTGAGTCTAACCCTAACCCTAAGAGCCTGAGTCTAACCCTAACCCTAAGAGCCTGAGTCTAACCCTCACCCTAAGAGCCTGAGTCTAACCCTAACCCTAAGAGCCTGAGTCTAACCCTAACCCTAAGAGCCTGAGTCTAACCCTAACCCTAAGAGCCTGAGTCTAACCCTAACCCTAAGAGCCTGAGTCTAACCCTAACCCTAAGAGCCTGAGTCTAACCCTCACCCGAAGAGCCTGAGTCTAACCCTCACCCTAAGAGCCTGAGTCTAACCCTAACCCGAAGAGCCTGAGTCTAACCCTCACCCTAAGAGCCTGAGTCTAACCCTAACCCGAAGAGCCTGAGTCTAACCCTAACCCGAAGAGCCTGAGTCTAACCCTAACCCTAAGAGCCTGAGTCTAACCCTCACCCTAAGAGCCTGAGTCTAACCCTCACCCTAAAAGCCTGAGTCTAACCCTCACCCGAAGAGCCTGAGTCTAACCCTAACCCGGAGAGCCTGAGTCTAACCCTCACCCTAAGAGCCTGAGTCGAACCCTAACCCGAAGAGCCTGAGTCTAACCCTAACCCTAAGAGCCTGAGTCTAACCCTAACCCTAAGAGCCTGAGTCTAACCCTCACCCTAAGAGCCTGAGTCTAACCCTCACCCTAAGAGCCTGAGTCTAACCCTAACCCTAAGAGCCTGAGTCTAACCCTAACCCTAAGAGCCTGAGTCTAACCCTAACCCTAAGAGCCTGAGTCTAACCCTAACCCTAAGAGCCTGCGTCTAACCCTAACCCTAAGAGCCTGAGTCTAACCCTCACCCTAAGAGCCTGAGTCTAACCCTAACCCTAAGAGCCTGAGTCTAACCCTAACCCTAAGAGCCTGAGTCTAACCCTAACCCTAAGAGCCTGAGTGTAACCCTCACCCGAAGAGCCTGAGTCTAACCCTCACCCTAAGAGCCTGAGTCTAACCCTAACCCGAAGAGCCTGAGTCTAACCCTCACCCTAAGAGCCTGAGTCTAACCCTAACCCGAAGAGCCTGAGTCTAACCCTAACCCGAAGAGCCTGAGTCTAACCCTAACCCTAAGAGCCTGAGTCTAACCCTCACCCTAAGAGCCTGAGTCTAACCCTCACCCTAAAAGCCTGAGTCTAACCCTCACCCGAAGAGCCTGAGTCTAACCCTAACCCTAAGAGCCTGAGTCTAACCCTAACCCTAAGAGCCTGAGTCTAACCCTCACCCTAAGAGCCTGAGTCTAACCCTAACCCGAAGAGCCTGAGTCTAACCCTAACCCTAAGAGCCTGAGTCTAACCCTAACCCTAAGAGCCTGAGTCTAACCCTCACCCTAAGAGCCTGAGTCTAACCCTAACCCTAAGAGCCTGAGTCTAACCCTAACCCTAAGAGCCTGAGTCTAACCCTCACCCTAAGAGCCTGAGTCTAACCCTAACCCTAAGAGCCTGAGTCTAACCCTAACCCGAAGAGCCTGAGTCTAACCCTCACCCTAAGAGCCTGAGTCTAACCCTCACCCTAAGAGCCTGAGTCTAACCCTAACCCGAAGAGCCTGAGTCTAACCCTAACCCGAAGAGCCTGAGTCTAACCCTAACCCGAAGAGCCTGAGTCTAACCCTAACCCTAAGAGCCTGAGTCTAACCCTAACCCTAAGAGCCTGAGTCTAACCCTAACCCGAAGAGCCTGAGTCTAACCCTAACCCTAAGAGCCTGAGTCTAACCCTAACCCGAAGAGCCTGAGTCTAACCCTAACCCGAAGAGCCTGAGTCTAACCCTAACCCGAAGAGCCTAAGTCTAACCCTAACCCGAAGAGCCTGAGTCTAACCCTAACCCTAAGAGCCTGAGTCTAACCCTAACCCTAAGAGCCTGAGTCTAACCCTCACCCGAAGAGCCTGAGTCTAACCCTCACCCGAAGAGCCTGAGTCTAACCCTAACCCTAAGAGCCTGAGTCTAACCCTAACCCTAAGAGCCTGAGTCTAACCCTAACCCTAAGAGCCTGAGTCTAACCCTCACCCGAAGAGCCTGAGTCTAACCCGCACCCTAAGAGCCTGAGTCTAACCCTAACCCTAAGAGCCTGAGTCTAACCCTCACCCTAAGAGCCTGAGTCTAACCCTCACCCTAAGAGCCTGAGTCTAACCCTAATCCTAAGAGCCTGAGTTTAACCCTCACCCTAAGAGCCTGAGTCTAACCCTAACCCTAAGAGCCTGAGTCTAACCCTAACCCTAAGAGCCTGAGTCTAACCCTAACCCGAAGAGCCTGAGTCTAACCCTAACCCGAAGAGCCTGAGTCTAACCCTAACCCGAAGAGCCTGAGTCTAACCCTAACCCTAAAAGCCTGAGTCTAACCCTAACCCGAAGAGCCTGAGTCTAACCCTCACCCTAAGAGCCTGAGTCTAACCCTAACCCTAAGAGCCTGAGTCTAACCCTAACCCTAAGAGCCTGAGTCTAACCCTAACCCTAAGAGCCTGAGTCTAACCCTATCCCTAAGAGCCTGAGTCTAACCCTATCCCTAAGAGCCTGCGTCTAACCCTAACCCTAAGAGCCTGAGTCTAACCCTCACCCTAAGAGCCTGAGTCTAACCCTAACCCTAAGAGCCTGAGTCTAATCCTCACCCTAAGAGCCTGAGTCGAACCCTAACCCTAAGAGCCTGAGTCTAACCCTAACCCTAAGAGCCTGAGTCTAACCCTAACCCTAAGAGCCTGCGTCTAACCCTAACTCTAAGAGCCTGAGTCTAACCCTAACCCTAAGAGCCTGAGTCTAACCCTAACCCTAAGAGCCTGAGTCTAACCCTCACCCGAAGAGCCTGAGTCTAACCCGCACCCTAAGAGCCTGAGTCTAACCCTAACCCTAAGAGCCTGAGTCTAACCCTCACCCTAAGAGCCTGAGTCTAACCCTCACCCTAAGAGCCTGAGTCTAACCCTAATCCTAAGAGCCTGAGTTTAACCCTCACCCTAAGAGCCTGAGTCTAACCCTAACCCTAAGAGCCTGAGTCTAACCCTAACCCTAAGAGCCTGAGTCTAACCCTCACCCGAAGAGCCTGAGTCTAACCCTAACCCGAAGAGCCTGAGTCTAACCCTAACCCGAAGAGCCTGAGTCTAACCCTAACCCTAAAAGCCTGAGTCTAACCCTAACCCGAAGAGCCTGAGTCTAACCCTCACCCTAAGAGCCTGAGTCTAACCCTAACCCGAAGAGCCTGAGTCTAACCCTAACCCTAAGAGCCTGAGTCTAACCCTAACACTAAGAGCCTGAGTCTAACCCTATCCCTAAGAGCCTGAGTCTAACCCTATCCCTAAGAGCCTGCGTCTAACCCTAACCCTAAGAGCCTGAGTCTAACCCTCACCCTAAGAGCCTGAGTCTAACCCTAACCCTAAGAGCCTGAGTCTAATCCTCACCCTAAGAGCCTGAGTCGAACCCTAACCCTAAGAGCCTGAGTCTAACCCTAACCCTAAGAGCCTGAGTCTAACCCTAACCCTAAGAGCCTGCGTCTAACCCTAACTCTAAGAGCCTGAGTCTAACCCTAACCCTAAGAGCCTGAGTCTAACCCTAACCCTAAGAGCCTGAGTCTAACCCTAACCCTAAGAGCCTGAGTCTAACCCTCACCCTAAGAGCCTGAGTCTAACCCTAACCCTAAGAGCCTGAGTCTAACCCTAACCCTAAGAGCCTGAGTCTAACCCTAACCCTAAGAGCCTGAGTCTAACCCTAACCCTAAGAGCCTGAGTCTAACCCTCACCCTAAGAGCCTGAGTCTAACCCTCACCCGAAGAGCCTGAGTCTAACCCTCACCCTAAGAGCCTGAGTCTAACCCTAACCCGAAGAGCCTGAGTCTAACCCTAACCCTAAGAGCCTGAGTCTAACCCTCACCCGAAGAGCCTGAGTCTAACCCTAACCCGAAGAGCCTGAGTCTAACCCTCACCCTAAGAGCCTGAGTCTAACCCTAACCCTAAGAGCCTGAGTCTAACCCTCACCCTAAGAGCCTGAGTCTAACCCTAACCCTAAGAGCCTGAGTCTAACCCTCACCCTAAGAGCCTGAGTCTAACCCTCACCCTAAGAGCCTGAGTCGAACCCTAACCCGAAGAGCCTGAGTCTAACCCTAACCCTAAGAGCCTGAGTCTAACCCTAACCCTAAGAGCCTGAGTCTAACCCTAACCCTAAGAGCCTGAGTCTAACCCTCACCCTAAGAGCCTGAGTCTAACCCTAACCCTAAGAGCCTGAGTCTAACCCTCACCCTAAGAGCCTGAGTCTAACCCTCACCCGAAGAGCCTGAGTCTAACCCTAACCCGAAGAGCCTGAGTCTAACCCTAACCCGAAGAGCCTGAGTCTAACCCTAACCCTAAAAGCCTGAGTCTAACCCTAACCCGAAGAGCCTGAGTCTAACCCTCACCCTAAGAGCCTGAGTCTAACCCTAACCCGAAGAGCCTGAGTCTAACCCTAACCCTAAGAGCCTGAGTCTAACCCTAACACTAAGAGCCTGAGTCTAACCCTATCCCTAAGAGCCTGAGTCTAACCCTATCCCTAAGAGCCTGCGTCTAACCCTAACCCTAAGAGCCTGAGTCTAACCCTCACCCTAAGAGCCTGAGTCTAACCCTAACCCTAAGAGCCTGAGTCTAATCCTCACCCTAAGAGCCTGAGTCGAACCCTAACCCTAAGAGCCTGAGTCTAACCCTAACCCTAAGAGCCTGAGTCTAACCCTAACCCTAAGAGCCTGCGTCTAACCCTAACTCTAAGAGCCTGAGTCTAACCCTAACCCTAAGAGCCTGAGTCTAACCCTAACCCTAAGAGCCTGAGTCTAACCCTAACCCTAAGAGCCTGAGTCTAACCCTCACCCTAAGAGCCTGAGTCTAACCCTAACCCTAAGAGCCTGAGTCTAACCCTAACCCTAAGAGCCTGAGTCTAACCCTAACCCTAAGAGCCTGAGTCTAACCCTAACCCTAAGAGCCTGAGTCTAACCCTCACCCTAAGAGCCTGAGTCTAACCCTCACCCGAAGAGCCTGAGTCTAACCCTCACCCTAAGAGCCTGAGTCTAACCCTAACCCGAAGAGCCTGAGTCTAACCCTAACCCTAAGAGCCTGAGTCTAACCCTCACCCGAAGAGCCTGAGTCTAACCCTAACCCGAAGAGCCTGAGTCTAACCCTCACCCTAAGAGCCTGAGTCTAACCCTAACCCTAAGAGCCTGAGTCTAACCCTCACCCTAAGAGCCTGAGTCTAACCCTAACCCTAAGAGCCTGAGTCTAACCCTCACCCTAAGAGCCTGAGTCTAACCCTCACCCTAAGAGCCTGAGTCGAACCCTAACCCGAAGAGCCTGAGTCTAACCCTAACCCTAAGAGCCTGAGTCTAACCCTAACCCTAAGAGCCTGAGTCTAACCCTAACCCTAAGAGCCTGAGTCTAACCCTCACCCTAAGAGCCTGAGTCTAACCCTAACCCTAAGAGCCTGAGTCTAACCCTCACCCTAAGAGCCTGAGTCTAACCCTCACCCGAAGAGCCTGAGTCTAACCCTCACCCTAAGAGCCTGAGTCTAACCCTAACCCGAAGAGCCTGAGTCTAACCCTAACCCTAAGAGCCTGAGTCTAACCCTCACCCGAAGAGCCTGAGTCTAACCCTAACCCGAAGAGCCTGAGTCTAACCCTCACCCTAAGAGCCTGAGTCTAACCCTAACCCTAAGAGCCTGAGTCTAACCCTCACCCTAAGAGCCTGAGTCTAACCCTAACCCGAAGAGCCTGAGTCTAACCCTAACCCGAAGAGCCTGAGTCTAACCCTAACCCGAAGAGCCTGAGTCTAACCCTAACCCGAAGAGCCTGAGTCTAACCCTAACCCGAAGAGCCTGAGTCTAACCCTAACCCTAAAAGCCTGAGTCTAACCCTAACCCGAAGAGCCTGAGTCTAACCCTCACCCTAAGAGCCTGAGTCTAACCCTAACCCTAAGAGCCTGAGTCTAACCCTAACCCTAAGAGCCTGAGTCTAACCCTAACCCTAAGAGCCTGAGTCTAACCCTATCCCTAAGAGCCTGAGTCTAACCCTATCCCTAAGAGCCTGCGTCTAACCCTAACCCTAAGAGCCTGAGTCTAACCCTCACCCTAAGAGCCTGAGTCTAACCCTAACCCTAAGAGCCTGAGTCTAATCCTCACCCTAAGAGCCTGAGTCGAACCCTAACCCTAAGAGCCTGAGTCTAACCCTAACCCTAAGAGCCTGAGTCTAACCCTAACCCTAAGAGCCTGCGTCTAACCCTAACTCTAAGAGCCTGAGTCTAACCCTAACCCTAAGAGCCTGAGTCTAACCCTAACCCTAAGAGCCTGAGTCTAACCCTCACCCGAAGAGCCTGAGTCTAACCCGCACCCTAAGAGCCTGAGTCTAACCCTAACCCTAAGAGCCTGAGTCTAACCCTCACCCTAAGAGCCTGAGTCTAACCCTCACCCTAAGAGCCTGAGTCTAACCCTAATCCTAAGAGCCTGAGTTTAACCCTCACCCTAAGAGCCTGAGTCTAACCCTAACCCTAAGAGCCTGAGTCTAACCCTAACCCTAAGAGCCTGAGTCTAACCCTCACCCGAAGAGCCTGAGTCTAACCCTAACCCGAAGAGCCTGAGTCTAACCCTAACCCGAAGAGCCTGAGTCTAACCCTAACCCTAAAAGCCTGAGTCTAACCCTAACCCGAAGAGCCTGAGTCTAACCCTCACCCTAAGAGCCTGAGTCTAACCCTAACCCGAAGAGCCTGAGTCTAACCCTAACCCTAAGAGCCTGAGTCTAACCCTAACACTAAGAGCCTGAGTCTAACCCTATCCCTAAGAGCCTGAGTCTAACCCTATCCCTAAGAGCCTGCGTCTAACCCTAACCCTAAGAGCCTGAGTCTAACCCTCACCCTAAGAGCCTGAGTCTAACCCTAACCCTAAGAGCCTGAGTCTAATCCTCACCCTAAGAGCCTGAGTCGAACCCTAACCCTAAGAGCCTGAGTCTAACCCTAACCCTAAGAGCCTGAGTCTAACCCTAACCCTAAGAGCCTGCGTCTAACCCTAACTCTAAGAGCCTGAGTCTAACCCTAACCCTAAGAGCCTGAGTCTAACCCTAACCCTAAGAGCCTGAGTCTAACCCTAACCCTAAGAGCCTGAGTCTAACCCTCACCCTAAGAGCCTGAGTCTAACCCTAACCCTAAGAGCCTGAGTCTAACCCTAACCCTAAGAGCCTGAGTCTAACCCTAACCCTAAGAGCCTGAGTCTAACCCTAACCCTAAGAGCCTGAGTCTAACCCTCACCCTAAGAGCCTGAGTCTAACCCTCACCCGAAGAGCCTGAGTCTAACCCTCACCCTAAGAGCCTGAGTCTAACCCTAACCCGAAGAGCCTGAGTCTAACCCTAACCCTAAGAGCCTGAGTCTAACCCTCACCCGAAGAGCCTGAGTCTAACCCTAACCCGAAGAGCCTGAGTCTAACCCTCACCCTAAGAGCCTGAGTCTAACCCTAACCCTAAGAGCCTGAGTCTAACCCTCACCCTAAGAGCCTGAGTCTAACCCTAACCCTAAGAGCCTGAGTCTAACCCTCACCCTAAGAGCCTGAGTCTAACCCTCACCCTAAGAGCCTGAGTCGAACCCTAACCCGAAGAGCCTGAGTCTAACCCTAACCCTAAGAGCCTGAGTCTAACCCTAACCCTAAGAGCCTGAGTCTAACCCTAACCCTAAGAGCCTGAGTCTAACCCTCACCCTAAGAGCCTGAGTCTAACCCTAACCCTAAGAGCCTGAGTCTAACCCTCACCCTAAGAGCCTGAGTCTAACCCTCACCCGAAGAGCCTGAGTCTAACCCTCACCCTAAGAGCCTGAGTCTAACCCTAACCCGAAGAGCCTGAGTCTAACCCTAACCCTAAGAGCCTGAGTCTAACCCTCACCCGAAGAGCCTGAGTCTAACCCTAACCCGAAGAGCCTGAGTCTAACCCTCACCCTAAGAGCCTGAGTCTAACCCTAACCCTAAGAGCCTGAGTCTAACCCTCACCCTAAGAGCCTGAGTCTAACCCTAACCCTAAGAGCCTGAGTCTAACCCTCACCCTAAGAGCCTGAGTCTAACCCTCACCCTAAGAGCCTGAGTCGAACCCTAACCCGAAGAGCCTGAGTCTAACCCTAACCCTAAGAGCCTGAGTCTAACCCTAACCCTAAGAGCCTGAGTCTAACCCTCACCCTAAGAGCCTGAGTCTAACCCTAACCCTAAGAGCCTGAGTCTAACCCTAACCCTAAGAGCCTGAGTCTAACCCTAACCCTAAGAGCCTGAGTCTAACCCTAACCCTAAGAGCCTGAGTCTAACCCTAACCCTAAGAGCCTGAGTCTAACCCTCACCCGAAGAGCCTGAGTCTAACCCTCACCCTAAGAGCCTGAGTCTAACCCTAACCCGAAGAGCCTGAGTCTAACCCTCACCCTAAGAGCCTGAGTCTAACCCTAACCCGAAGAGCCTGAGTCTAACCCTAACCCGAAGAGCCTGAGTCTAACCCTAACCCTAAGAGCCTGAGTCTAACCCTCACCCTAAGAGCCTGAGTCTAACCCTCACCCTAAAAGCCTGAGTCTAACCCTCACCCGAAGAGCCTGAGTCTAACCCTAACCCGGAGAGCCTGAGTCTAACCCTCACCCTAAGAGCCTGAGTCGAACCCTAACCCGAAGAGCCTGAGTCTAACCCTAACCCTAAGAGCCTGAGTCTAACCCTAACCCTAAGAGCCTGAGTCTAACCCTCACCCTAAGAGCCTGAGTCTAACCCTCACCCTAAGAGCCTGAGTCTAACCCTAACCCTAAGAGCCTGAGTCTAACCCTAACCCTAAGAGCCTGAGTCTAACCCTAACCCTAAGAGCCTGAGTCTAACCCTAACCCTAAGAGCCTGCGTCTAACCCTAACCCTAAGAGCCTGAGTCTAACCCTCACCCTAAGAGCCTGAGTCTAACCCTAACCCTAAGAGCCTGAGTCTAACCCTAACCCTAAGAGCCTGAGTCTAACCCTAACCCTAAGAGCCTGAGTGTAACCCTCACCCGAAGAGCCTGAGTCTAACCCTCACCCTAAGAGCCTGAGTCTAACCCTAACCCGAAGAGCCTGAGTCTAACCCTCACCCTAAGAGCCTGAGTCTAACCCTAACCCGAAGAGCCTGAGTCTAACCCTAACCCGAAGAGCCTGAGTCTAACCCTAACCCTAAGAGCCTGAGTCTAACCCTCACCCTAAGAGCCTGAGTCTAACCCTCACCCTAAAAGCCTGAGTCTAACCCTCACCCGAAGAGCCTGAGTCTAACCCTAACCCTAAGAGCCTGAGTCTAACCCTAACCCTAAGAGCCTGAGTCTAACCCTCACCCTAAGAGCCTGAGTCTAACCCTAACCCTAAGAGCCTGAGTCTAACCCTAACCCTAAGAGCCTGAGTCTAACCCTAACCCTAAGAGCCTGAGTCTAACCCTCACCCTAAGAGCCTGAGTCTAACCCTAACCCTAAGAGCCTGAGTCTAACCCTAACCCTAAGAGCCTGAGTCTAACCCTCACCCTAAGAGCCTGAGTCTAACCCTAACCCTAAGAGCCTGAGTCTAACCCTAACCCGAAGAGCCTGAGTCTAACCCTAACCCGAAGAGCCTGAGTCTAACCCTAACCCGAAGAGCCTGAGTCTAACCCTAACCCGAAGAGCCTGAGTCTAACCCTCACCCTAAGAGCCTGAGTCTAACCCTAACCCTAAGAGCCTGAGTCTAACCCTAACCCGAAGAGCCTGAGTCTAACCCTAACCCTAAGAGCCTGAGTCTAACCCTAACCCGAAGAGCCTGAGTCTAACCCTAACCCTTAGAGCCTGAGTCTAACCCTCACCCTAAGAGCCTGAGTCTAACCCTAACCCTAAGAGCCTGAGTCTAACCCTAACCCGAAGAGCCTGAGTCTAACCCTAACCCTAAGAGCCTGAGTCTAACCCTCACCCTAAGAGCCTGAGTTTAACCCTAACCCTAAGAGCCTGAGTCTAACCCTAACCCTAAGAGCCTGAGTCTAACCCTAACCCGAAGAGCCTGAGTCTAACCCTAACCCTAAGAGCCTGAGTCTAACCCTCACCCTAAGAGCCTGAGTCTAACCCTAACCCGAAGAGCCTGAGTCTAACCCTAACCCTAAGAGCCTGAATCTAACCCTAACCCTAAGAGCCTGAGTCTAACCCTCACCCTAAGAGCCTGAGTCTAACCCTCACCCTAAGAGCCTGAGTCTAACCCTAACCCTAAGAGCCTGAGTCTAACCCTAACCCTAAGAGCCTGAGTCTAACCCTCACCCTAAGAGCCTGAGTCTAACCCTAACCCTAAGAGCCTGAGTCTAACCCTAACCCGAAGAGCCTGAGTCTAACCCTAACCCGAAGAGCCTGAGTCTAACCCTAACCCGAAGAGCCTAAGTCTAACCCTAACCCGAAGAGCCTGAGTCTAACCCTAACCCGAAGAGCCTGAGTCTAACCCTAACCCTAAGAGCCTGAGTCTAACCCTCACCCGAAGAGCCTGAGTCTAACCCTCACCCGAAGAGCCTGAGTCTAACCCTAACCCTAAGAGCCTGAGTCTAACCCTAACCCGAAGAGCCTGAGTCTAACCCTAACCCTAAGAGCCTGAGTCTAACCCTAACCCGAAGAGCCTGAGTCTAACCCGCACCCTAAGAGCCTGAGTCTAACCCTAACCCGAAGAGCCTGAGTCTAACCCTCACCCTAAGAGCCTGAGTCTAACCCTAATCCTAAGAGCCTGAGTTTAACCCTCACCCTAAGAGCCTGAGTCTAACCCTAACCCTAAGAGCCTGAGTCTAACCCTAACCCTAAGAGCCTGAGTCTAACCCTAACCCGAAGAGCCTGAGTCTAACCCTAACCCGAAGAGCCTGAGTCTAACCCTAACCCGAAGAGCCTGAGTCTAACCCTAACCCTAAAAGCCTGAGTCTAACCCTAACCCGAAGAGCCTGAGTCTAACCCTCACCCTAAGAGCCTGAGTCTAACCCTAACCCTAAGAGCCTGAGTCTAACCCTAACCCTAAGAGCCTGAGTCTAACCCTAACCCTAAGAGCCTGAGTCTAACCCTAACCCTAAGAGCCTGAGTCTAACCCTATCCCTAAGAGCCTGCGTCTAACCCTAACCCTAAGAGCCTGAGTCTAACCCTCACCCTAAGAGCCTGAGTCTAACCCTAACCCGAAGAGCCTGAGTCTAATCCTCACCCTAAGAGCCTGAGTCGAACCCTAACCCTAAGAGCCTGAGTCTAACCCTAACCCTAAGAGCCTGAGTCTAACCCTAACCCTAAGAGCCTGCGTCTAACCCTAACTCTAAGAGCCTGAGTCTAACCCTAACCCTAAGAGCCTGAGTCTAACCCTAACCCTAAGAGCCTGAGTCTAACCCTAACCCTAAGAGCCTGAGTCTAACCCTCACCCTAAGAGCCTGAGTCTAACCCTAACCCTAAGAGCCTGAGTCTAACCCTAACCCTAAGAGCCTGAGTCTAACCCTAACCCTAAGAGCCTGAGTCTAACCCTAACCCTAAGAGCCTGAGTCTAACCCTCACCCTAAGAGCCTGAGTCTAACCCTCACCCTAAGAGCCTGAGTCTAACCCTCACCCTAAGAGCCTGAGTCTAACCCTAACCCGAAGAGCCTGAGTCTAACCCTCACCCTAAGAGCCTGAGTCTAACCCTAACCCGAAGAGCCTGAGTGTAACCCTAACCCGAAGAGCCTGAGTCTAACCCTAACCCTAAGAGCCTGAGTCTAACCCTCACCCTAAGAGCCTGAGTCTAACCCTCACCCTAAAAGCCTGAGTCTAACCCTCACCCGAAGAGCCTGAGTCTAACCCTAACCCTAAGAGCCTGAGTCTAACCCTCACCCTAAGAGCCTGAGTCGAACCCTAACCCGAAGAGCCTGAGTCTAACCCTAACCCTAAGAGCCTGAGTCTAACCCTAACCCTAAGAGCCTGAGTCTAACCCTCACCCTAAGAGCCTGAGTCTAACCCTAACCCTAAGAGCCTGAGTCTAACCCTATCCCTAAGAGCCTGAGTCTAACCCTCACCCTAAGAGCCTGAGTCTAACCCTCACCCTAAGAGCCTGAGTCTAACCCTAACCCGAAGAGCCTGAGTCTAACCCTAACCCTAAGAGCCTGAGTCTAACCCTCACCCTAAGAGCCTGAGTCTAACCCTCACCCTAAGAGCCTGAGTCTAACCCTAACCCGAAGAGCCTGAGTCTAACCCTAACCCTAAGAGCCTGAGTCTAACCCTCACCCGAAGAGCCTGAGTCTAACCCTAACCCGAAGAGCCTGAGTCTAACCCTAACCCTAAGAGCCTGAGTCTAACCCTAACCCGAAGAGCCTGAGTCTAACCCTCACCCTAAGAGCCTGAGTCTAACCCTAACCCTAAGAGCCTGCGTCTAACCCTCACCCTAAGAGCCTGAGTCTAACCCTCACCCTAAGAGCCTGAGTCGAACCCTAACCCGAAGAGCCTGAGTCTAACCCTAACCCTAAGAGCCTGAGTCTAACCCTAACCCTAAGAGCCTGAGTCTAACCCTAACCCTAAGAGCCTGAGTCTAACCCTCACCCTAAGAGCCTGAGTCTAACCCTAACCCTAAGAGCCTGAGTCTAACCCTAACCCGAAGAGCCTGAGTCTAACCCTAACCCTAAGAGCCTGAGTCTAACCCTAACCCGAAGAGCCTGAGTCTAACCCTAACCCGAAGAGCCTGAGTCTAACCCTAACCCTAAGAGCCTGAGTCTAACCCTCACCCTAAGAGCCTGAGTTTAACCCTAACCCTAAGAGCCTGAGTCTAACCCTAACCCTAAGAGCCTGAGTCTAACCCTAACCCGAAGAGCCTGAGTCTAACCCTAACCCTAAGAGCCTGAGTCTAACCCTCACCCTAAGAGCCTGAGTCTAACCCTAACCCGAAGAGCCTGAGTCTAACCCTAACCCTAAGAGCCTGAATCTAACCCTAACCCTAAGAGCCTGAGTCTAACCCTCACCCTAAGAGCCTGAGTCTAACCCTCACCCTAAGAGCCTGAGTCTAACCCTAACCCTAAGAGCCTGAGTCTAACCCTAACCCTAAGAGCCTGAGTCTAACCCTCACCCTAAGAGCCTGAGTCTAACCCTAACCCTAAGAGCCTGAGTCTAACCCTAACCCGAAGAGCCTGAGTCTAACCCTAACCCGAAGAGCCTGAGTCTAACCCTAACCCGAAGAGCCTAAGTCTAACCCTAACCCGAAGAGCCTGAGTCTAACCCTAACCCGAAGAGCCTGAGTCTAACCCTAACCCTAAGAGCCTGAGTCTAACCCTCACCCGAAGAGCCTGAGTCTAACCCTCACCCGAAGAGCCTGAGTCTAACCCTAACCCTAAGAGCCTGAGTCTAACCCTAACCCGAAGAGCCTGAGTCTAACCCTAACCCTAAGAGCCTGAGTCTAACCCTAACCCGAAGAGCCTGAGTCTAACCCGCACCCTAAGAGCCTGAGTCTAACCCTAACCCGAAGAGCCTGAGTCTAACCCTCACCCTAAGAGCCTGAGCCTAACCCTAATCCTAAGAGCCTGAGTCTAACCCTCACCCTAAGAGCCTGAGTCTAACCCTAACCCTAAGAGCCTGAGTCTAACCCTAACCCTAAGAGCCTGAGTCTAACCCTAACCCGAAGAGCCTGAGTCTAACCCTAACCCGAAGAGCCTGAGTCTAACCCTAACCCGAAGAGCCTGAGTCTAACCCTAACCCTAAAAGCCTGAGTCTAACCCTAACCCGAAGAGCCTGAGTCTAACCCTCACCCTAAGAGCCTGAGTCTAACCCTAACCCTAAGAGCCTGAGTCTAACCCTAACCCTAAGAGCCTGAGTCTAACCCTAACCCTAAGAGCCTGAGTCTAACCCTAACCCTAAGAGCCTGAGTCTAACCCTATCCCTAAGAGCCTGCGTCTAACCCTAACCCTAAGAGCCTGAGTCTAACCCTCACCCTAAGAGCCTGAGTCTAACCCTAACCCGAAGAGCCTGAGTCTAATCCTCACCCTAAGAGCCTGAGTCGAACCCTAACCCTAAGAGCCTGAGTCTAACCCTAACCCTAAGAGCCTGAGTCTAACCCTAACCCTAAGAGCCTGCGTCTAACCCTAACTCTAAGAGCCTGAGTCTAACCCTAACCCTAAGAGCCTGAGTCTAACCCTAACCCTAAGAGCCTGAGTCTAACCCTAACCCTAAGAGCCTGAGTCTAACCCTCACCCTAAGAGCCTGAGTCTAACCCTAACCCTAAGAGCCTGAGTCTAACCCTAACCCTAAGAGCCTGAGTCTAACCCTAACCCTAAGAGCCTGAGTCTAACCCTAACCCTAAGAGCCTGAGTCTAACCCTCACCCTAAGAGCCTGAGTCTAACCCTCACCCTAAGAGCCTGAGTCTAACCCTCACCCTAAGAGCCTGAGTCTAACCCTAACCCGAAGAGCCTGAGTCTAACCCTCACCCTAAGAGCCTGAGTCTAACCCTAACCCGAAGAGCCTGAGTGTAACCCTAACCCGAAGAGCCTGAGTCTAACCCTAACCCTAAGAGCCTGAGTCTAACCCTCACCCTAAGAGCCTGAGTCTAACCCTCACCCTAAAAGCCTGAGTCTAACCCTCACCCGAAGAGCCTGAGTCTAACCCTAACCCTAAGAGCCTGAGTCTAACCCTCACCCTAAGAGCCTGAGTCGAACCCTAACCCGAAGAGCCTGAGTCTAACCCTAACCCTAAGAGCCTGAGTCTAACCCTAACCCTAAGAGCCTGAGTCTAACCCTCACCCTAAGAGCCTGAGTCTAACCCTAACCCTAAGAGCCTGAGTCTAACCCTATCCCTAAGAGCCTGAGTCTAACCCTCACCCTAAGAGCCTGAGTCTAACCCTCACCCTAAGAGCCTGAGTCTAACCCTAACCCGAAGAGCCTGAGTCTAACCCTAACCCTAAGAGCCTGAGTCTAACCCTCACCCTAAGAGCCTGAGTCTAACCCTCACCCTAAGAGCCTGAGTCTAACCCTAACCCGAAGAGCCTGAGTCTAACCCTAACCCTAAGAGCCTGAGTCTAACCCTCACCCGAAGAGCCTGAGTCTAACCCTAACCCGAAGAGCCTGAGTCTAACCCTAACCCTAAGAGCCTGAGTCTAACCCTAACCCGAAGAGCCTGAGTCTAACCCTCACCCTAAGAGCCTGAGTCTAACCCTAACCCTAAGAGCCTGCGTCTAACCCTCACCCTAAGAGCCTGAGTCTAACCCTCACCCTAAGAGCCTGAGTCGAACCCTAACCCGAAGAGCCTGAGTCTAACCCTAACCCTAAGAGCCTGAGTCTAACCCTAACCCTAAGAGCCTGAGTCTAACCCTAACCCTAAGAGCCTGAGTCTAACCCTCACCCTAAGAGCCTGAGTCTAACCCTAACCCTAAGAGCCTGAGTCTAACCCTAACCCTAAGAGCCTGAGTCTAACCCTAACCCTAAGAGCCTGAGTCTAACCCTAACCCGAAGAGCCTGAGTCTAACCCTAACCCTAAGAGCCTGAGTCTAACCCTCACCCGAAGAGCCTGAGTCTAACCCTCACCCTAAGAGCCTGAGTATAACCCTAACCCGAAGAGCCTGAGTCTAACCCTCACCCTAAGAGCCTGAGTCTAACCCTAACCCGAAGAGCCTGAGTCTAACCCTAACCCGAAGAGCCTGAGTCTAACCCTAACCCTAAGAGCCTGAGTCTAACCCTCACCCTAAGAGCCTGAGTCTAACCCTCACCCTAAAAGCCTGAGTCTAACCCTAACCCTAAGAGCCTGAGTCTAACCCTAACCCGGAGAGCCTGAGTCTAACCCTAACCCTAAGAGCCTGAGTCTAACCCTCACCCTAAGAGCCTGAGTCTAACCCTCACCCTAAGAGCCTGAGTCTAACCCTAACCCGAAGAGCCTGAGTCTAACCCTAACCCTAAGAGCCTGAGTCTAACCCTCACCCGAAGAGCCTGAGTCTAACCCTAACCCGAAGAGCCTGAGTCTAACCCTAACCCTAAGAGCCTGAGTCTAACCCTAACCCTAAGAGCCTGAGTCTAACCCTCACCCTAAGAGCCTGAGTCTAACCCTAACCCTAAGAGCCTGAGTCTAACCCTCACCCTAAGAGCCTGAGTCTAACCCTCACCCTAAGAGCCTGAGTCGAACCCTAACCCGAAGAGCCTGAGTCTAACCCTAACCCTAAGAGCCTGAGTCTAACCCTAACCCTAAGAGCCTGAGTCTAACCCTCACCCTAAGAGCCTGAGTCTAACCCTAACCCTAAGAGCCTGAGTCTAACCCTAACCCTAAGAGCCTGAGTCTAACCCTAACCCTAAGAGCCTGAGTCTAACCCTAACCCTAAGAGCCTGAGTCTAACCCTAACCCTAAGAGCCTGAGTCTAACCCTCACCCGAAGAGCCTGAGTCTAACCCTCACCCTAAGAGCCTGAGTCTAACCCTAACCCGAAGAGCCTGAGTCTAACCCTCACCCTAAGAGCCTGAGTCTAACCCTAACCCGAAGAGCCTGAGTCTAACCCTAACCCGAAGAGCCTGAGTCTAACCCTAACCCTAAGAGCCTGAGTCTAACCCTCACCCTAAGAGCCTGAGTCTAACCCTCACCCTAAAAGCCTGAGTCTAACCCTCACCCGAAGAGCCTGAGTCTAACCCTAACCCGGAGAGCCTGAGTCTAACCCTAACCCTAAGAGCCTGAGTCTAACCCTAACCCTAAGAGCCTGAGTCTAACCCTATCCCTAAGAGCCTGCGTCTAACCCTAACCCTAAGAGCCTGAGTCTAACCCTCACCCTAAGAGCCTGAGTCTAACCCTAACCCGAAGAGCCTGAGTCTAATCCTCACCCGAAGAGCCTGAGTCTAATCCTCACCCTAAGAGCCTGAGTCGAACCCTAACCCTAAGAGCCTGAGTCTAACCCTAACCCTAAGAGCCTGAGTCTAACCCTAACCCTAAGAGCCTGCGTCTAACCCTAACTCTAAGAGCCTGAGTCTAACCCTAACCCTAAGAGCCTGAGTCTAACCCTAACCCTAAGAGCCTGAGTCTAACCCTAACCCTAAGAGCCTGAGTCTAACCCTCACCCTAAGAGCCTGAGTCTAACCCTAACCCTAAGAGCCTGAGTCTAACCCTAACCCTAAGAGCCTGAGTCTAACCCTAACCCTAAGAGCCTGAGTCTAACCCTAACCCCAAGAGCCTGAGTCTAACCCTAACCCTAAGAGCCTGAGTCTAACCCTCACCCTAAGAGCCTGAGTCTAACCCTCACCCGAAGAGCCTGAGTCTAACCCTCACCCTAAGAGCCTGAGTCTAACCCTAACCCGAAGAGCCTGAGTCTAACCCTCACCCTAAGAGCCTGAGTCTAACCCTAACCCGAAGAGCCTGAGTGTAACCCTAACCCGAAGAGCCTGAGTCTAACCCTAACCCTAAGAGCCTGAGTCTAACCCTCACCCTAAGAGCCTGAGTCTAACCCTCACCCTAAAAGCCTGAGTCTAACCCTCACCCGAAGAGCCTGAGTCTAACCCTAACCCTAAGAGCCTGAGTCTAACCCTCACCCTAAGAGCCTGAGTCGAACCCTAACCCGAAGAGCCTGAGTCTAACCCTAACCCTAAGAGCCTGAGTCTAACCCTAACCCTAAGAGCCTGAGTCTAACCCTCACCCTAAGAGCCTGAGTCTAACCCTAACCCTAAGAGCCTGAGTCTAACCCTATCCCTAAGAGCCTGAGTCTAACCCTCACCCTAAGAGCCTGAGTCTAACCCTAACCCTAAGAGCCTGAGTCTAACCCTAACCCGAAGAGCCTGAGTCTAACCCTAACCCTAAGAGCCTGAGTCTAACCCTCACCCTAAGAGCCTGAGTCTAACCCTCACCCTAAGAGCCTGAGTCTAACCCTAACCCGAAGAGCCTGAGTCTAACCCTAACCCTAAGAGCCTGAGTCTAACCCTCACCCGAAGAGCCTGAGTCTAACCCTAACCCGAAGAGCCTGAGTCTAACCCTAACCCTAAGAGCCTGAGTCTAACCCTAACCCTAAGAGCCTGAGTCTAACCCTCACCCTAAGAGCCTGAGTCTAACCCTAACCCTAAGAGCCTGAGTCTAACCCTCACCCTAAGAGCCTGAGTCTAACCCTCACCCTAAGAGCCTGAGTCGAACCCTAACCCGAAGAGCCTGAGTCTAACCCTAACCCTAAGAGCCTGAGTCTAACCCTAACCCTAAGAGCCTGAGTCTAACCCTAACCCTAAGAGCCTGAGTCTAACCCTCACCCTAAGAGCCTGAGTCTAACCCTAACCCTAAGAGCCTGAGTCTAACCCTAACCCTAAGAGCCTGAGTCTAACCCTAACCCTAAGAGCCTGAGTCTAACCCTAACCCTAAGAGCCTGAGTCTAACCCTAACCCTAAGAGCCTGAGTCTAACCCTCACCCGAAGAGCCTGAGTCTAACCCTCACCCTAAGAGCCTGAGTCTAACCCTAACCCGAAGAGCCTGAGTCTAACCCTCACCCTAAGAGCCTGAGTCTAACCCTAACCCGAAGAGCCTGAGTCTAACCCTAACCCGAAGAGCCTGAGTCTAACCCTAACCCTAAGAGCCTGAGTCTAACCCTCACCCTAAGAGCCTGAGTCTAACCCTCACCCTAAAAGCCTGAGTCTAACCCTCACCCGAAGAGCCTGAGTCTAACCCTAACCCGGAGAGCCTGAGTCTAACCCTCACCCTAAGAGCCTGAGTCGAACCCTAACCCGAAGAGCCTGAGTCTAACCCTAACCCTAAGAGCCTGAGTCTAACCCTCACCCTAAGAGCCTGAGTCTAACCCTAACCCTAAGAGCCTGAGTCTAACCCTCACCCTAAGAGCCTGAGTCTAACCCTCACCCTAAGAGCCTGAGTCTAACCCTAACCCTAAGAGCCTGAGTCTAACCCTAACCCTAAGAGCCTGAGTCTAACCCTAACCCGAAGAGCCTGAGTCTAACCCTAACCCTAAGAGCCTGAGTCTAACCCTCACCCTAAGAGCCTGAGTCGAACCCTAACCCGAAGAGCCTGAGTCTAACCCTAACCCTAAGAGCCTGAGTCTAACCCTCACCCTAAGAGCCTGAGTCTAACCCTAACCCTAAGAGCCTGAGTCTAACCCTAACCCTAAGAGCCTGAGTCTAACCCTCACCCTAAGAGCCTGAGTCTAACCCTAACCCTAAGAGCCTGAGTCTAACCCTAACCCTAAGAGCCTGAGTCTAACCCTAACCCGAAGAGCCTGAGTCTAACCCTAACCCGAAGAGCCTGAGTCTAACCCTCACCCTAAGAGCCTGAGTCTAACCCTCACCCTAAGAGCCTGAGTCTAACCCTAACCCGAAGAGCCTGAGTCTAACCCTAACCCGAATAGCCTGAGTCTAACCCTCACCCTAAGAGCCTGAGTCTAACCCTCACCCTAAGAGCCTGAGTCTAACCCTAACCCGAAGAGCCTGAGTCTAACCCTAACCCTAAGAGCCTGAGTCTAACCCTCACCCTAAGAGCCTGAGTCTAACCCTAACCCTAAGAGCCTGAGTCTAACCCTAACCCTAAGAGCCTGAGTCTAACCCTAACCCTAAGAGCCTGAGTCTAACCCTCACCCTAAGAGCCTGAGTCTAACCCTAACCCTAAGAGCCTGAGTCTAACCCTAACCCTAAGAGCCTGCGTCTAACCCTAACCCGAAGAGCCTGAGTCTAACCCTAACCCTAAGAGCCTGAGTCTAACCCTAACCCGAAGAGCCTGAGTCTAACCCTCACCCTAAGAGCCTGAGTCTAACCCTAACCCTAAGAGCCTGAGTCTAACCCTAACCCTAAGAGCCTGAGTCTAACCCTCACCCTAAGAGCCTGAGTCGAACCCTAACCCGAAGAGCCTGAGTCTAACCCTAACCCTAAGAGCCTGAGTCTAACCCTAACCCTAAGAGCCTGAGTCTAACCCTCACCCTAAGAGCCTGAGTCTAACCCTAACCCTAAGAGCCTGAGTCTAACCCTCACCCTAAGAGCCTGCGTCTAACCCTAACCCGAAGAGCCTGAGTCTAACCCTAACCCTAAGAGCCTGAGTCTAACCCTAACCCGAAGAGCCTGAGTCTAACCCTCACCCTAAGAGCCTGAGTCTAACCCTAACCCTAAGAGCCTGAGTCTAACCCTCACCCTAAGAGCCTGAGTCTAACCCTAACCCTAAGAGCCTGAGTCTAACCCTCACCCTAAGAGCCTGAGTCTAACCCTCACCCTAAGAGCCTGAGTCGAACCCTAACCCGAAGAGCCTGAGTCTAACCCTCACCCTAAGAGCCTGAGTCTAACCCTAACCCGAAGAGCCTGAGTCTAACCCTAACCCGAAGAGCCTGAGTCTAACCCTAACCCTAAGAGCCTGAGTCTAACCCTCACCCTAAGAGCCTGAGTCTAACCCTCACCCTAAAAGCCTGAGTCTAACCCTCACCCGAAGAGCCTGAGTCTAACCCTAACCCGGAGAGCCTGAGTCTAACCCTCACCCTAAGAGCCTGAGTCGAACCCTAACCCGAAGAGCCTGAGTCTAACCCTAACCCTAAGAGCCTGAGTCTAACCCTAACCCTAAGAGCCTGAGTCTAACCCTCACCCTAAGAGCCTGAGTCTAACCCTAACCCTAAGAGCCTGAGTCTAACCCTAACCCTAAGAGCCTGAGTCTAACCCTCACCCTAAGAGCCTGAGTCTAACCCTAACCCGAAGAGCCTGAGTCTAACCCTCACCCTAAGAGCCTGAGTCTAACCCTAACCCGAAGAGCCTGAGTCTAACCCTAACCCGAAGAGCCTGAGTCTAACCCTAACCCTAAGAGCCTGAGTCTAACCCTCACCCTAAGAGCCTGAGTCTAACCCTCACCCTAAAAGCCTGAGTCTAACCCTCACCCGAAGAGCCTGAGTCTAACCCTAACCCTAAAAGCCTGAGTCTAACCCTCACCCTAAGAGCCTGAGTCGAACCCTAACCCGAAGAGCCTGAGTCTAACCCTAACCCTAAGAGCCTGAGTCTAACCCTAACCCTAAGAGCCTGAGTCTAACCCTCACCCTAAGAGCCTGAGTCTAACCCTCACCCTAAGAGCCTGAGTCTAACCCTAACCCTAAGAGCCTGAGTCTAACCCTCACCCTAAGAGCCTGAGTCTAACCCTAACCCTAAGAGCCTGAGTCTAACCCTAACCCTAAGAGCCTGAGTCTAACCCTAACCCGAAGAGCCTGAGTCTAACCCTAACCCTAAGAGCCTGAGTCTAACCCTCACCCTAAGAGCCTGAGTCGAACCCTAACCCGAAGACCCTGAGTCTAACCCTAACCCTAAGAGCCTGAGTCTAACCCTCACCCTAAGAGCCTGAGTCTAACCCTAACCCTAAGAGCCTGAGTCTAACCCTAACCCTAAGAGCCTGAGTCTAACCCTAACCCTAAGAGCCTGAGTCTAACCCTCACCCTAAGAGCCTGAGTCTAACCCTAACCCTAAGAGCCTGAGTCTAACCCTAACCCTAAGAGCCTGAGTCTAACCCTAACCCTAAGAGCCTGAGTCTAACCCTAACCCTAAGAGCCTGAGTCTAACCCTAACCCTAAGAGCCTGAGTCTAACCCTCACCCGAAGAGCCTGAGTCTAACCCTCACCCTAAGAGCCTGAGTCTAACCCTAACCCGAAGAGCCTGAGTCTAACCCTCACCCTAAGAGCCTGAGTCTAACCCTAACCCGAAGAGCCTGAGTCTAACCCTAACCCGAAGAGCCTGAGTCTAACCCTAACCCTAAGAGCCTGAGTCTAACCCTCACCCTAAGAGCCTGAGTCTAACCCTCACCCTAAAAGCCTGAGTCTAACCCTCACCCGAAGAGCCTGAGTCTAACCCTAACCCGGAGAGCCTGAGTCTAACCCTCACCCTAAGAGCCTGAGTCGAACCCTAACCCGAAGAGCCTGAGTCTAACCCTAACCCTAAGAGCCTGAGTCTAACCCTAACCCTAAGAGCCTGAGTCTAACCCTCACCCTAAGAGCCTGAGTCTAACCCTAACCCTAAGAGCCTGAGTCTAACCCTCACCCTAAGAGCCTGAGTCTAACCCTCACCCTAAGAGCCTGAGTCTAACCCTAACCCTAAGAGCCTGAGTCTAACCCTAACCCTAAGAGCCTGAGTCTAACCCTAACCCGAAGAGCCTGAGTCTAACCCTAACCCTAAGAGCCTGAGTCTAACCCTCACCCTAAGAGCCTGAGTCGAACCCTAACCCGAAGAGCCTGAGTCTAACCCTAACCCTAAGAGCCTGAGTCTAACCCTCACCCTAAGAGCCTGAGTCTAACCCTAACCCTAAGAGCCTGAGTCTAACCCTAACCCTAAGAGCCTGAGTCTAACCCTCACCCTAAGAGCCTGAGTCTAACCCTAACCCTAAGAGCCTGAGTCTAACCCTAACCCTAAGAGCCTGAGTCTAACCCTAACCCGAAGAGCCTGAGTCTAACCCTAACCCGAAGAGCCTGAGTCTAACCCTCACCCTAAGAGCCTGAGTCTAACCCTCACCCTAAGAGCCTGAGTCTAACCCTAACCCGAAGAGCCTGAGTCTAACCCTAACCCGAATAGCCTGAGTCTAACCCTCACCCTAAGAGCCTGAGTCTAACCCTCACCCTAAGAGCCTGAGTCTAACCCTAACCCGAAGAGCCTGAGTCTAACCCTAACCCTAAGAGCCTGAGTCTAACCCTCACCCTAAGAGCCTGAGTCTAACCCTAACCCTAAGAGCCTGAGTCTAACCCTAACCCTAAGAGCCTGAGTCTAACCCTAACCCTAAGAGCCTGAGTCTAACCCTCACCCTAAGAGCCTGAGTCTAACCCTAACCCTAAGAGCCTGAGTCTAACCCTAACCCTAAGAGCCTGCGTCTAACCCTAACCCGAAGAGCCTGAGTCTAACCCTAACCCTAAGAGCCTGAGTCTAACCCTAACCCGAAGAGCCTGAGTCTAACCCTCACCCTAAGAGCCTGAGTCTAACCCTAACCCTAAGAGCCTGAGTCTAACCCTAACCCTAAGAGCCTGAGTCTAACCCTCACCCTAAGAGCCTGAGTCGAACCCTAACCCGAAGAGCCTGAGTCTAACCCTAACCCTAAGAGCCTGAGTCTAACCCTAACCCTAAGAGCCTGAGTCTAACCCTCACCCTAAGAGCCTGAGTCTAACCCTAACCCTAAGAGCCTGAGTCTAACCCTCACCCTAAGAGCCTGCGTCTAACCCTAACCCGAAGAGCCTGAGTCTAACCCTAACCCTAAGAGCCTGAGTCTAACCCTAACCCGAAGAGCCTGAGTCTAACCCTCACCCTAAGAGCCTGAGTCTAACCCTAACCCTAAGAGCCTGAGTCTAACCCTCACCCTAAGAGCCTGAGTCTAACCCTAACCCTAAGAGCCTGAGTCTAACCCTCACCCTAAGAGCCTGAGTCTAACCCTCACCCTAAGAGCCTGAGTCGAACCCTAACCCGAAGAGCCTGAGTCTAACCCTCACCCTAAGAGCCTGAGTCTAACCCTAACCCGAAGAGCCTGAGTCTAACCCTAACCCGAAGAGCCTGAGTCTAACCCTAACCCTAAGAGCCTGAGTCTAACCCTCACCCTAAGAGCCTGAGTCTAACCCTCACCCTAAAAGCCTGAGTCTAACCCTCACCCGAAGAGCCTGAGTCTAACCCTAACCCGGAGAGCCTGAGTCTAACCCTCACCCTAAGAGCCTGAGTCGAACCCTAACCCGAAGAGCCTGAGTCTAACCCTAACCCTAAGAGCCTGAGTCTAACCCTAACCCTAAGAGCCTGAGTCTAACCCTCACCCTAAGAGCCTGAGTCTAACCCTAACCCTAAGAGCCTGAGTCTAACCCTAACCCTAAGAGCCTGAGTCTAACCCTCACCCTAAGAGCCTGAGTCTAACCCTAACCCGAAGAGCCTGAGTCTAACCCTCACCCTAAGAGCCTGAGTCTAACCCTAACCCGAAGAGCCTGAGTCTAACCCTAACCCGAAGAGCCTGAGTCTAACCCTAACCCTAAGAGCCTGAGTCTAACCCTCACCCTAAGAGCCTGAGTCTAACCCTCACCCTAAAAGCCTGAGTCTAACCCTCACCCGAAGAGCCTGAGTCTAACCCTAACCCTAAAAGCCTGAGTCTAACCCTCACCCTAAGAGCCTGAGTCGAACCCTAACCCGAAGAGCCTGAGTCTAACCCTAACCCTAAGAGCCTGAGTCTAACCCTAACCCTAAGAGCCTGAGTCTAACCCTCACCCTAAGAGCCTGAGTCTAACCCTCACCCTAAGAGCCTGAGTCTAACCCTAACCCTAAGAGCCTGAGTCTAACCCTCACCCTAAGAGCCTGAGTCTAACCCTAACCCTAAGAGCCTGAGTCTAACCCTAACCCTAAGAGCCTGAGTCTAACCCTAACCCGAAGAGCCTGAGTCTAACCCTAACCCTAAGAGCCTGAGTCTAACCCTCACCCTAAGAGCCTGAGTCGAACCCTAACCCGAAGACCCTGAGTCTAACCCTAACCCTAAGAGCCTGAGTCTAACCCTCACCCTAAGAGCCTGAGTCTAACCCTAACCCTAAGAGCCTGAGTCTAACCCTAACCCTAAGAGCCTGAGTCTAACCCTCACCCTAAGAGCCTGAGTCTAACCCTAACCCTAAGAGCCTGAGTCTAACCCTAACCCTAAGAGCCTGAGTCTAACCCTAACCCTAAGAGCCTGAGTCTAACCCTAACCCGAAGAGCCTGAGTCTAACCCTCACCCTAAGAGCCTGAGTCTAACCCTCACCCTAAGAGCCTGAGTCTAACCCTAACCCGAAGAGCCTGAGTCTAACCCTAACCCTAAGAGCCTGAGTCTAACCCTCACCCTAAGAGCCTGAGTCTAACCCTAACCCTAAGAGCCTGAGTCTAACCCTAACCCTAAGAGCCTGAGTCTAACCCTCACCCTAAGAGCCTGAGTCTAACCCTCACCCGAAGACCCTGAGTCTAACCCTCACCCTAAGAGCCTGAGTCTAAACCTAACCCTAAGAGCCTGAGTCTAACCCTCACCCTAAGAGCCTGAGTCTAACCCTCACCCTAAGAGCCTGAGTCTAACCCTAACCCTAAGAGCCTGAGTCTAACCCTCACCCGAAGAGCCTGAGTCTAACCCTCACCCTAAGAGCCTGAGTCTAACCCTAACCCTAAGAGCCTGAGTCTAACCCTAACCCTAAGAGCCTGAGTCTAACCCTAAGAGCCTGAGTCTAACCCTCACCCGAAGAGCCTGAGTCTAACCCTAACCCCAAGAGCCTGAGTCTAACCCTCACCCTAAGAGCCTGAGTCTAACCCTAACCCTAAGAGCCTGAGTCTAACCCTCACCCTAAGAGCCTGAGTCTAACCCTAACCCTAAGAGCCTGAGTCTAACCCTCACCCTAAGAGCCTGAGTCTAACCCTCACCCTAAGAGCCTGAGTCGAACCCTAACCCGAAGAGCCTGAGTCTAACCCTAACCCTAAGAGCCTGAGTCTAACCCTAACCCTAAGAGCCTGAGTCTAACCCTAACCCTAAGAGCCTGAGTCTAACCCTCACCCTAAGAGCCTGAGTCTAACCCTAACCCTAAGAGCCTGAGTCTAACCCTAACCCTAAGAGCCTGAGTCTAACCCTCACCCTAAGAGCCTGAGTCTAACCCTAACCCTAAGAGCCTGAGTCTAACCCTAACCCTAAGAGCCTGAGTCTAACCCTCACCCGAAGAGCCTGAGTCTAACCCTCACCCTAAGAGCCTGAGTCTAACCCTAACCCGAAGAGCCTGAGTCTAACCCTCACCCTAAGAGCCTGAGTCTAACCCTAACCCGAAGAGCCTGAGTGTAACCCTAACCCGAAGAGCCTGAGTCTAACCCTAACCCTAAGAGCCTGAGTCTAACCCTCACCCTAAGAGCCTGAGTCTAACCCTCACCCTAAAAGCCTGAGTCTAACCCTCACCCGAAGAGCCTGAGTCTAACCCTAACCCTAAGAGCCTGAGTCTAACCCTCACCCTAAGAGCCTGAGTCGAACCCTAACCCGAAGAGCCTGAGTCTAACCCTAACCCTAAGAGCCTGAGTCTAACCCTAACCCTAAGAGCCTGAGTCTAACCCTAACCCTAAGAGCCTGAGTCTAACCCTAACCCTAAGAGCCTGAGTCTAACCCTCACCCTAAGAGCCTGAGTCTAACCCTAACCCTAAGAGCCTGAGTCTAACCCTAACCCTAAGAGCCTGAGTCTAACCCTAACCCGAAGAGCCTGAGTCTAACCCTAACCCTAAGAGCCTGAGTCTAACCCTCACCCTAAGAGCCTGAGTCTAACCCTCACCCTAAGAGCCTGAGTCTAACCCTAACCCGAAGAGCCTGAGTCTAACCCTCACCCTAAGAGCCTGAGTCTAACCCTAACCCGAAGAGCCTGAGTCTAACCCTAACCCCAAGAGCCTGAGTCTAACCCTCACCCTAAGAGCCTGAGTCTAACCCTAACCCTAAGAGCCTGAGTCTAACCCTCACCCTAAGAGCCTGAGTCTAACCCTAACCCTAAGAGCCTGAGTCTAACCCTCACCCTAAGAGCCTGAGTCTAACCCTCACCCTAAGAGCCTGAGTCGAACCCTAACCCGAAGAGCCTGAGTCTAACCCTAACCCTAAGAGCCTGAGTCTAACCCTAACCCTAAGAGCCTGAGTCTAACCCTAACCCTAAGAGCCTGAGTCTAACCCTCACCCTAAGAGCCTGAGTCTAACCCTAACCCTAAGAGCCTGAGTCTAACCCTAACCCTAAGAGCCTGAGTCTAACCCTAACCCTAAGAGCCTGAGTCTAACCCTAACCCTAAGAGCCTGAGTCTAACCCTAACCCGAAGAGCCTGAGTCTAACCCTCACCCTAAGAGCCTGAGTCTAACCCTCACCCTAAGAGCCTGAGTCTAACCCTAACCCTAAGAGCCTGAGTCTAACCCTAAGAGCCTGAGTCTAACCCTCACCCGAAGAGCCTGAGTCTAACCCTAACCCCAAGAGCCTGAGTCTAACCCTCACCCTAAGAGCCTGAGTCTAACCCTAACCCTAAGAGCCTGAGTCTAACCCTCACCCTAAGAGCCTGAGTCTAACCCTAACCCTAAGAGCCTGAGTCTAACCCTCACCCTAAGAGCCTGAGTCTAACCCTCACCCTAAGAGCCTGAGTCGAACCCTAACCCGAAGAGCCTGAGTCTAACCCTAACCCTAAGAGCCTGAGTCTAACCCTAACCCTAAGAGCCTGAGTCTAACCCTAACCCTAAGAGCCTGAGTCTAACCCTCACCCTAAGAGCCTGAGTCTAACCCTCACCCTAAGAGCCTGAGTCGAACCCTAACCCGAAGAGCCTGAGTCTAACCCTCACCCTAAGAGCCTGAGTCTAACCCTAACCCTAAGAGCCTGAGTCTAACCCTAACCCTAAGAGCCTGAGTCTAACCCTAACCCTAAGAGCCTGAGTCTAACCCTCACCCTAAGAGCCTGAGTCTAACCCTAACCCTAAGAGCCTGAGTCTAACCCTCACCCTAAGAGCCTGAGTCTAACCCTCACCCGAAGAGCCTGAGTCTAACCCTCACCCTAAGAGCCTGAGTCTAACCCTAACCCGAAGAGCCTGAGTCTAACCCTCACCCTAAGAGCCTGAGTCTAACCCTAACCCGAAGAGCCTGAGTGTAACCCTAACCCGAAGAGCCTGAGTCTAACCCTAACCCTAAGAGCCTGAGTCTAACCCTCACCCTAAGAGCCTGAGTCTAACCCTCACCCTAAAAGCCTGAGTCTAACCCTCACCCGAAGAGCCTGAGTCTAACCCTAACCCTAAGAGCCTGAGTCTAACCCTCACCCTAAGAGCCTGAGTCGAACCCTAACCCGAAGAGCCTGAGTCTAACCCTAACCCTAAGAGCCTGAATCTAACCCTAACCCTAAGAGCCTGAGTCTAACCCTCACCCTAAGAGCCTGAGTCTAACCCTCACCCTAAGAGCCTGAGTCTAACCCTAACCCTAAGAGCCTGAGTCTAACCCTAACCCTAAGAGCCTGAGTCTAACCCTCACCCTAAGAGCCTGAGTCTAACCCTAACCCTAAGAGCCTGAGTCTAACCCTAACCCGAAGAGCCTGAGTCTAACCCTAACCCGAAGAGCCTGAGTCTAACCCTAACCCGAAGAGCCTAAGTCTAACCCTAACCCGAAGAGCCTGAGTCTAACCCTAACCCGAAGAGCCTGAGTCTAACCCTAACCCTAAGAGCCTGAGTCTAACCCTCACCCGAAGAGCCTGAGTCTAACCCTCACCCGAAGAGCCTGAGTCTAACCCTCACCCGAAGAGCCTGAGTCTAACCCTAACCCTAAGAGCCTGAGTCTAACCCTCACCCTAAGAGCCTGAGTCTAACCCTCACCCTAAGAGCCTGAGTCTAACCCTCACCCTAAGAGCCTGAGTCTAACCCTCACCCGAAGAGCCTGAGTCTAACCCGCACCCTAAGAGCCTGAGTCTAACCCTAACCCTAAGAGCCTGAGTCTAACCCGCACCCTAAGAGCCTGAGTCTAACCCTAACCCTAAGAGCCTGAGTCTAACCCTAATCCTAAGAGCCTGAGTTTAACCCTCACCCTAAGAGCCTGAGTCTAACCCTAACCCTAAGAGCCTGAGTCTAACCCTAACCCTAAGAGCCTGAGTCTAACCCTAACCCGAAGAGCCTGAGTCTAACCCTAACCCGAAGAGCCTGAGTCTAACCCTAACCCGAAGAGCCTGAGTCTAACCCTAACCCTAAAAGCCTGAGTCTAACCCTAACCCGAAGAGCCTGAGTCTAACCCTCACCCTAAGAGCCTGAGTCTAACCCTAACCCTAAGAGCCTGAGTCTAACCCTAACCCTAAGAGCCTGAGTCTAACCCTAACCCTAAGAGCCTGAGTCTAACCCTAACCCTAAGAGCCTGAGTCTAACCCTATCCCTAAGAGCCTGCGTCTAACCCTAACCCTAAGAGCCTGAGTCTAACCCTCACCCTAAGAGCCTGAGTCTAACCCTAACCCGAAGAGCCTGAGTCTAATCCTCACCCTAAGAGCCTGAGTCGAACCCTAACCCTAAGAGCCTGAGTCTAACCCTAACCCTAAGAGCCTGAGTCTAACCCTAACCCTAAGAGCCTGCGTCTAACCCTAACTCTAAGAGCCTGAGTCTAACCCTAACCCTAAGAGCCTGAGTCTAACCCTAACCCTAAGAGCCTGAGTCTAACCCTAACCCTAAGAGCCTGAGTCTAACCCTCACCCTAAGAGCCTGAGTCTAACCCTAACCCTAAGAGCCTGAGTCTAACCCTAACCCTAAGAGCCTGAGTCTAACCCTAACCCTAAGAGCCTGAGTCTAACCCTAACCCTAAGAGCCTGAGTCTAACCCTCACCCTAAGAGCCTGAGTCTAACCCTCACCCGAAGAGCCTGAGTCTAACCCTCACCCTAAGAGCCTGAGTCTAACCCTAACCCGAAGAGCCTGAGTCTAACCCTCACCCTAAGAGCCTGAGTCTAACCCTAACCCGAAGAGCCTGAGTGTAACCCTAACCCGAAGAGCCTGAGTCTAACCCTAACCCTAAGAGCCTGAGTCTAACCCTCACCCTAAGAGCCTGAGTCTAACCCTCACCCTAAAAGCCTGAGTCTAACCCTCACCCGAAGAGCCTGAGTCTAACCCTAACCCTAAGAGCCTGAGTCTAACCCTCACCCTAAGAGCCTGAGTCGAACCCTAACCCGAAGAGCCTGAGTCTAACCCTAACCCTAAGAGCCTGAGTCTAACCCTAACCCTAAGAGCCTGAGTCTAACCCTCACCCTAAGAGCCTGAGTCTAACCCTAACCCTAAGAGCCTGAGTCTAACCCTATCCCTAAGAGCCTGAGTCTAACCCTCACCCTAAGAGCCTGAGTCTAACCCTAACCCTAAGAGCCTGAGTCTAACCCTAACCCGAAGAGCCTGAGTCTAACCCTAACCCTAAGAGCCTGAGTCTAACCCTAACCCTAAGAGCCTGAGTCTAACCCTCACCCTAAGAGCCTGAGTCTAACCCTAACCCTAAGAGCCTGAGTCTAACCCTAACCCTAAGAGCCTGAGTCTAACCCTAACCCTAAGAGCCTGAGTCTAACCCTCACCCTAAGAGCCTGAGTCTAACCCTCACCCGAAGAGCCTGAGTCTAACCCTCACCCTAAGAGCCTGAGTCTAACCCTCACCCTAAAAGCCTGAGTCTAACCCTCACCCGAAGAGCCTGAGTCTAACCCTAACCCTAAGAGCCTGAGTCTAACCCTCACCCTAAGAGCCTGAGTCGAACCCTAACCCGAAGAGCCTGAGTCTAACCCTAACCCTAAGAGCCTGAGTCTAACCCTAACCCTAAGAGCCTGAGTCTAACCCTCACCCTAAGAGCCTGAGTCTAACCCTAACCCTAAGAGCCTGAGTCTAACCCTATCCCTAAGAGCCTGAGTCTAACCCTCACCCTAAGAGCCTGAGTCTAACCCTAACCCTAAGAGCCTGAGTCTAACCCTAACCCGAAGAGCCTGAGTCTAACCCTAACCCTAAGAGCCTGAGTCTAACCCTCACCCTAAGAGCCTGAGTCTAACCCTCACCCTAAGAGCCTGAGTCTAACCCTAACCCGAAGAGCCTGAGTCTAACCCTAACCCTAAGAGCCTGAGTCTAACCCTCACCCGAAGAGCCTGAGTCTAACCCTAACCCGAAGAGCCTGAGTCTAACCCTCACCCTAAGAGCCTGAGTCTAACCCTAACCCTAAGAGCCTGAGTCTAACCCTAACCCGAAGAGCCTGAGTCTAACCCTAACCCTAAGAGCCTGAGTCTAACCCTCACCCTAAGAGCCTGAGTCTAACCCTCACCCTAAGAGCCTGAGTCGAACCCTAACCCGAAGAGCCTGAGTCTAACCCTAACCCTAAGAGCCTGAGTCTAACCCTAACCCTAAGAGCCTGAGTCTAACCCTAACCCTAAGAGCCTGAGTCTAACCCTAACCCTAAGAGCCTGAGTCTAACCCTAACCCGAAGAGCCTGAGTCTAACCCTAACCCTAAGAGCCTGAGTCTAACCCTAACCCTAAGAGCCTGAGTCTAACCCTAACCCTAAGAGCCTGAGTCTAACCCTAACCCTAAGAGCCTGAGTCTAACCCTCACCCGAAGAGCCTGAGTCTAACCCTCACCCTAAGAGCCTGAGTCTAACCCTAACCCGAAGAGCCTGAGTCTAACCCTCACCCTAAGAGCCTGAGTCTAACCCTAACCCGAAGAGCCTGAGTCTAACCCTAACCCGAAGAGCCTGAGTCTAACCCTAACCCTAAGAGCCTGAGTCTAACCCTCACCCTAAGAGCCTGAGTCTAACCCTCACCCGAAGAGCCTGAGTCTAACCCTCACCCTAAGAGCCTGAGTCTAACCCTAACCCGAAGAGCCTGAGTCTAACCCTAACCCGAAGAGCCTGAGTCTAACCCTCACCCTAAGAGCCTGAGTCTAACCCTCACCCTAAGAGCCTGAGTCTAACCCTAACCCGAAGAGCCTGAGTCTAACCCTAACCCTAAGAGCCTGAGTCTAACCCTCACCCTAAGAGCCTGAGTCTAACCCTAACCCTAAGAGCCTGAGTCTAACCCTAACCCTAAGAGCCTGAGTCTAACCCTCACCCGAAGAGCCTGAGTCTAACCCTCACCCGAAGAGCCTGAGTCTAACCCTCACCCTAAGAGCCTGAGTCTAAACCTAACCCTAAGAGCCTGAGTCTAACCCTCACCCTAAGAGCCTGAGTCTAACCCTCACCCTAAGAGCCTGAGTCTAACCCTAACCCTAAGAGCCTGAGTCTAACCCTCACCCGAAGAGCCTGAGTCTAACCCTCACCCTAAGAGCCTGAGTCTAACCCTAACCCTAAGAGCCTGAGTCTAACCCTAACCCTAAGAGCCTGAGTCTAACCCTAAGAGCCTGAGTCTAACCCTCACCCGAAGAGCCTGAGTCTAACCCTAACCCCAAGAGCCTGAGTCTAACCCTCACCCTAAGAGCCTGAGTCTAACCCTAACCCTAAGAGCCTGAGTCTAACCCTCACCCTAAGAGCCTGAGTCTAACCCTAACCCTAAGAGCCTGAGTCTAACCCTCACCCTAAGAGCCTGAGTCTAACCCTAACCCTAAGAGCCTGAGTCTAACCCTAACCCTAAGAGCCTGAGTCTAACCCTCACCCGAAGAGCCTGAGTCTAACCCTAACCCTAAGAGCCTGAGTCTAACCCTAACCCTAAGAGCCTGAGTCTAACCCTAACCCTAAGAGCCTGAGTCTAACCCTAACCCTAAGAGCCTGAGTCTAACCCTCACCCGAAGAGCCTGAGTCTAACCCTCACCCTAAGAGCCTGAGTCTAACCCTCACCCTAAGAGCCTGAGTCTAACCCTAACCCTAAGAGCCTGAGTCTAACCCTCACCCGAAGAGCCTGAGTCTAACCCTCACCCTAAGAGCCTGAGTCTAACCCTAACCCTAAGAGCCTGAGTCTAACCCTAACCCTAAGAGCCTGAGTCTAACCCTAAGAGCCTGAGTCTAACCCTCACCCGAAGAGCCTGAGTCTAACCCTAACCCCAAGAGCCTGAGTCTAACCCTCACCCTAAGAGCCTGAGTCTAACCCTAACCCTAAGAGCCTGAGTCTAACCCTCACCCTAAGAGCCTGAGTCTAACCCTAACCCTAAGAGCCTGAGTCTAACCCTCACCCTAAGAGCCTGAGTCTAACCCTCACCCTAAGAGCCTGAGTCGAACCCTAACCCGAAGAGCCTGAGTCTAACCCTAACCCTAAGAGCCTGAGTCTAACCCTAACCCTAAGAGCCTGAGTCTAACCCTAACCCTAAGAGCCTGAGTCTAACCCTCACCCTAAGAGCCTGAGTCTAACCCTAACCCTAAGAGCCTGAGTCTAACCCTAACCCTAAGAGCCTGAGTCTAACCCTCACCCTAAGAGCCTGAGTCTAACCCTAACCCTAAGAGCCTGAGTCTAACCCTAACCCTAAGAGCCTGAGTCTAACCCTCACCCGAAGAGCCTGAGTCTAACCCTAACCCTAAGAGCCTGAGTCTAACCCTAACCCTAAGAGCCTGAGTCTAACCCTAACCCTAAGAGCCTGAGTCTAACCCTAACCCTAAGAGCCTGAGTCTAACCCTCACCCGAAGAGCCTGAGTCTAACCCTCACCCTAAGAGCCTGAGTCTAACCCTAACCCGAAGAGCCTGAGTCTAACCCTCACCCTAAGAGCCTGAGTCTAACCCTAACCCGAAGAGCCTGAGTCTAACCCTAACCCGAAGAGCCTGAGTCTAACCCTAACCCTAAGAGCCTGAGTCTAACCCTCACCCTAAGAGCCTGAGTCTAACCCTCACCCGAAGAGCCTGAGTCTAACCCTCACCCTAAGAGCCTGAGTCTAACCCTAACCCGAAGAGCCTGAGTCTAACCCTAACCCGAAGAGCCTGAGTCTAACCCTCACCCTAAGAGCCTGAGTCTAACCCTCACCCTAAGAGCCTGAGTCTAACCCTAACCCGAAGAGCCTGAGTCTAACCCTAACCCTAAGAGCCTGAGTCTAACCCTCACCCTAAGAGCCTGAGTCTAACCCTAACCCTAAGAGCCTGAGTCTAACCCTAACCCTAAGAGCCTGAGTCTAACCCTCACCCGAAGAGCCTGAGTCTAACCCTCACCCGAAGAGCCTGAGTCTAACCCTCACCCTAAGAGCCTGAGTCTAAACCTAACCCTAAGAGCCTGAGTCTAACCCTCACCCTAAGAGCCTGAGTCTAACCCTCACCCTAAGAGCCTGAGTCTAACCCTAACCCTAAGAGCCTGAGTCTAACCCTCACCCGAAGAGCCTGAGTCTAACCCTCACCCTAAGAGCCTGAGTCTAACCCTAACCCTAAGAGCCTGAGTCTAACCCTAACCCTAAGAGCCTGAGTCTAACCCTAAGAGCCTGAGTCTAACCCTCACCCGAAGAGCCTGAGTCTAACCCTAACCCCAAGAGCCTGAGTCTAACCCTCACCCTAAGAGCCTGAGTCTAACCCTAACCCTAAGAGCCTGAGTCTAACCCTCACCCTAAGAGCCTGAGTCTAACCCTAACCCTAAGAGCCTGAGTCTAACCCTCACCCTAAGAGCCTGAGTCTAACCCTCACCCTAAGAGCCTGAGTCGAACCCTAACCCGAAGAGCCTGAGTCTAACCCTAACCCTAAGAGCCTGAGTCTAACCCTAACCCTAAGAGCCTGAGTCTAACCCTAACCCTAAGAGCCTGAGTCTAACCCTCACCCTAAGAGCCTGAGTCTAACCCTAACCCTAAGAGCCTGAGTCTAACCCTAACCCTAAGAGCCTGAGTCTAACCCTCACCCTAAGAGCCTGAGTCTAACCCTAACCCTAAGAGCCTGAGTCTAACCCTAACCCTAAGAGCCTGAGTCTAACCCTCACCCGAAGAGCCTGAGTCTAACCCTCACCCTAAGAGCCTGAGTCTAACCCTCACCCTAAGAGCCTGAGTCTAACCCTAACCCTAAGAGCCTGAGTCTAACCCTCACCCTAAGAGCCTGAGTCTAACCCTAACCCGAAGAGCCTGAGTGTAACCCTAACCCGAAGAGCCTGAGTCTAACCCTAACCCTAAGAGCCTGAGTCTAACCCTCACCCTAAGAGCCTGAGTCTAACCCTCACCCTAAAAGCCTGAGTCTAACCCTCACCCGAAGAGCCTGAGTCTAACCCTAACCCTAAGAGCCTGAGTCTAACCCTCACCCTAAGAGCCTGAGTCGAACCCTAACCCGAAGAGCCTGAGTCTAACCCTAACCCTAAGAGCCTGAGTCTAACCCTAACCCTAAGAGCCTGAGTCTAACCCTCACCCTAAGAGCCTGAGTCTAACCCTAACCCTAAGAGCCTGAGTCTAACCCTCACCCTAAGAGCCTGAGTCTAACCCTAACCCTAAGAGCCTGAGTCTAACCCTAACCCTAAGAGCCTGAGTCTAACCCTAACCCGAAGAGCCTGAGTCTAACCCTCACCCGAAGAGCCTGAGTCTAACCCTCACCCTAAGAGCCTGAGTCTAACCCTCACCCTAAGAGCCTGAGTCTAACCCTAACCCTAAGAGCCTGAGTCTAACCCTCACCCTAAGAGCCTGAGTCTAACCCTAACCCGAAGAGCGTGAGTCTAACCCTAACCCTAAGAGCCTGAGTCTAACCCTCACCCTAAGAGCCTGAGTCTAACCCTAACCCTAAGAGCCTGAGTCTAACCCTCACCCTAAGAGCCTGAGTCGAACCCTAACCCGAAGAGCCTGAGTCTAACCCTAACCCTAAGAGCCTGAGTCTAACCCTAACCCTAAGAGCCTGAGTCTAACCCTCACCCTAAGAGCCTGAGTCTAACCCTAACCCTAAGAGCCTGAGTCTAACCCTAACCCTAAGAGCCTGAGTCTAACCCTAACCCTAAGAGCCTGAGTCTAACCCTCACCCTAAGAGCCTGAGTCTAACCCTAACCCTAAGAGCCTGAGTCTAACCCTCACCCTAAGAGCCTGAGTCTAACCCTCACCCGAAGAGCCTGAGTCTAACCCTCACCCTAAGAGCCTGAGTCTAACCCTAACCCGAAGAGCCTGAGTCTAACCCTCACCCTAAGAGCCTGAGTCTAACCCTAACCCGAAGAGCCTGAGTGTAACCCTAACCCGAAGAGCCTGAGTCTAACCCTAACCCTAAGAGCCTGAGTCTAACCCTCACCCTAAGAGCCTGAGTCTAACCCTCACCCTAAAAGCCTGAGTCTAACCCTCACCCGAAGAGCCTGAGTCTAACCCTAACCCTAAGAGCCTGAGTCTAACCCTCACCCTAAGAGCCTGAGTCGAACCCTAACCCGAAGAGCCTGAGTCTAACCCTAAGAGCCTGAGTCTAACCCTCACCCGAAGAGCCTGAGTCTAACCCTAACCCCAAGAGCCTGAGTCTAACCCTCACCCTAAGAGCCTGAGTCTAACCCTAACCCTAAGAGCCTGAGTCTAACCCTCACCCTAAGAGCCTGAGTCTAACCCTAACCCTAAGAGCCTGAGTCTAACCCTCACCCTAAGAGCCTGAGTCTAACCCTCACCCTAAGAGCCTGAGTCGAACCCTAACCCTAAGAGCCTGAGTCTAACCCTAACCCTAAGAGCCTGAGTCTAACCCTAACCCTAAGAGCCTGAGTCTAACCCTAACCCTAAGAGCCTGAGTCTAACCCTCACCCTAAGAGCCTGAGTCTAACCCTAACCCTAAGAGCCTGAGTCTAACCCTAATCCTAAGAGCCTGAGTCTAACCCTCACCCTAAGAGCCTGAGTCTAACCCTAACCCTAAGAGCCTGAGTCTAACCCTCACCCTAAGAGCCTGAGTCTAACCCTCACCCGAAGAGCCTGAGTCTAACCCTAACCCTAAGAGCCTGAGTCTAACCCTAACCCGAAGAGCCTGAGTCTAACCCTCACCCTAAGAGCCTGAGTCTAACCCTAACCCGAAGAGCCTGAGTGTAACCCTAACCCGAAGAGCCTGAGTCTAACCCTAACCCTAAGAGCCTGAGTCGAACCCTCACCCTAAGAGCCTGAGTCTAACCCTCACCCTAAAAGCCTGAGTCTAACCCTCACCCGAAGAGCCTGAGTCTAACCCTAACCCTAAGAGCCTGAGTCTAACCCTCACCCTAAGAGCCTGAGTCGAACCCTAACCCGAAGAGCCTGAGTCTAACCCTAACCCTAAGAGCCTGAGTCTAACCCTAACCCTAAGAGCCTGAGTCTAACCCTCACCCTAAGAGCCTGAGTCTAACCCTAACCCTAAGAGCCTGAGTCTAACCCTAACCCTAAGAGCCTGAGTCTAACCCTCACCCTAAGAGCCTGAGTCTAACCCTAACCCTAAGAGCCTGAGTCTAACCCTAACCCTAAGAGCCTGAGTCTAACCCTAACCCGAAGAGCCTGAGTCTAACCCTAACCCTAAGAGCCTGAGTCTAACCCTCACCCTAAGAGCCTGAGTCTAACCCTAACCCGAAGAGCCTGAGTCTAACCCTCACCCTAAGAGCCTGAGTCTAACCCTAACCCGAAGAGCCTGAGTCTAACCCTAACCCCAAGAGCCTGAGTCTAACCCTCACCCTAAGAGCCTGAGTCTAACCCTAACCCGAAGAGCCTGAGTCTAACCCTAACCCTAAGAGCCTGAGTCTAACCCTCACCCTAAGAGCCTGAGTCTAACCCTAACCCTAAGAGCCTGAGTCTAACCCTAACCCTAAGAGCCTGAGTCTAACCCTCACCCGAAGAGCCTGAGTCTAACCCTCACCCGAAGAGCCTGAGTCTAACCCTCACCCTAAGAGCCTGAGTCTAAACCTAACCCTAAGAGCCTGAGTCTAACCCTCACCCTAAGAGCCTGAGTCTAACCCTCACCCTAAGAGCCTGAGTCTAACCCTAACCCTAAGAGCCTGAGTCTAACCCTCACCCGAAGAGCCTGAGTCTAACCCTCACCCTAAGAGCCTGAGTCTAACCCTAACCCTAAGAGCCTGAGTCTAACCCTAACCCTAAGAGCCTGAGTCTAACCCTAAGAGCCTGAGTCTAACCCTCACCCGAAGAGCCTGAGTCTAACCCTAACCCCAAGAGCCTGAGTCTAACCCTCACCCTAAGAGCCTGAGTCTAACCCTAACCCTAAGAGCCTGAGTCTAACCCTCACCCTAAGAGCCTGAGTCTAACCCTAACCCTAAGAGCCTGAGTCTAACCCTCACCCTAAGAGCCTGAGTCTAACCCTAACCCTAAGAGCCTGAGTCTAACCCTAACCCTAAGAGCCTGAGTCTAACCCTCACCCGAAGAGCCTGAGTCTAACCCTAACCCTAAGAGCCTGAGTCTAACCCTAACCCTAAGAGCCTGAGTCTAACCCTAACCCTAAGAGCCTGAGTCTAACCCTAACCCTAAGAGCCTGAGTCTAACCCTCACCCGAAGAGCCTGAGTCTAACCCTCACCCTAAGAGCCTGAGTCTAACCCTCACCCTAAGAGCCTGAGTCTAACCCTAACCCTAAGAGCCTGAGTCTAACCCTCACCCGAAGAGCCTGAGTCTAACCCTAACCCTAAGAGCCTGAGTCTAACCCTAACCCTAAGAGCCTGAGTCTAACCCTAAGAGCCTGAGTCTAACCCTCACCCGAAGAGCCTGAGTCTAACCCTAACCCCAAGAGCCTGAGTCTAACCCTCACCCTAAGAGCCTGAGTCTAACCCTAACCCTAAGAGCCTGAGTCTAACCCTCACCCTAAGAGCCTGAGTCTAACCCTAACCCTAAGAGCCTGAGTCTAACCCTCACCCTAAGAGCCTGAGTCTAACCCTCACCCTAAGAGCCTGAGTCGAACCCTAACCCGAAGAGCCTGAGTCTAACCCTAACCCTAAGAGCCTGAGTCTAACCCTAACCCTAAGAGCCTGAGTCTAACCCTAACCCTAAGAGCCTGAGTCTAACCCTCACCCTAAGAGCCTGAGTCTAACCCTAACCCTAAGAGCCTGAGTCTAACCCTAACCCTAAGAGCCTGAGTCTAACCCTCACCCTAAGAGCCTGAGTCTAACCCTAACCCTAAGAGCCTGAGTCTAACCCTAACCCTAAGAGCCTGAGTCTAACCCTCACCCGAAGAGCCTGAGTCTAACCCTAACCCTAAGAGCCTGAGTCTAACCCTAACCCTAAGAGCCTGAGTCTAACCCTAACCCTAAGAGCCTGAGTCTAACCCTAACCCTAAGAGCCTGAGTCTAACCCTCACCCGAAGAGCCTGAGTCTAACCCTCACCCTAAGAGCCTGAGTCTAACCCTAACCCGAAGAGCCTGAGTCTAACCCTCACCCTAAGAGCCTGAGTCTAACCCTAACCCGAAGAGCCTGAGTCTAACCCTAACCCGAAGAGCCTGAGTCTAACCCTAACCCTAAGAGCCTGAGTCTAACCCTCACCCTAAGAGCCTGAGTCTAACCCTCACCCGAAGAGCCTGAGTCTAACCCTCACCCTAAGAGCCTGAGTCTAACCCTAACCCGAAGAGCCTGAGTCTAACCCTAACCCGAAGAGCCTGAGTCTAACCCTCACCCTAAGAGCCTGAGTCTAACCCTCACCCTAAGAGCCTGAGTCTAACCCTAACCCGAAGAGCCTGAGTCTAACCCTAACCCTAAGAGCCTGAGTCTAACCCTCACCCTAAGAGCCTGAGTCTAACCCTAACCCTAAGAGCCTGAGTCTAACCCTAACCCTAAGAGCCTGAGTCTAACCCTCACCCGAAGAGCCTGAGTCTAACCCTCACCCGAAGAGCCTGAGTCTAACCCTCACCCTAAGAGCCTGAGTCTAAACCTAACCCTAAGAGCCTGAGTCTAACCCTCACCCTAAGAGCCTGAGTCTAACCCTCACCCTAAGAGCCTGAGTCTAACCCTAACCCTAAGAGCCTGAGTCTAACCCTCACCCGAAGAGCCTGAGTCTAACCCTCACCCTAAGAGCCTGAGTCTAACCCTAACCCTAAGAGCCTGAGTCTAACCCTAACCCTAAGAGCCTGAGTCTAACCCTAAGAGCCTGAGTCTAACCCTCACCCGAAGAGCCTGAGTCTAACCCTAACCCCAAGAGCCTGAGTCTAACCCTCACCCTAAGAGCCTGAGTCTAACCCTAACCCTAAGAGCCTGAGTCTAACCCTCACCCTAAGAGCCTGAGTCTAACCCTAACCCTAAGAGCCTGAGTCTAACCCTCACCCTAAGAGCCTGAGTCTAACCCTCACCCTAAGAGCCTGAGTCGAACCCTAACCCGAAGAGCCTGAGTCTAACCCTAACCCTAAGAGCCTGAGTCTAACCCTAACCCTAAGAGCCTGAGTCTAACCCTAACCCTAAGAGCCTGAGTCTAACCCTCACCCTAAGAGCCTGAGTCTAACCCTAACCCTAAGAGCCTGAGTCTAACCCTAACCCTAAGAGCCTGAGTCTAACCCTCACCCTAAGAGCCTGAGTCTAACCCTAACCCTAAGAGCCTGAGTCTAACCCTCACCCTAAGAGCCTGAGTCTAACCCTCACCCGAAGAGCCTGAGTCTAACCCTCACCCTAAGAGCCTGAGTCTAACCCTCACCCTAAGAGCCTGAGTCTAACCCTAACCCGAAGAGCCTGAGTCTAACCCTCACCCTAAGAGCCTGAGTCTAACCCTAACCCGAAGAGCCTGAGTCTAACCCTAACCCGAAGAGCCTGAGTCTAACCCTAACCCTAAGAGCCTGAGTCTAACCCTCACCCTAAGAGCCTGAGTCTAACCCTCACCCTAAAAGCCTGAGTCTAACCCTCACCCGAAGAGCCTGAGTCTAACCCTAACCCTAAGAGCCTGAGTCTAACCCTCACCCTAAGAGCCTGAGTCGAACCCTAACCCGAAGAGCCTGAGTCTAACCCTAACCCTAAGAGCCTGAGTCTAACCCTAACCCTAAGAGCCTGAGTCTAACCCTCACCCTAAGAGCCTGAGTCTAACCCTAACCCTAAGAGCCTGAGTCTAACCCTCACCCTAAGAGCCTGAGTCTAACCCTAACCCTAAGAGCCTGAGTCTAACCCTAACCCTAAGAGCCTGAGTCTAACCCTAACCCGAAGAGCCTGAGTCTAACCCTCACCCGAAGAGCCTGAGTCTAACCCTCACCCTAAGAGCCTGAGTCTAACCCTCACCCTAAGAGCCTGAGTCTAACCCTAACCCTAAGAGCCTGAGTCTAACCCTCACCCTAAGAGCCTGAGTCTAACCCTAACCCGAAGAGCGTGAGTCTAACCCTAACCCTAAGAGCCTGAGTCTAACCCTCACCCTAAGAGCCTGAGTCTAACCCTAACCCTAAGAGCCTGAGTCTAACCCTCACCCTAAGAGCCTGAGTCGAACCCTAACCCGAAGAGCCTGAGTCTAACCCTAACCCTAAGAGCCTGAGTCTAACCCTAACCCTAAGAGCCTGAGTCTAACCCTCACCCTAAGAGCCTGAGTCTAACCCTAACCCTAAGAGCCTGAGTCTAACCCTAACCCTAAGAGCCTGAGTCTAACCCTAACCCTAAGAGCCTGAGTCTAACCCTCACCCTAAGAGCCTGAGTCTAACCCTAACCCTAAGAGCCTGAGTCTAACCCTCACCCTAAGAGCCTGAGTCTAACCCTCACCCGAAGAGCCTGAGTCTAACCCTCACCCTAAGAGCCTGAGTCTAACCCTAACCCGAAGAGCCTGAGTCTAACCCTCACCCTAAGAGCCTGAGTCTAACCCTAACCCGAAGAGCCTGAGTGTAACCCTAACCCGAAGAGCCTGAGTCTAACCCTAACCCTAAGAGCCTGAGTCTAACCCTCACCCTAAGAGCCTGAGTCTAACCCTCACCCTAAAAGCCTGAGTCTAACCCTCACCCGAAGAGCCTGAGTCTAACCCTAACCCTAAGAGCCTGAGTCTAACCCTCACCCTAAGAGCCTGAGTCGAACCCTAACCCGAAGAGCCTGAGTCTAACCCTAAGAGCCTGAGTCTAACCCTCACCCGAAGAGCCTGAGTCTAACCCTAACCCCAAGAGCCTGAGTCTAACCCTCACCCTAAGAGCCTGAGTCTAACCCTAACCCTAAGAGCCTGAGTCTAACCCTCACCCTAAGAGCCTGAGTCTAACCCTAACCCTAAGAGCCTGAGTCTAACCCTCACCCTAAGAGCCTGAGTCTAACCCTCACCCTAAGAGCCTGAGTCGAACCCTAACCCTAAGAGCCTGAGTCTAACCCTAACCCTAAGAGCCTGAGTCTAACCCTAACCCTAAGAGCCTGAGTCTAACCCTCACCCTAAGAGCCTGAGTCTAACCCTAACCCTAAGAGCCTGAGTCTAACCCTAACCCTAAGAGCCTGAGTCTAACCCTAATCCTAAGAGCCTGAGTCTAACCCTCACCCTAAGAGCCTGAGTCTAACCCTAACCCTAAGAGCCTGAGTCTAACCCTCACCCTAAGAGCCTGAGTCTAACCCTCACCCGAAGAGCCTGAGTCTAACCCTAACCCGAAGAGCCTGAGTCTAACCCTAACCCGAAGAGCCTGAGTCTAACCCTCACCCTAAGAGCCTGAGTCTAACCCTAACCCGAAGAGCCTGAGTGTAACCCTAACCCGAAGAGCCTGAGTCTAACCCTAACCCTAAGAGCCTGAGTCTAACCCTCACCCTAAGAGCCTGAGTCTAACCCTCACCCTAAAAGCCTGAGTCTAACCCTCACCCGAAGAGCCTGAGTCTAACCCTAACCCTAAGAGCCTGAGTCTAACCCTCACCCTAAGAGCCTGAGTCGAACCCTAACCCGAAGAGCCTGAGTCTAACCCTAACCCTAAGAGCCTGAGTCTAACCCTAACCCTAAGAGCCTGAGTCTAACCCTCACCCTAAGAGCCTGAGTCTAACCCTAACCCTAAGAGCCTGAGTCTAACCCTAACCCTAAGAGCCTGAGTCTAACCCTCACCCTAAGAGCCTGAGTCTAACCCTAACCCTAAGAGCCTGAGTCTAACCCTAACCCTAAGAGCCTGAGTCTAACCCTAACCCGAAGAGCCTGAGTCTAACCCTAACCCTAAGAGCCTGAGTCTAACCCTCACCCTAAGAGCCTGAGTCTAACCCTCACCCTAAGAGCCTGAGTCTAACCCTAACCCGAAGAGCCTGAGTCTAACCCTCACCCTAAGAGCCTGAGTCTAACCCTAACCCGAAGAGCCTGAGTCTAACCCTAACCCCAAGAGCCTGAGTCTAACCCTCACCCTAAGAGCCTGAGTCTAACCCTAACCCTAAGAGCCTGAGTCTAACCCTCACCCTAAGAGCCTGAGTCTAACCCTAACCCTAAGAGCCTGAGTCTAACCCTCACCCTAAGAGCCTGAGTCTAACCCTCACCCTAAGAGCCTGAGTCGAACCCTAACCCGAAGAGCCTGAGTCTAACCCTAACCCTAAGAGCCTGAGTCTAACCCTAACCCTAAGAGCCTGAGTCTAACCCTAACCCTAAGAGCCTGAGTCTAACCCTCACCCTAAGAGCCTGAGTCTAACCCTAACCCTAAGAGCCTGAGTCTAACCCTAACCCTAAGAGCCTGAGTCTAACCCTAACCCTAAGAGCCTGAGTCTAACCCTAACCCTAAGAGCCTGAGTCTAACCCTCACCCGAAGAGCCTGAGTCTAACCCTCACCCTAAGAGCCTGAGTCTAACCCTAACCCGAAGAGCCTGAGTCTAACCCTCACCCTAAGAGCCTGAGTCTAACCCTAACCCGAAGAGCCTGAGTGTAACCCTAACCCGAAGAGCCTGAGTCTAACCCTAACCCTAAGAGCCTGAGTCTAACCCTCACCCTAAGAGCCTGAGTCTAACCCTCACCCTAAAAGCCTGAGTCTAACCCTCACCCGAAGAGCCTGAGTCTAACCCTAACCCGGAGAGCCTGAGTCTAACCCTCACCCTAAGAGCCTGAGTCGAACCCTAACCCGAAGAGCCTGAGTCTAACCCTAACCCTAAGAGCCTGAGTCTAACCCTAACCCTAAGAGCCTGAGTCTAACCCTCACCCTAAGAGCCTGAGTCTAACCCTCACCCTAAGAGCCTGAGTCTAACCCTCACCCTAAGAGCCTGAGTCTAACCCTAACCCTAAGAGCCTGAGTCTAACCCTAACCCTAAGAGCCTGAGTCTAACCCTAACCCTAAGAGCCTGAGTCTAACCCTAACCCGAAGAGCCTGAATCTAACCCTAACCCTAAGAGCCTGAGTCTAACCCTCACCCTAAGAGCCTGAGTCGAACCCTAACCCGAAGAGCCTGAGTCTAACCCTAACCCTAAGAGCCTGAGTCTAACCCTCACCCTAAGAGCCTGAGTCTAACCCTAACCCTAAGAGCCTGAGTCTAACCCTAACCCTAAGAGCCTGAGTCTAACCCTCACCCTAAGAGCCTGAGTCTAACCCTAACCCTAAGAGCCTGAGTCTAACCCTAACCCTAAGAGCCTGAGTCTAACCCTAACCCGAAGAGCCTGAGTCTAACCCTAACCCGAAGAGCCTGAGTCTAACCCTCACCCTAAGAGCCTGAGTCTAACCCTCACCCTAAGAGCCTGAGTCTAACCCTAACCCGAAGAGCCTGAGTCTAACCCTCACCCGAAGAGCCTGAGTCTAACCCTAACCCGAAGAGCCTGAGTCTAACCCTCACCCTAAGAGCCTGAGTCTAACCCTAACCCTAAGAGCCTGAGTCTAACCCTAACCCGAAGAGCCTGAGTCTAACCCTAACCCTAAGAGCCTGAGTCTAACCCTAACCCGAAGAGCCTAAGTCTAACCCTAACCCTTAGAGCCTGAGTCTAACCCTCACCCTAAGAGCCTGAGTCTAACCCTAACCCTAAGAGCCTGAGTCTAACCCTAACCCGAAGAGCCTGAGTCTAACCCTAACCCGAAGAGCCTGAGTCTAACCCTAACCCGAAGAGCCTGAGTCTAACCCTAACCCTAAGAGCCTGAGTCTAACCCTCACCCTAAGAGCCTGAGTCTAACCCTAACCCGAAGAGCCTGAGTCTAACCCTAACCCTAAGAGCCTGAGTCTAACCCTCACCCTAAGAGCCTGAGTATAACCCTCACCCTAAGAGCCTGAGTCTAACCCTCACCCTAAGAGCCTGAGTCTAACCCTAACCCTAAGAGCCTGAGTCTAACCCTAACCCTAAGAGCCTGAGTCTAACCCTAACCCGAAGAGCCTGAGTCTAACCCTAACCCTAAGAGCCTGAGTCTAACCCTAACCCTAAGAGCCTGAGTCTAACCCTCACCCTAAGAGCCTGAGTCTAACCCTAACCCTAAGAGCCTGAGTCTAACCCTAACCCTAAGAGCCTGAGTCTAACCCTAACCCTAAGAGCCTGAGTCTAACCCTCACCCTAAGAGCCTGAGTCTAACCCTCACCCGAAGAGCGTGAGTCTAACCCTAACCCTAAGAGCCTGAATCTAACCCTAACCCTAAGAGCCTGAGTCTAACCCTCACCCTAAGAGCCTGAGTCTAACCCTAACCCTAAGAGCCTGAGTCTAACCCTAACCCTAAGAGCCTGAGTCTAACCCTAACCCGAAGAGCCTGAGTCTAACCCTCACCCTAAGAGCCTGAGTCTAACCCTCACCCTAAGAGCCTGAGTCTAACCCTAACCCTAAGAGCCTGAGTCTAACCCTCACCCTAAGAGCCTGAGTCTAACCCTAACCCTAAGAGCCTGAGTCTAACCCTCACCCGAAGAGCCTGAGTCTAACCCGCACCCTAAGAGCCTGAGTCTAACCCTAACCCTAAGAGCCTGAGTCTAACCCTAACCCTAAGAGCCTGAGTCTAACCCTAACCCTAAGAGCCTGAGTCTAACCCTCACCCGAAGAGCCTGAGTCTAACCCGCACCCTAAGAGCCTGAGTCTAACCCTAACCCTAAGAGCCTGAGTCTAACCCTCACCCTAAGAGCCTGAGTCTAACCCTCACCCTAAGAGCCTGAGTCTAACCCTAATCCTAAGAGCCTGAGTTTAACCCTCACCCTAAGAGCCTGAGTCTAACCCTAACCCTAAGAGCCTGAGTCTAACCCTAACCCTAAGAGCCTGAGTCTAACCCTAACCCGAAGAGCCTGAGTCTAACCCTAACCCGAAGAGCCTGAGTCTAACCCTAACCCGAAGAGCCTGAGTCTAACCCTAACCCTAAAACCCTGAGTCTAACCCTAACCCGAAGAGCCTGAGTCTAACCCTCACCCTAAGAGCCTGAGTCTAACCCTAACCCTAAGAGCCTGAGTCTAACCCTAACCCTAAGAGCCTGAGTCTAACCCTAACCCTAAGAGCCTGAGTCTAACCCTATCCCTAAGAGCCTGCGTCTAACCCTAACCCTAAGAGCCTGAGTCGAACCCTAACCCTAAGAGCCTGAGTCTAACCCTAACCCGAAGAGCCTGAGTCTAACCCTAACCCTAAGAGCCTGAGTCTAACCCTCACCCTAAGAGCCTGAGTCTAACCCTCACCCTAAGAGCCTGAGTCTAACCCTCACCCTAAGAGCCTGAGTCTAACCCTCACCCGAAGAGCCTGAGTCTAACCCTAACCCTAAGAGCCTGAGTCTAACCCTCACCCTAAGAGCCTGAGTCTAACCCTAACCCTAAGAGCCTGAGTCTAACCCTCACCCTAAGAGCCTGAGTCTAACCCTAACCCTAAGACCCTGAGTCTAACCCTAACCCTAAGGGCCTGAGTCTAACCCTAACCCTAAGAGCCTGAGTCTAACCCTAACCCTAAGAGCCTGAGTCTAACCCTAACCCTAAGAGCGTGAGTCTAACCCTAACCCTAAGAGCCTGAGTCTAACCCTCACCCTAAGAGCCTGAGTCTAACCCTCACCCTAAGAGCCTGAGTCTAACCCTAACCCTAAGAGCCTGAGTCTAACCCTAACCCTAAGAGCCTGAGTCTAACCCTCACCCTAAGAGCCTGAGTCTAACCCTCACCCGAAGAGCCTGAGTCTAACCCTCACCCTAAGAGCCTGAGTCTAAACCTAACCCTAAGAGCCTGAGTCTAACCCTCACCCTAAGAGCCTGAGTCTAACCCTAACCCTAAGAGCCTGAGTCTAACCCTAACCCTAAGAGCCTGAGTGTAACCCTCACCCTAAGAGCCTGAGTCTAACCCTAACCCTAAGAGCCTGAGTCTAACCCTCACCCGAAGAGCCTGAGTCTAACCCTAACCCCAAGAGCCTGAGTCTAACCCTAACCCTAAGAGCCTGAGTCTAACCCTAACCCTAAGAGCCTGAGTCTAACCCTAACCCTAAGAGCCTGAGTCTAACCCTAACCCTAAGAGCCTGAGTCTAACCCTCACCCTAAGAGGCTGAGTCGAACCCTAACCCGAAGAGCCTGAGTCTAACCCTAACCCTAAGAGCCTGAGTCTAACCCTAACCCTAAGAGCCTGAGTCTAACCCTAACCCTAAGAGCCTGAGTCTAACCCTAACCCTAAGAGCCTGAGTCTAACCCTAACCCTTAGAGCCTGAGTCTAACCCTAACCCTAAGAGCCTGAGTCTAACCCTAACCCTAAGAGCCTGAGTCTAACCCTCACCCTAAGAGCCTGAGTCTAACCCTCACCCGAAGAGCCTGAGTCTAACCCTCACCCTAAGAGCCTGAGTCTAACCCTAACCCGAAGAGCCTGAGTCTAACCCTCACCCTAAGAGCCTGAGTCTAACCCTAACCCGAAGAGCCTGAGTCTAACCCTAACCCGAAGAGCCTGAGTCTAACCCTAACCCTAAGAGCCTGAGTCTAACCCTCACCCTAAGAGCCTGAGTCTAACCCTCACCCTAAAAGCCTGAGTCTAACCCTCACCCGAAGAGCCTGAGTCTAACCCTAACCCTAAGAGCCTGAGTCTAACCCTAACCCTAAGAGCCTGAGTCTAACCCTCACCCTAAGAGCCTGAGTCTAACCCTAACCCTAAGAGCCTGAGTCTAACCCTAACCCTAAGAGCCTGAGTCTAACCCTAACCCGAAGAGCCTGAGTCTAACCCTCACCCGAAGAGCCTGAGTCTAACCCTCACCCTAAGAGCCTGAGTCTAACCCTAACCCGAAGAGCCTGAGTCTAACCCTCACCCTAAGAGCCTGAGTCTAACCCTAACCCGAAGAGCCTGAGTGTAACCCTAACCCGAAGAGCCTGAGTCTAACCCTAACCCTAAGAGCCTGAGTCTAACCCTCACCCTAAGAGCCTGAGTCTAACCCTCACCCTAAAAGCCTGAGTCTAACCCTCACCCGAAGAGCCTGAGTCTAACCCTAACCCTAAGAGCCTGAGTCTAACCCTCACCCTAAGAGCCTGAGTCGAACCCTAACCCGAAGAGCCTGAGTCTAACCCTAACCCTAAGAGCCTGAGTCTAACCCTAACCCTAAGAGCCTGAGTCTAACCCTCACCCTAAGAGCCTGAGTCTAACCCTAACCCTAAGAGCCTGAGTCTAACCCTCACCCTAAGAGCCTGAGTCTAACCCTAACCCTAAGAGCCTGAGTCTAACCCTAACCCTAAGAGCCTGAGTCTAACCCTAACCCGAAGAGCCTGAGTCTAACCCTAACCCTAAGAGCCTGAGTCTAACCCTCACCCTAAGAGCCTGAGTCTAACCCTCACCCTAAGAGCCTGAGTCTAACCCTAACCCTAAGAGCCTGAGTCTAACCCTAACCCGAAGAGCCTGAGTCTAACCCTAACCCTAAGAGCCTGAGTCTAACCCTCACCCTAAGAGCCTGAGTCGAACCCTAACCCGAAGAGCCTGAGTCTAACCCTAACCCTAAGAGCCTGAGTCTAACCCTCACCCTAAGAGCCTGAGTCTAACCCTAACCCTAAGAGCCTGAGTCTAACCCTAACCCTAAGAGCCTGAGTCTAACCCTCACCCTAAGAGCCTGAGTCTAACCCTAACCCTAAGAGCCTGAGTCTAACCCTAACCCTAAGAGCCTGAGTCTAACCCTAACCCGAAGAGCCTGAGTCTAACCCTAACCCGAAGAGCCTGAGTCTAACCCTCACCCTAAGAGCCTGAGTCTAACCCTCACCCTAAGAGCCTGAGTCTAACCCTAACCCGAAGAGCCTGAGTCTAACCCTAACCCGAAGAGCCTGAGTCTAACCCTAACCCTAAGAGCCTGAGTCTAACCCTCACCCTAAGAGCCTGAGTCTAACCCTAACCCTAAGAGCCTGAGTCTAACCCTAACCCGAAGAGCCTGAGTCTAACCCTCACCCTAAGAGCCTGAGTCTAACCCTAACCCTAAGAGCCTGAGTCTAACCCTAACCCTAAGAGCCTGAGTCTAACCCTAACCCGAAGAGCCTGAGTCTAACCCTAACCCTAAGAGCCTGAGTCTAACCCTCACCCTAAGAGCCTGAGTCTAACCCTCACCCTAAGAGCCTGAGTCTAACCCTAACCCTAAGAGCCTGAGTCTAACCCTAACCCGAAGAGCCTGAGTCTAACCCTAACCCTAAGAGCCTGAGTCTAACCCTCACCCTAAGAGCCTGAGTCGAACCCTAACCCGAAGAGCCTGAGTCTAACCCTAACCCTAAGAGCCTGAGTCTAACCCTCACCCTAAGAGCCTGAGTCTAACCCTAACCCTAAGAGCCTGAGTCTAACCCTAACCCTAAGAGCCTGAGTCTAACCCTCACCCTAAGAGCCTGAGTCTAACCCTAACCCTAAGAGCCTGAGTCTAACCCTAACCCTAAGAGCCTGAGTCTAACCCTAACCCGAAGAGCCTGAGTCTAACCCTAACCCGAAGAGCCTGAGTCTAACCCTCACCCTAAGAGCCTGAGTCTAACCCTCACCCTAAGAGCCTGAGTCTAACCCTAACCCGAAGAGCCTGAGTCTAACCCTAACCCGAAGAGCCTGAGTCTAACCCTAACCCTAAGAGCCTGAGTCTAACCCTCACCCTAAGAGCCTGAGTCTAACCCTAACCCTAAGAGCCTGAGTCTAACCCTAACCCGAAGAGCCTGAGTCTAACCCTAACCCTAAGAGCCTGAGTCTAACCCTAACCCGAAGAGCCTAAGTCTAACCCTAACCCTTAGAGCCTGAGTCTAACCCTCACCCTAAGAGCCTGAGTCTAACCCTAACCCTAAGAGCCTGAGTCTAACCCTAACCCGAAGAGCCTGAGTCTAACCCTAACCCGAAGAGCCTGAGTCTAACCCTAACCCGAAGAGCCTGAGTCTAACCCTAACCCTAAGAGCCTGAGTCTAACCCTCACCCTAAGAGCCTGAGTCTAACCCTAACCCGAAGAGCCTGAGTCTAACCCTAACCCTAAGAGCCTGAGTCTAACCCTCACCCTAAGAGCCTGAGTCTAACCCTCACCCTAAGAGCCTGAGTCTAACCCTCACCCTAAGAGCCTGAGTCTAACCCTAACCCTAAGAGCCTGAGTCTAACCCTAACCCTAAGAGCCTGAGTCTAACCCTAACCCGAAGAGCCTGAGTCTAACCCTAACCTTAAGAGCCTGCGTCTAACCCTAACCCTAAGAGCCTGAGTCTAACCCTCACCCTAAGAGCCTGAGTCTAACCCTAACCCTAAGAGCCTGAGTCTAACCCTAACCCTAAGAGCCTGAGTCTAACCCTAACCCTAAGAGCCTGAGTCTAACCCTCACCCTAAGAGCCTGAGTCTAACCCTCACCCGAAGAGCGTGAGTCTAACCCTAACCCTAAGAGCCTGAATCTAACCCTAACCCTAAGAGCCTGAGTCTAACCCTCACCCTAAGAGCCTGAGTCTAACCCTCACCCTAAGAGCCTGAGTCTAACCCTCACCCTAAGAGCCTGAGTCTAACCCTAACCCTAAGAGCCTGAGTCTAACCCTAACCCGAAGAGCCTGAGTCTAACCCTAACCCTAAGAGCCTGAGTCTAACCCTCACCCTAAGAGCCTGAGTCTAACCCTCACCCTAAGAGCCTGAGTCTAACCCTAACCCTAAGAGCCTGAGTCTAACCCTAACCCGAAGAGCCTGAGTCTAACCCTAACCCTAAGAGCCTGAGTCTAACCCTCACCCTAAGAGCCTGAGTCGAACCCTAACCCGAAGAGCCTGAGTCTAACCCTAACCCTAAGAGCCTGAGTCTAACCCTCACCCTAAGAGCCTGAGTCTAACCCTAACCCTAAGAGCCTGAGTCTAACCCTAACCCTAAGAGCCTGAGTCTAACCCTCACCCTAAGAGCCTGAGTCTAACCCTAACCCTAAGAGCCTGAGTCTAACCCTAACCCTAAGAGCCTGAGTCTAACCCTAACCCGAAGAGCCTGAGTCTAACCCTAACCCGAAGAGCCTGAGTCTAACCCTCACCCTAAGAGCCTGAGTCTAACCCTCACCCTAAGAGCCTGAGTCTAACCCTAACCCGAAGAGCCTGAGTCTAACCCTAACCCGAAGAGCCTGAGTCTAACCCTAACCCGAAGAGCCTGAGTCTAACCCTCACCCTAAGAGCCTGAGTCTAACCCTAACCCTAAGAGCCTGAGTCTAACCCTAACCCGAAGAGCCTGAGTCTAACCCTAACCCGAAGAGCCTGAGTCTAACCCTAACCCGAAGAGCCTGAGTCTAACCCTAACCCTAAGAGCCTGAGTCTAACCCTCACCCTAAGAGCCTGAGTCTAACCCTAACCCGAAGAGCCTGAGTCTAACCCTAACCCTAAGAGCCTGAGTCTAACCCTCACCCTAAGAGCCTGAGTCTAACCCTCACCCTAAGAGCCTGAGTCTAACCCTCACCCTAAGAGCCTGAGTCTAACCCTAACCCTAAGAGCCTGAGTCTAACCCTAACCCTAAGAGCCTGAGTCTAACCCTAACCCGAAGAGCCTGAGTCTAACCCTAACCTTAAGAGCCTGCGTCTAACCCTAACCCTAAGAGCCTGAGTCTAACCCTCACCCTAAGAGCCTGAGTCTAACCCTAACCCTAAGAGCCTGAGTCTAACCCTAACCCTAAGAGCCTGAGTCTAACCCTAACCCTAAGAGCCTGAGTCTAACCCTCACCCTAAGAGCCTGAGTCTAACCCTCACCCGAAGAGCGTGAGTCTAACCCTAACCCTAAGAGCCTGAATCTAACCCTAACCCTAAGAGCCTGAGTCTAACCCTCACCCTAAGAGCCTGAGTCTAACCCTCACCCTAAGAGCCTGAGTCTAACCCTCACCCTAAGAGCCTGAGTCTAACCCTAACCCTAAGAGCCTGAGTCTAACCCTAACCCGAAGAGCCTGAGTCTAACCCTAACCCTAAGAGCCTGAGTCTAACCCTCACCCTAAGAGCCTGAGTCTAACCCTCACCCTAAGAGCCTGAGTCTAACCCTAACCCTAAGAGCCTGAGTCTAACCCTAACCCGAAGAGCCTGAGTCTAACCCTAACCCTAAGAGCCTGAGTCTAACCCTCACCCTAAGAGCCTGAGTCGAACCCTAACCCGAAGAGCCTGAGTCTAACCCTAACCCTAAGAGCCTGAGTCTAACCCTCACCCTAAGAGCCTGAGTCTAACCCTAACCCTAAGAGCCTGAGTCTAACCCTAACCCTAAGAGCCTGAGTCTAACCCTCACCCTAAGAGCCTGAGTCTAACCCTAACCCTAAGAGCCTGAGTCTAACCCTAACCCTAAGAGCCTGAGTCTAACCCTAACCCGAAGAGCCTGAGTCTAACCCTAACCCGAAGAGCCTGAGTCTAACCCTCACCCTAAGAGCCTGAGTCTAACCCTCACCCTAAGAGCCTGAGTCTAACCCTAACCCGAAGAGCCTGAGTCTAACCCTAACCCGAAGAGCCTGAGTCTAACCCTAACCCGAAGAGCCTGAGTCTAACCCTCACCCTAAGAGCCTGAGTCTAACCCTAACCCTAAGAGCCTGAGTCTAACCCTAACCCGAAGAGCCTGAGTCTAACCCTAACCCTAAGAGCCTGAGTCTAACCCTAACCCGAAGAGCCTAAGTCTAACCCTAACCCTTAGAGCCTGAGTCTAACCCTCACCCTAAGAGCCTGAGTCTAACCCTAACCCTAAGAGCCTGAGTCTAACCCTAACCCGAAGAGCCTGAGTCTAACCCTAACCCGAAGAGCCTGAGTCTAACCCTAACCCGAAGAGCCTGAGTCTAACCCTAACCCTAAGAGCCTGAGTCTAACCCTCACCCTAAGAGCCTGAGTCTAACCCTAACCCGAAGAGCCTGAGTCTAACCCTAACCCTAAGAGCCTGAGTCTAACCCTCACCCTAAGAGCCTGAGTCTAACCCTCACCCTAAGAGCCTGAGTCTAACCCTCACCCTAAGAGCCTGAGTCTAACCCTAACCCTAAGAGCCTGAGTCTAACCCTAACCCTAAGAGCCTGAGTCTAACCCTAACCCGAAGAGCCTGAGTCTAACCCTAACCTTAAGAGCCTGCGTCTAACCCTAACCCTAAGAGCCTGAGTCTAACCCTCACCCTAAGAGCCTGAGTCTAACCCTAACCCTAAGAGCCTGAGTCTAACCCTAACCCTAAGAGCCTGAGTCTAACCCTAACCCTAAGAGCCTGAGTCTAACCCTCACCCTAAGAGCGTGAGTCTAACCCTAACCCTAAGAGCCTGAATCTAACCCTAACCCTAAGAGCCTGAGTCTAACCCTCACCCTAAGAGCCTGAGTCTAACCCTCACCCTAAGAGCCTGAGTCTAACCCTAACCCTAAGAGCCTGAGTCTAACCCTCACCCTAAGAGCCTGAGTCGAACCCTAACCCTAAGAGCCTGAGTCTAACCCTCACCCTAAGAGCCTGAGTCTAACCCTAACCCGAAGAGCCTGAGTCTAACCCTAACCCTAAGAGCCTGAGTCTAACCCTCACCCGAAGAGCCTGAGTCTAACCCGCACCCTAAGAGCCTGAGTCTAACCCTCACCCGAAGAGCCTGAGTCTAACCCGCACCCTAAGAGCCTGAGTCTAACCCTAACCCTAAGAGCCTGAGTCTAACCCTCACCCTAAGAGCCTGAGTCTAACCCTCACCCTAAGAGCCTGAGTCTAACCCTAATCCTAAGAGCCTGAGTTTAACCCTCACCCTAAGAGCCTGAGTCTAACCCTAACCCTAAGAGCCTGAGTCTAACCCTAACCCTAAGAGCCTGAGTCTAACCCTAACCCGAAGAGCCTGAGTCTAACCCTAACCCGAAGAGCCTGAGTCTAACCCTAACCCGAAGAGCCTGAGTCTAACCCTAACCCTAAAACCCTGAGTCTAACCCTAACCCGAAGAGCCTGAGTCTAACCCTCACCCTAAGAGCCTGAGTCTAACCCTAACCCTAAGAGCCTGAGTCTAACCCTAACCCTAAGAGCCTGAGTCTAACCCTAACCCTAAGAGCCTGAGTCTAACCCTAACCCTAAGAGCCTGAGTCTAACCCTATCCCTAAGAGCCTGCGTCTAACCCTAACCCTAAGAGCCTGAGTCGAACCCTAACCCTAAGAGCCTGAGTCTAACCCTAACCCTAAGAGCCTGAGTCTAACCCTAACCCTAAGAGCCTGAGTCTAACCCTAACCCGAAGAGCCTGAGTCTAACCCTAACCCTAAGAGCCTGAGTCTAACCCTCACCCTAAGAGCCTGAGTCTAACCCTCACCCGAAGAGCCTGAGTCTAACCCTAACCCTAAGAGCCTGAGTCTAACCCTCACCCTAAGAGCCTGAGTCTAACCCTAACCCGAAGAGCCTGAGTCTAACCCTAACCCTAAGAGCCTGAGTCTAACCCTAACCCTAAGACCCTGAGTCTAACCCTAACCCTAAGGGCCTGAGTCTAACCCTAACCCTAAGAGCCTGAGTCTAACCCTAACCCTAAGAGCCTGAGTCTAACCCTAACCCTAAGAGCGTGAGTCTAACCCTAACCCTAAGAGCCTGAGTCTAACCCTCACCCTAAGAGCCTGAGTCTAACCCTAACCCTAAGAGCCTGAGTCTAACCCTAACCCTAAGAGCCTGAGTCTAACCCTCACCCTAAGAGCCTGAGTCTAACCCTCACCCGAAGAGCCTGAGTCTAACCCTCACCCTAAGAGCCTGAGTCTAAACCTAACCCTAAGAGCCTGAGTCTAACCCTCACCCTAAGAGCCTGAGTCTAACCCTCACCCTAAGAGCCTGAGTCTAACCCTAACCCTAAGAGCCTGAGTGTAACCCTCACCCTAAGAGCCTGAGTCTAACCCTAACCCTAAGAGCCTGAGTCTAACCCTCACCCGAAGAGCCTGAGTCTAACCCTAACCCCAAGAGCCTGAGTCTAACCCTAACCCTAAGAGCCTGAGTCTAACCCTAACCCTAAGAGCCTGAGTCTAACCCTAACCCTAAGAGCCTGAGTCTAACCCTAACCCTAAGAGCCTGAGTCTAACCCTCACCCTAAGAGGCTGAGTCGAACCCTAACCCGAAGAGCCTGAGTCTAACCCTAACCCTAAGAGCCTGAGTCTAACCCTAACCCTAAGAGCCTGAGTCTAACCCTCACCCTAAGAGCCTGAGTCTAACCCTAACCCTAAGAGCCTGAGTCTAACCCTAACCCTTAGAGCCTGAGTCTAACCCTAACCCTAAGAGCCTGAGTCTAACCCTAACCCTAAGAGCCTGAGTCTAACCCTAACCCTAAGAGCCTGAGTCTAACCCTCACCCTAAGAGCCTGAGTCTAACCCTCACCCGAAGAGCCTGAGTCTAACCCTCACCCTAAGAGCCTGAGTCTAACCCTAACCCGAAGAGCCTGAGTCTAACCCTCACCCTAAGAGCCTGAGTCTAACCCTAACCCGAAGAGCCTGAGTCTAACCCTAACCCGAAGAGCCTGAGTCTAACCCTAACCCTAAGAGCCTGAGTCTAACCCTCACCCTAAGAGCCTGAGTCTAACCCTCACCCTAAAAGCCTGAGTCTAACCCTCACCCGAAGAGCCTGAGTCTAACCCTAACCCTAAGAGCCTGAGTCTAACCCTAACCCTAAGAGCCTGAGTCTAACCCTCACCCTAAGAGCCTGAGTCTAACCCTAACCCTAAGAGCCTGAGTCTAACCCTAACCCTAAGAGCCTGAGTCTAACCCTAACCCGAAGAGCCTGAGTCTAACCCTCACCCGAAGAGCCTGAGTCTAACCCTCACCCTAAGAGCCTGAGTCTAACCCTAACCCGAAGAGCCTGAGTCTAACCCTCACCCTAAGAGCCTGAGTCTAACCCTAACCCGAAGAGCCTGAGTGTAACCCTCACCCTAAGAGCCTGAGTCTAACCCTAACCCTAAGAGCCTGAGTGTAACCCTCACCCTAAGAGCCTGAGTCTAACCCTCACCCTAAAAGCCTGAGTCTAACCCTCACCCGAAGAGCCTGAGTCTAACCCTCACCCTAAGAGCCTGAGTCTAACCCTCACCCTAAGAGCCTGAGTCTAACCCTCACCCTAAGAGCCTGAGTCTAACCCTAACCCTAAGAGCCTGAGTCTAACCCTAACCCGAAGAGCCTGAGTCTAACCCTAACCCGAAGAGCCTGAGTCTAACCCTAACCCTAAGAGCCTGAGTCTAACCCTCACCCTAAGAGCCTGAGTCTAACCCTCACCCTAAAAGCCTGAGTCTAACCCTCACCCGAAGAGCCTGAGTCTAACCCTAACCCTAAGAGCCTGAGTCTAACCCTAACCCTAAGAGCCTGAGTCTAACCCTCACCCTAAGTGCCTGAGTCTAACCCTAACCCTAAGAGCCTGAGTCTAACCCTAACCCGAAGAGCCTGAGTCTAACCCTAACCCTAAGAGCCTGAGTCTAACCCTAACCCTAAGAGCCTGAGTCTAACCCTCACCCTAAGAGCCTGAGTCTAACCCTCACCCGAAGAGCCTGAGTCTAACCCTCACCCTAAGAGCCTGAGTCTAACCCTAACCCGAAGAGCCTGAGTCTAACCCTCACCCTAAGAGCCTGAGTCTAACCCTAACCCGAAGAGCCTGAGTCTAACCCTAACCCGAAGAGCCTGAGTCTAACCCTAACCCTAAGAGCCTGAGTCTAACCCTCACCCTAAGAGCCTGAGTCTAACCCTCACCCTAAAAGCCTGAGTCTAACCCTCACCCGAAGAGCCTGAGTCTAACCCTAACCCTAAGAGCCTGAGTCTAACCCTAACCCTAAGAGCCTGAGTCTAACCCTCACCCTAAGAGCCTGAGTCTAACCCTAACCCTAAGAGCCTGAGTCTAACCCTAACCCTAAGAGCCTGAGTCTAACCCTAACCCGAAGAGCCTGAGTCTAACCCTCACCCGAAGAGCCTGAGTCTAACCCTCACCCTAAGAGCCTGAGTCTAACCCTAACCCGAAGAGCCTGAGTCTAACCCTCACCCTAAGAGCCTGAGTCTAACCCTAACCCGAAGAGCCTGAGTGTAACCCTAACCCGAAGAGCCTGAGTCTAACCCTAACCCTAAGAGCCTGAGTGTAACCCTCACCCTAAGAGCCTGAGTCTAACCCTCACCCTAAAAGCCTGAGTCTAACCCTCACCCGAAGAGCCTGAGTCTAACCCTAACCCTAAGAGCCTGAGTCTAACCCTAACCCTAAGAGCCTGAGTCTAACCCTCACCCTAAGTGCCTGAGTCTAACCCTAACCCTAAGAGCCTGAGTCTAACCCTAACCCGAAGAGCCTGAGTCTAACCCTAACCCTAAGAGCCTGAGTCTAACCCTCACCCTAAGAGCCTGAGTCTAACCCTCACCCTAAGAGCCTGAGTCTAACCCTAACCCTAAGAGCCTGAGTCTAACCCTAACCCGAAGAGCCTGAGTCTAACCCTAACCCTAAGAGCCTGAGTCTAACCCTCACCCTAAGAGCCTGAGTCTAACCCTAACCCTAAGAGCCTGAGTCTAACCCTCACCCTAAGAGCCTGAGTCTAACCCTCACCCTAAGAGCCTGAGTCTAACCCTAACCCTAAGAGCCTGAGTCTAACCCTAACCCTAAGAGCCTGAGTCTAACCCTCACCCTAAGAGCCTGAGTCTAACCCTAACCCGAAGAGCCTGAGTCTAACCCTAACCCGAAGAGCCTGAGTCTAACCCTAACCCGAAGAGCCTGAGTCTAACCCTAACCCGAAGAGCCTGAGTCTAACCCTCACCCTAAGAGCCTGAGTCTAACCCTCACCCTAAGAGCCTGAGTCTAACCCTAACCCGAAGAGCCTGAGTCTAACCCTAACCCGAAGAGCCTGAGTCTAACCCTAACCCGAAGAGCCTGAGTCTAACCCTCACCCTAAGAGCCTGAGTCTAACCCTAACCCGAAGAGCCTGAGTCTAACCCTAACCCGAAGAGCCTGAGTCTAACCCTAACCCTAAGAGCCTGAGTCTAACCCTAACCCGAAGAGCCTAAGTCTAACCCTAACCCTAAGAGCCTGAGTCTAACCCTCACCCTAAGAGCCTGAGTCTAACCCTAACCCTAAGAGCCTGAGTCTAACCCTAACCCGAAGAGCCTGAGTCTAACCCTAACCCGAAGAGCCTGAGTCTAACCCTAACCCGAAGAGCCTGAGTCTAACCCTAACCCTAAGAGCCTGAGTCTAACCCTCACCCTAAGAGCCTGAGTCTAACCCTAACCCGAAGAGCCTGAGTCTAACCCTAACCCTAAGAGCCTGAGTCTAACCCTCACCCTAAGAGCCTGAGTCTAACCCTCACCCTAAGAGCCTGAGTCTAACCCTCACCCTAAGAGCCTGAGTCTAACCCTAACCCTAAGAGCCTGAGTCTAACCCTAACCCTAAGAGCCTGAGTCTAACCCTAACCCTAAGAGCCTGCGTCTAACCCTAACCCTAAGAGCCTGAGTCTAACCCTCACCCTAAGAGCCTGAGTCTAACCCTAACCCTAAGAGCCTGAGTCTAACCCTAACCCTAAGAGCCTGAGTCTAACCCTAACCCTAAGAGCCTGAGTCTAACCCTCACCCTAAGAGCCTGAGTCTAACCCTAACCCGAAGAGCGTGAGTCTAACCCTAACCCTAAGAGCCTGAATCTAACCCTAACCCTAAGAGCCTGAGTCTAACCCTCACCCTAAGAGCCTGAGTCTAACCCTAACCCTAAGAGCCTGAGTCTAACCCTAACCCTAAGAGCCTGAGTCTAACCCTAACCCTAAGAGCCTGAGTCTAACCCTAACCCTAAGAGCCTGAGTCTAACCCTATCCCTAAGAGCCTGCGTCTAACCCTAACCCTAAGAGCCTGAGTCGAACCCTAACCCTAAGAGCCTGAGTCTAACCCTAACCCGAAGAGCCTGAGTCTAACCCTAACCCTAAGAGCCTGAGTCTAACCCTCACCCTAAGAGCCTGAGTCTAACCCTCACCCTAAGAGCCTGAGTCTAACCCTCACCCTAAGAGCCTGAGTCTAACCCTCACCCGAAGAGCCTGAGTCTAACCCTCACCCTAAGAGCCTGAGTCTAACCCTAACCCTAAGAGCCTGAGTCTAACCCTCACCCTAAGAGCCTGAGTCTAACCCTAACCCTAAGACCCTGAGTCTAACCCTAACCCTAAGGGCCTGAGTCTAACCCTAACCCTAAGAGCCTGAGTCTAACCCTAACCCTAAGAGCCTGAGTCTAACCCTAACCCTAAGAGCGTGAGTCTAACCCTAACCCTAAGAGCCTGAGTCTAACCCTCACCCTAAAAGCCTGAGTCTAACCCTCACCCTAAGAGCCTGAGTCTAACCCTAACCCTAAGAGCCTGAGTCTAACCCTCACCCTAAGAGCCTGAGTCTAACCCTCACCCGAAGAGCCTGAGTCTAACCCTCACCCTAAGAGCCTGAGTCTAACCCTCACCCTAAGAGCCTGAGTCGAACCCTAACCCTAAGAGCCTGAGTCTAACCCTCACCCTAAGAGCCTGAGTCTAACCCTAACCCGAAGAGCCTGAGTCTAACCCTAACCCGAAGAGCCTGAGTCTAACCCTAACCCTAAGAGCCTGAGTCTAACCCTCACCCGAAGAGCCTGAGTCTAACCCGCACCCTAAGAGCCTGAGTCTAACCCTAACCCTAAGAGCCTGAGTCTAACCCTAACCCTAAGAGCCTGAGTCTAACCCTAACCCTAAGAGCCTGAGTCTAACCCTCACCCGAAGAGCCTGAGTCTAACCCTAACCCTAAGAGCCTGAGTCTAACCCTCACCCTAAGAGCCTGAGTCTAACCCTCACCCTAAGAGCCTGAGTCTAACCCTCACCCTAAGAGCCTGAGTTTAACCCTCACCCTAAGAGCCTGAGTCTAACCCTAACCCTAAGAGCCTGAGTCTAACCCTAACCCTAAGAGCCTGAGTCTAACCCTAACCCGAAGAGCCTGAGTCTAACCCTAACCCTAAGAGCCTGAGTCTAACCCTAACCCGAAGAGCCTGAGTCTAACCCTAACCCTAAAAGCCTGAGTCTAACCCTAACCCGAAGAGCCTGAGTCTAACCCTCACCCTAAGAGCCTGAGTCTAACCCTAACCCTAAGAGCCTGAGTCTAACCCTAACCCTAAGAGCCTGAGTCTAACCCTAACCCTAAGAGCCTGAGTCTAACCCTATCCCTAAGAGCCTGCGTCTAACCCTAACCCTAAGAGCCTGAGTCGAACCCTAACCCTAAGAGCCTGAGTCTAACCCTAACCCGAAGAGCCTGAGTCTAACCCTAACCCTAAGAGCCTGAGTCTAACCCTCACCCTAAGAGCCTGAGTCTAACCCTCACCCTAAGAGCCTGAGTCTAACACTCACCCTAAGAGCCTGAGTCTAACCCTCACCCGAAGAGCCTGAGTCTAACCCTAACCCTAAGAGCCTGAGTCTAACCCTCACCCTAAGAGCCTGAGTCTAACCCTAACCCTAAGAGCCTGAGTCTAACCCTCACCCTAAGAGCCTGAGTCTAACCCTAACCCTAAGACCCTGAGTCTAACCCTAACCCTAAGGGCCTGAGTCTAACCCTAACCCTAAGAGCCTGAGTCTAACCCTAACCCTAAGAGCCTGAGTCTAACCCTAACCCTAAGAGCGTGAGTCTAACCCTAACCCTAAGAGCCTGAGTCTAACCCTCACCCTAAGAGCCTGAGTCTAACCCTCACCCTAAGAGCCTGAGTCTAACCCTAACCCTAAGAGCCTGAGTCTAACCCTAACCCTAAGAGCCTGAGTCTAACCCTCACCCTAAGAGCCTGAGTCTAACCCTCACCCGAAGAGCCTGAGTCTAACCCTCACCCTAAGAGCCTGAGTCTAAACCTAACCCTAAGAGCCTGAGTCTAACCCTCACCCTAAGAGCCTGAGTCTAACCCTCACCCTAAGAGCCTGAGTCTAACCCTAACCCTAAGAGCCTGAGTCTAACCCTAACCCTAAGAGCCTGAGTCTAACCCTAACCCGAAGAGCCTGAGTCTAACCCTAACCCTAAGAGCCTGAGTCTAACCCTCACCCGAAGAGCCTGAGTCTAACCCTAACCCCAAGAGCCTGAGTCTAACCCTAACCCTAAGAGCCTGAGTCTAACCCTAACCCTAAGAGCCTGAGTCTAACCCTAACCCTAAGAGCCTGAGTCTAACCCTAAGAGCCTGAGTCTAACCCTCACCCTAAGAGGCTGAGTCGAACCCTAACCCGAAGAGCCTGAGTCTAACCCTAACCCTAAGAGCCTGAGTCTAACCCTAACCCTAAGAGCCTGAGTCTAACCCTAACCCTAAGAGCCTGAGTCTAACCCTCACCCTAAGAGCCTGAGTCTAACCCTAACCCTAAGAGCCTGAGTCTAACCCTAACCCTTAGAGCCTGAGTCTAACCCTCACCCTAAGAGCCTGAGTCTAACCCTAACCCTAAGAGCCTGAGTCTAACCCTAACCCTAAGAGCCTGAGTCTAACCCTCACCCTAAGAGCCTGAGTCTAACCCTCACCCTAAGAGCCTGAGTCTAACCCTCACCCTAAGAGCCTGAGTCTAACCCTAACCCGAAGAGCCTGAGTCTAACCCTAACCCTAAGAGCCTGAGTCTAACCCTAACCCGAAGAGCCTGAGTCTAACCCTAACCCGAAGAGCCTGAGTCTAACCCTAACCCTAAGAGCCTGAGTCTAACCCTCACCCTAAGAGCCTGAGTCTAACCCTAACCCTAAGAGCCTGAGTCTAACCCTCACCCGAAGAGCCTGAGTCTAACCCTCACCCTAAGAGCCTGAGTCTAACCCTAACCCTAAGAGCCTGAGTCTAACCCTCACCCTAAGAGCCTGAGTCTAACCCTAACCCGAAGAGCCTGAGTCTAACCCTAACCCGAAGAGCCTGAGTCTAACCCTAACCCTAAGAGCCTGAGTCTAACCCTCACCCTAAAAGCCTGAGTCTAACCCTCACCCTAAAAGCCTGAGTCTAACCCTCACCCGAAGAGCCTGAGTCTAACCCTAACCCTAAGAGCCTGAGTCTAACCCTAACCCTAAGAGCCTGAGTCTAACCCTCACCCTAAGAGCCTGAGTCTAACCCTAACCCTAAGAGCCTGAGTCTAACCCTAACCCTAAGAGCCTGAGTCTAACCCTAACCCGAAGAGCCTGAGTCTAACCCTCACCCGAAGAGCCTGAGTCTAACCCTCACCCTAAGAGCCTGAGTCTAACCCTAACCCGAAGAGCCTGAGTCTAACCCTAACCCTAAGAGCCTGAGTCTAACCCTAACCCTAAGAGCCTGAGTCTAACCCTAACCCTTAGAGCCTGAGTCTAACCCTCACCCTAAGAGCCTGAGTCTAACCCTAACCCTAAGAGCCTGAGTCTAACCCTAAGCCTAAGAGCCTGAGTCTAACCCTCACCCTAAGAGCCTGAGTCTAACCCTAACCCGAAGAGCCTGAGTCTAACCCTAACCCGAAGAGCCTGAGTCTAACCCTAACCCTAAGAGCCTGAGTGTAACCCTCACCCTAAGAGCCTGAGTCTAACCCTCACCCTAAAAGCCTGAGTCTAACCCTCACCCGAAGAGCCTGAGTCTAACCCTAACCCTAAGAGCCTGAGTCTAACCCTAACCCTAAGAGCCTGAGTCTAACCCTCACCCTAAGTGCCTGAGTCTAACCCTAACCCTAAGAGCCTGAGTCTAACCCTAACCCGAAGAGCCTGAGTCTAACCCTAACCCTAAGAGCCTGAGTCTAACCCTCACCCTAAGAGCCTGAGTCTAACCCTCACCCTAAGAGCCTGAGTCTAACCCTAACCCTAAGAGCCTGAGTCTAACCCTAACCCGAAGAGCCTGAGTCTAACCCTAACCCTAAGAGCCTGAGTCTAACCCTCACCCTAAGAGCCTGAGTCTAACCCTAACCCTAAGAGCCTGAGTCTAACCCTCACCCTAAGAGCCTGAGTCTAACCCTCACCCTAAGAGCCTGAGTCTAACCCTAACCCTAAGAGCCTGAGTCTAACCCTAACCCTAAGAGCCTGAGTCTAACCCTCACCCTAAGAGCCTGAGTCTAACCCTAACCCGAAGAGCCTGAGTCTAACCCTAACCCGAAGAGCCTGAGTCTAACCCTAACCCGAAGAGCCTGAGTCTAACCCTCACCCTAAGAGCCTGAGTCTAACCCTCACCCTAAGAGCCTGAGTCTAACCCTAACCCTAAGAGCCTGAGTCTAACCCTAACCCGAAGAGCCTGAGTCTAACCCTAACCCGAAGAGCCTGAGTCTAACCCTCACCCTAAGAGCCTGAGTCTAACCCTAACCCGAAGAGCCTGAGTCTAACCCTAACCCGAAGAGCCTGAGTCTAACCCTAACCCTAAGAGCCTGAGTCTAACCCTAACCCGAAGAGCCTAAGTCTAACCCTAACCCTAAGAGCCTGAGTCTAACCCTCACCCTAAGAGCCTGAGTCTAACCCTAACCCTAAGAGCCTGAGTCTAACCCTAACCCGAAGAGCCTGAGTCTAACCCTAACCCGAAGAGCCTGAGTCTAACCCTAACCCGAAGAGCCTGAGTCTAACCCTAACCCTAAGAGCCTGAGTCTAACCCTCACCCTAAGAGCCTGAGTCTAACCCTAACCCGAAGAGCCTGAGTCTAACCCTAACCCTAAGAGCCTGAGTCTAACCCTCACCCTAAGAGCCTGAGTCTAACCCTCACCCTAAGAGCCTGAGTCTAACCCTCACCCTAAGAGCCTGAGTCTAACCCTAACCCTAAGAGCCTGAGTCTAACCCTAACCCTAAGAGCCTGCGTCTAACCCTAACCCTAAGAGCCTGAGTCTAACCCTCACCCTAAGAGCCTGAGTCTAACCCTAACCCTAAGAGCCTGAGTCTAACCCTAACCCTAAGAGCCTGAGTCTAACCCTAACCCTAAGAGCCTGAGTCTAACCCTCACCCTAAGAGCCTGAGTCTAACCCTAACCCGAAGAGCCTGAGTCTAACCCTAACCCGAAGAGCCTGAGTCTAACCCTAACCCTAAGAGCCTGAGTCTAACCCTCACCCTAAGAGCCTGAGTCTAACCCTAACCCTAAGAGCCTGAGTCTAACCCTAACCCTAAGAGCCTGAGTCTAACCCTAACCCTAAGAGCCTGAGTCTAACCCTAACCCTAAGAGCCTGAGTCTAACCCTATCCCTAAGAGCCTGCGTCTAACCCTAACCCTAAGAGCCTGAGTCGAACCCTAACCCTAAGAGCCTGAGTCTAACCCTAACCCGAAGAGCCTGAGTCTAACCCTAACCCTAAGAGCCTGAGTCTAACCCTCACCCTAAGAGCCTGAGTCTAACCCTCACCCTAAGAGCCTGAGTCTAACCCTCACCCTAAGAGCCTGAGTCTAACCCTCACCCGAAGAGCCTGAGTCTAACCCTCACCCTAAGAGCCTGAGTCTAACCCTAACCCTAAGAGCCTGAGTCTAACCCTCACCCTAAGAGCCTGAGTCTAACCCTAACCCTAAGACCCTGAGTCTAACCCTAACCCTAAGGGCCTGAGTCTAACCCTAACCCTAAGAGCCTGAGTCTAACCCTAACCCTAAGAGCCTGAGTCTAACCCTAACCCTAAGAGCCTGAGTCTAACCCTCACCCTAAAAGCCTGAGTCTAACCCTCACCCTAAGAGCCTGAGTCTAACCCTAACCCTAAGAGCCTGAGTCTAACCCTAACCCTAAGAGCCTGAGTCTAACCCTCACCCTAAGAGCCTGAGTCTAACCCTCACCCGAAGAGCCTGAGTCTAACCCTCACCCTAAGAGCCTGAGTCTAACCCTCACCCTAAGAGCCTGAGTCGAACCCTAACCCTAAGAGCCTGAGTCTAACCCTCACCCTAAGAGCCTGAGTCTAACCCTAACCCGAAGAGCCTGAGTCTAACCCTAACCCGAAGAGCCTGAGTCTAACCCTAACCCTAAGAGCCTGAGTCTAACCCTCACCCTAAGAGCCTGAGTCTAACCCGCACCCTAAGAGCCTGAGTCTAACCCTAACCCTAAGAGCCTGAGTCTAACCCTAACCCTAAGAGCCTGAGTCTAACCCTAACCCTAAGAGCCTGAGTCTAACCCTCACCCGAAGAGCCTGAGTCTAACCCTAACCCTAAGAGCCTGAGTCTAACCCTAACCCTAAGAGCCTGAGTCTAACCCTCACCCTAAGAGCCTGAGTCTAACCCTCACCCTAAGAGCCTGAGTCTAACCCTAATCCTAAGAGCCTGAGTTTAACCCTCACCCTAAGAGCCTGAGTCTAACCCTAACCCTAAGAGCCTGAGTCTAACCCTAACCCTAAGAGCCTGAGTCTAACCCTAACCCGAAGAGCCTGAGTCTAACCCTAACCCTAAGAGCCTGAGTCTAACCCTAACCCGAAGAGCCTGAGTCTAACCCTAACCCTAAAAGCCTGAGTCTAACCCTAACCCGAAGAGCCTGAGTCTAACCCTCACCCTAAGAGCCTGAGTCTAACCCTAACCCTAAGAGCCTGAGTCTAACCCTAACCCTAAGAGCCTGAGTCTAACCCTAACCCTAAGAGCCTGAGTCTAACCCTATCCCTAAGAGCCTGCGTCTAACCCTAACCCTAAGAGCCTGAGTCGAACCCTAACCCTAAGAGCCTGAGTCTAACCCTAACCCGAAGAGCCTGAGTCTAACCCTAACCCTAAGAGCCTGAGTCTAACCCTCACCCTAAGAGCCTGAGTCTAACCCTCACCCTAAGAGCCTGAGTCTAACACTCACCCTAAGAGCCTGAGTCTAACCCTCACCCGAAGAGCCTGAGTCTAACCCTAACCCTAAGAGCCTGAGTCTAACCCTCACCCTAAGAGCCTGAGTCTAACCCTAACCCTAAGAGCCTGAGTCTAACCCTCACCCTAAGAGCCTGAGTCTAACCCTAACCCTAAGACCCTGAGTCTAACCCTAACCCTAAGGGCCTGAGTCTAACCCTAACCCTAAGAGCCTGAGTCTAACCCTAACCCTAAGAGCCTGAGTCTAACCCTAACCCTAAGAGCGTGAGTCTAACCCTAACCCTAAGAGCCTGAGTCTAACCCTCACCCTAAGAGCCTGAGTCTAACCCTCACCCTAAGAGCCTGAGTCTAACCCTAACCCTAAGAGCCTGAGTCTAACCCTAACCCTAAGAGCCTGAGTCTAACCCTCACCCTAAGAGCCTGAGTCTAACCCTAACCCTAAGAGCCTGAGTCTAACCCTAACCCTAAGAGCCTGAGTCTAACCCTCACCCTAAGAGCCTGAGTCTAACCCTCACCCGAAGAGCCTGAGTCTAACCCTCACCCTAAGAGCCTGAGTCTAACCCTCACCCTAAGAGCCTGAGTCGAACCCTAACCCTAAGAGCCTGAGTCTAACCCTCACCCTAAGAGCCTGAGTCTAACCCTAACCCGAAGAGCCTGAGTCTAACCCTAACCCGAAGAGCCTGAGTCTAACCCTAACCCTAAGAGCCTGAGTCTAACCCTCACCCGAAGAGCCTGAGTCTAACCCGCACCCTAAGAGCCTGAGTCTAACCCTAACCCTAAGAGCCTGAGTCTAACCCTAACCCTAAGAGCCTGAGTCTAACCCTAACCCTAAGAGCCTGAGTCTAACCCTCACCCGAAGAGCCTGAGTCTAACCCTAACCCTAAGAGCCTGAGTCTAACCCTAACCCTAAGAGCCTGAGTCTAACCCTCACCCTAAGAGCCTGAGTCTAACCCTCACCCTAAGAGCCTGAGTCTAACCCTAATCCTAAGAGCCTGAGTTTAACCCTCACCCTAAGAGCCTGAGTCTAACCCTAACCCTAAGAGCCTGAGTCTAACCCTAACCCTAAGAGCCTGAGTCTAACCCTAACCCGAAGAGCCTGAGTCTAACCCTAACCCTAAGAGCCTGAGTCTAACCCTAACCCGAAGAGCCTGAGTCTAACCCTAACCCTAAAAGCCTGAGTCTAACCCTAACCCGAAGAGCCTGAGTCTAACCCTCACCCTAAGAGCCTGAGTCTAACCCTAACCCTAAGAGCCTGAGTCTAACCCTAACCCTAAGAGCCTGAGTCTAACCCTAACCCTAAGAGCCTGAGTCTAACCCTATCCCTAAGAGCCTGCGTCTAACCCTAACCCTAAGAGCCTGAGTCGAACCCTAACCCTAAGAGCCTGAGTCTAACCCTAACCCGAAGAGCCTGAGTCTAACCCTAACCCTAAGAGCCTGAGTCTAACCCTCACCCTAAGAGCCTGAGTCTAACACTCACCCTAAGAGCCTGAGTCTAACCCTCACCCGAAGAGCCTGAGTCTAACCCTAACCCTAAGAGCCTGAGTCTAACCCTCACCCTAAGAGCCTGAGTCTAACCCTAACCCTAAGAGCCTGAGTCTAACCCTCACCCTAAGAGCCTGAGTCTAACCCTAACCCTAAGACCCTGAGTCTAACCCTAACCCTAAGGGCCTGAGTCTAACCCTAACCCTAAGAGCCTGAGTCTAACCCTAACCCTAAGAGCCTGAGTCTAACCCTAACCCTAAGAGCGTGAGTCTAACCCTAACCCTAAGAGCCTGAGTCTAACCCTCACCCTAAGAGCCTGAGTCTAACCCTCACCCTAAGAGCCTGAGTCTAACCCTAACCCTAAGAGCCTGAGTCTAACCCTCACCCTAAGAGCCTGAGTCTAACCCTCACCCTAAGAGCCTGAGTCTAACCCTCACCCGAAGAGCCTGAGTCTAACCCTAACCCTAAGAGCCTGAGTCTAAACCTAACCCTAAGAGCCTGAGTCTAACCCTCACCCTAAGAGCCTGAGTCTAACCCTCACCCTAAGAGCCTGAGTCTAACCCTAACCCTAAGAGCCTGAGTCTAACCCTAACCCGAAGAGCCTGAGTCTAACCCTAACCCTAAGAGCCTGAGTCTAACCCTCACCCGAAGAGCCTGAGTCTAACCCTAACCCCAAGAGCCTGAGTCTAACCCTAACCCTAAGAGCCTGAGTCTAACCCTAACCCTAAGAGCCTGAGTCTAACCCTAACCCTAAGAGCCTGAGTCTAACCCTAAGAGCCTGAGTCTAACCCTCACCCTAAGAGGCTGAGTCGAACCCTAACCCGAAGAGCCTGAGTCTAACCCTAACCCTAAGAGCCTGAGTCTAACCCTAACCCTAAGAGCCTGAGTCTAACCCTAACCCTAAGAGCCTGAGTCTAACCCTCACCCTAAGAGCCTGAGTCTAACCCTAACCCTAAGAGCCTGAGTCTAACCCTAACCCTTAGAGCCTGAGTCTAACCCTCACCCTAAGAGCCTGAGTCTAACCCTAACCCTAAGAGCCTGAGTCTAACCCTAACCCTAAGAGCCTGAGTCTAACCCTCACCCTAAGAGCCTGAGTCTAACCCTCACCCTAAGAGCCTGAGTCTAACCCTCACCCGAAGAGCCTGAGTCTAACCCTAACCCGAAGAGCCTGAGTCTAACCCTAACCCTAAGAGCCTGAGTCTAACCCTAACCCGAAGAGCCTGAGTCTAACCCTAACCCGAAGAGCCTGAGTCTAACCCTAACCCTAAGAGCCTGAGTCTAACCCTCACCCTAAGAGCCTGAGTCTAACCCTAACCCTAAGAGCCTGAGTCTAACCCTCACCCGAAGAGCCTGAGTCTAACCCTCACCCTAAGAGCCTGAGTCTAACCCTAACCCGAAGAGCCTGAGTCTAACCCTCACCCTAAGAGCCTGAGTCTAACCCTAACCCGAAGAGCCTGAGTCTAACCCTAACCCGAAGAGCCTGAGTCTAACCCTAACCCTAAGAGCCTGAGTCTAACCCTCACCCTAAAAGCCTGAGTCTAACCCTCACCCTAAAAGCCTGAGTCTAACCCTCACCCGAAGAGCCTGAGTCTAACCCTAACCCTAAGAGCCTGAGTCTAACCCTAACCCTAAGAGCCTGAGTCTAACCCTCACCCTAAGAGCCTGAGTCTAACCCTAACCCTAAGAGCCTGAGTCTAACCCTAACCCTAAGAGCCTGAGTCTAACCCTAACCCGAAGAGCCTGAGTCTAACCCTCACCCGAAGAGCCTGAGTCTAACCCTCACCCTAAGAGCCTGAGTCTAACCCTAACCCGAAGAGCCTGAGTCTAACCCTAACCCTAAGAGCCTGAGTCTAACCCTCACCCGAAGAGCCTGAGTCTAACCCTCACCCTAAGAGCCTGAGTCTAACCCTAACCCTAAGAGCCTGAGTCTAACCCTAACCCTAAGAGCCTGAGTCTAACCCTAAGCCTAAGAGCCTGAGTCTAACCCTCACCCTAAGAGCCTGAGTCTAACCCTAACCCGAAGAGCCTGAGTGTAACCCTAACCCGAAGAGCCTGAGTCTAACCCTAACCCTAAGAGCCTGAGTGTAACCCTAACCCTAAGAGCCTGAGTCTAACCCTCACCCTAAAAGCCTGAGTCTAACCCTCACCCGAAGAGCCTGAGTCTAACCCTAACCCTAAGAGCCTGAGTCTAACCCTAACCCTAAGAGCCTGAGTCTAACCCTCACCCTAAGTGCCTGAGTCTAACCCTAACCCTAAGAGCCTGAGTCTAACCCTAACCCGAAGAGCCTGAGTCTAACCCTAACCCGAAGAGCCTGAGTCTAACCCTAACCCTAAGAGCCTGAGTCTAACCCTAACCCTAAGAGCCTGAGTCTAACCCTAACCCGAAGAGCCTGAGTCTAACCCTAACCCGAAGAGCCTGAGTCTAACCCTAACCCTAAGAGCCTGAGTCTAACCCTCACCCTAAGAGCCTGAGTCTAACCCTAACCCTAAGAGCCTGAGTCTAACCCTAACCCTAAGAGCCTGAGTCTAACCCTCACCCTAAGAGCCTGAGTCTAACCCTCACCCGAAGAGCCTGAGTCTAACCCTAACCCTAAGAGCCTGAGTCTAACCCTAACCCTAAGAGCCTGAGTCTAACCCTCACCCTAAGAGCCTGAGTCTAACCCTAACCCTAAGAGCCTGAGTCTAACCCTAACCCTAAGAGCCTGAGTCTAACCCTAACCCGAAGAGCCTGAGTCTAACCCTCACCCGAAGAGCCTGAGTCTAACCCTCACCCTAAGAGCCTGAGTCTAACCCTAACCCGAAGAGCCTGAGTCTAACCCTCACCCTAAGAGCCTGAGTCTAACCCTAACCCGAAGAGCCTGAGTGTAACCCTAACCCGAAGAGCCTGAGTCTAACCCTAACCCTAAGAGCCTGAGTGTAACCCTCACCCTAAGAGCCTGAGTCTAACCCTCACCCTAAAAGCCTGAGTCTAACCCTAACCCTAAGAGCCTGAGTCTAACCCTAACCCTAAGAGCCTGAGTCTAACCCTAACCCTAAGAGCCTGAGTCTAACCCTCACCCTAAGTGCCTGAGTCTAACCCTAACCCTAAGAGCCTGAGTCTAACCCTAACCCGAAGAGCCTGAGTCTAACCCTAACCCTAAGAGCCTGAGTCTAACCCTCACCCTAAGAGCCTGAGTCTAACCCTAACCCTAAGAGCCTGAGTCTAACCCTAACCCTAAGAGCCTGAGTCTAACCCTAACCCGAAGAGCCTGAGTCTAACCCTAACCCTAAGAGCCTGAGTCTAACCCTAACCCTAAGAGCCTGAGTCTAACCCTAACCCTAAGAGCCTGAGTCTAACCCTAACCCTAAGAGCCTGAGTCTAACCCTCACCCTAAGAGCCTGAGTCTAACCCTAACCCTAAGAGCCTGAGTCGAACCCTAACCCGAAGAGCCTGAGTCTAACCCTCACCCTAAGAGCCTGAGTCTAACCCTAACCCTAAGAGCCTGAGTCTAACCCTAACCCTAAGAGCCTGAGTCTAACCCTAACCCGAAGAGCCTGAGTCTAACCCTAACCCGAAGAGCCTGAGTCTAACCCTCACCCTAAGAGCCTGAGTCTAACCCTCACCCTAAGAGCCTGAGTCTAACCCTCACCCGAAGAGCCTGAGTCTAACCCTAACCCTAAGAGCCTGAGTCTAACCCTCACCCGAAGAGCCTGAGTCTAACCCGCACCCTAAGAGCCTGAGTCTAACCCTAACCCTAAGAGCCTGAGTCTAACCCTAACCCGAAGAGCCTGAGTCTAACCCTAACCCTAAGAGCCTGAGTCTAACCCTAACCCGAAGAGCCTAAGTCTAACCCTAACCCTAAGAGCCTGAGTCTAACCCTCACCCTAAGAGCCTGAGTCTAACCCTAACCCTAAGAGCCTGAGTCTAACCCTAACCCGAAGAGCCTGAGTCTAACCCTAACCCGAAGAGCCTGAGTCTAACCCTAACCCGAAGAGCCTGAGTCTAACCCTAACCCTAAGAGCCTGAGTCTAACCCTCACCCTAAGAGCCTGAGTCTAACCCTAACCCGAAGAGCCTGAGTCTAACCCTAACCCTAAGAGCCTGAGTCTAACCCTCACCCTAAGAGCCTGAGTCTAACCCTCACCCTAAGAGCCTGAGTCTAACCCTCACCCTAAGAGCCTGAGTCTAACCCTAACCCTAAGAGCCTGAGTCTAACCCTAACCCGAAGAGCCTGAGTCTAACCCTAACCCTAAGAGCCTGCGTCTAACCCTAACCCTAAGAGCCTGAGTCTAACCCTCACCCTAAGAGCCTGAGTCTAACCCTAACCCTAAGAGCCTGAGTCTAACCCTAACCCTAAGAGCCTGAGTCTAACCCTCACCCTAAGAGCCTGAGTCTAACCCTCACCCTAAGAGCCTGAGTCTAACCCTAACCCGAAGAGCGTGAGTCTAACCCTAACCCTAAGAGCCTGAATCTAACCCTAACCCTAAGAGCCTGAGTCTAACCCTCACCCTAAGAGCCTGAGTCTAACCCTCACCCTAAGAGCCTGAGTCTAACCCTAACCCTAAGAGCCTGAGTCTAACCCTCACCCTAAGAGCCTGAGTCTAACCCTCACCCTAAGAGCCTGAGTCTAACCCTAACCCTAAGAGCCTGAGTCTAACCCTCACCCTAAGAGCCTGAGTCTAACCCTAACCCTAAGAGCCTGAGTCTAACCCTCACCCTAAGAGCCTGAGTCTAACCCTAACCCTAAGAGCCTGAGTCTAACCCTAACCCGAAGAGCCTGAGTCTAACCCTAACCCGAAGAGCCTGAGTCTAACCCTAACCCTAAGAGCCTGAGTCTAACCCTCACCCTAAGAGGCTGAGTCGAACCCTAACCCGAAGAGCCTGAGTCTAACCCTAACCCTAAGAGCCTGAGTCTAACCCTAACCCTAAGAGCCTGAGTCTAACCCTAACCCTAAGAGCCTGAGTCTAACCCTCACCCGAAGAGCCTGAGTCTAACCCTCACCCGAAGAGCCTGAGTCTAACCCGCACCCTAAGAGCCTGAGTCTAACCCTAACCCTAAGAGCCTGAGTCTAACCCTCACCCTAAGAGCCTGAGTCTAACCCTCACCCTAAGAGCCTGAGTCTAACCCTAATCCTAAGAGCCTGAGTCTAACCCTCACCCTAAGAGCCTGAGTCTAACCCTAACCCTAAGAGCCTGAGTCTAACCCTAACCCGAAGAGCCTGAGTCTAACCCTAACCCGAAGAGCCTGAGTCTAACCCTAACCCGAAGAGCCTGAGTCTAACCCTAACCCTAAAAGCCTGAGTCTAACCCTAACCCGAAGAGCCTGAGTCTAACCCTCACCCTAAGAGCCTGAGTCTAACCCTAACCCTAAGAGCCTGAGTCTAACCCTAACCCTAAGAGCCTGAGTCTAACCCTAACCCTAAGAGCCTGAGTCTAACCCTAACCCTAAGAGCCTGAGTCTAACCCTATCCCTAAGAGCCTGCGTCTAACCCTCACCCTAAGAGCCTGAGTCGAACCCTAACCCTAAGAGCCTGAGTCTAACCCTAACCCGAAGAGCCTGAGTCTAACCCTAACCCTAAGAGCCTGAGTCTAACCCTCACCCTAAGAGCCTGAGTCTAACCCTCACCCTAAGAGCCTGAGTCTAACCCTCACCCTAAGAGCCTGAGTCTAACCCTCACCCGAAGAGCCTGAGTCTAACCCTAACCCTAAGAGCCTGAGTCTAACCCTCACCCTAAGAGCCTGAGTCTAACCCTAACCCTAAGAGCCTGAGTCTAACCCTCACCCTAAGAGCCTGAGTCTAACCCTAACCCTAAGACCCTGAGTCTAACCCTAACCCTAAGAGCCTGAGTCTAACCCTAACCCTAAGAGCCTGAGTCTAACCCTCACCCTAAGAGCCTGAGTCTAACCCTAACCCTAAGAGCGTGAGTCTAACCCTAACCCTAAGAGCCTGAGTCTAACCCTCACCCTAAAAGCCTGAGTCTAACCCTCACCCTAAGAGCCTGAGTCTAACCCTCACCCTAAGAGCCTGAGTCTAACCCTAACCCTAAGAGCCTGAGTCTAACCCTCACCCGAAGAGCCTGAGTCTAACCCTCACCCGAAGAGCCTGAGTCTAAACCTAACCCTAAGAGCCTGAGTCTAACCCTCACCCTAAGAGCCTGAGTCTAACCCTCACCCTAAGAGCCTGAGTCTAACCCTAACCCTAAGAGCCTGAGTCTAACCCTAACCCTAAGAGCCTGAGTCTAACCCTAACCCGAAGAGCCTGAGTCTAACCCTAACCCTAAGAGCCTGAGTCTAACCCTAACCCGAAGAGCCTGAGTCTAACCCTAACCCTAAGAGCCTGAGTCTAACCCTCACCCGAAGAGCCTGAGTCTAACCCTAACCCGAAGAGCCTGAGTCTAACCCTCACCCTAAGAGCCTGAGTCTAACCCTAACCCTAAGAGCCTGAGTCTAACCCTCACCCTAAGAGCCTGAGTCTAACCCTAACCCTAAGAGCCTGAGTCTAACCCTCACCCGAAGAGCCTGAGTCGAACCCTAACCCGAAGAGCCTGAGTCTAACCCTAACCCTAAGAGCCTGAGTCTAACCCTAACCCTAAGAGCCTGAGTCTAACCCTAACCCTAAGAGCCTGAGTCTAACCCTCACCCTAAGAGCCTGAGTCTAACCCTAACCCTAAGAGCCTGAGTCTAACCCTAACCCTAAGAGCCTGAGTCTAACCCTAACCCTAAGAGCCTGAGTCTAACCCTAACCCTAAGAGCCTGAGTCTAACCCTCACCCGAAGAGCCTGAGTCTAACCCTCACCCTAAGAGCCTGAGTCTAACCCTAACCCGAAAAGCCTGAGTCTAACCATCACCCTAAGAGCCTGAGTCTAACCCTAACCCGAAGAGCCTGAGTGTAACCCTAACCCGAAGAGCCTGAGTCTAACCCTAACCCTAAGAGCCTGAGTCTAACCCTAACCCTAAGAGCCTGAGTCTAACCCTCACCCTAAAAGCCTGAGTCTAACCCTCACCCGAAGAGCCTGAGTCTAACCCTAACCCTAAGAGCCTGAGTCTAACCCTAACCCTAAGAGCCTGAGTCTAACCCTCACCCTAAGAGCCTGAGTCTAACCCTAACCCTAAGAGCCTGAGTCTAACCCTAACCCTAAGAGCCTGAGTCTAACCCTAACCCTAAGAGCCTGAGTCTAACCCTCACCCGAAGAGCCTGAGTCTAACCCTCACCCTAAGAGCCTGAGTCTAACCCTCACCCTAAGAGCCTGAGTCTAACCCTAACCCTAAGAGCCTGAGTCTAACCCTAACCCTAAGAGCCTGAGTCTAACCCTAACCCTAAGAGCCTGAGTCTAACCCTAACCCTAAGAGCCTGAGTGTAACCCTCACCCTAAGAGCCTGAGTCTAACCCTCACCCTAAAAGCCTGAGTCTAACCCTCACCCGAAGAGCCTGAGTCTAACCCTAACCCTAAGAGCCTGAGTCTAACCCTAACCCTAAGAGCCTGAGTCTAACCCTCACCCTAAGAGCCTGAGTCTAACCCTAACCCTAAGAGCCTGAGTCTAACCCTAACCCTAAGAGCCTGAGTCTAACCCTAACCCTAAGAGCCTGAGTCTAACCCTCACCCTAAGAGCCTGAGTCTAACCCTAACCCTAAGAGCCTGAGTCTAACCCTAACCCTAAGAGCCTGAGTCTAACCCTCACCCTAAGAGCCTGAGTCTAACCCTCACCCTAAGAGCCTGAGTCTAACCCTAACCCTAAGAGCCTGAGTCTAACCCTAACCCTAAGAGCCTGAGTCTAACCCTAACCCTAAGAGCCTGAGTCTAACCCTCACCCTAAGAGCCTGAGTCTAACCCTAACCCTAAGAGCCTGAGTCTAACCCTCACCCGAAGAGCCTGAGTCTAACCCTAACCCTAAGAGCCTGAGTCTAACCCTAACCCTAAGAGCCTGAGTCTAACCCTAACCCGAAGAGCCTGAGTCTAACCCTAACCCTAAGAGCCTGAGTCTAACCCTCACCCTAAGAGCCTGAGTCTAACCCTCACCCTAAGAGCCTGAGTCTAACCCTAACCCGAAGAGCCTGAGTCTAACCCTAACCCGAAGAGCCTGAGTCTAACCCTAACCCGAAGAGCCTGAGTCTAACCCTCACCCTAAGAGCCTGAGTCTAACCCTAACCCTAAGAGCCTGAGTCTAACCCTAACCCGAAGAGCCTGAGTCTAACCCTAACCCTAAGAGCCTGAGTCTAACCCTAACCCTAAGAGCCTGAGTCTAACCCTCACCCTAAGAGCCTGAGTCTAACCCTCACCCTAAGAGCCTGAGTCTAACCCTAACCCTAAGAGCCTGAGTCTAACCCTAACCCGAAGAGCCTGAGTCTAACCCTAACCCTAAGAGCCTGAGTCTAACCCTAACCCTAAGAGCCTGAGTCTAACCCTCACCCTAAGAGCCTGAGTCTAACCCTAACCCGAAGAGCCTGAGTCTAACCCTAACCCTAAGAGCCTGAGTCTAACCCTCACCCTAAGAGCCTGAGTCTAACCCTCACCCTAAGAGCCTGAGTCTAACCCTCACCCTAAGAGCCTGAGTCTAACCCTAACCCTAAGAGCCTGAGTCTAACCCTAACCCTAAGAGCCTGAGTCTAACCCTAACCCTAAGAGCCTGAGTCTAACCCTAACCCTAAGAGCCTGCGTCTAACCCTAACCCTAAGAGCCTGAGTCTAACCCTCACCCTAAGAGCCTGAGTCTAACCCTAACCCTAAGAGCCTGAGTCTAACCCTAACCCTAAGAGCCTGAGTCTAACCCTAACCCTAAGAGCCTGAGTCTAACCCTCACCCTAAGAGCCTGAGTCTAACCCTAACCCGAAGAGCGTGAGTCTAACCCTAACCCTAAGAGCCTGAATCTAACCCTAACCCTAAGAGCCTGAGTCTAACCCTCACCCTAAGAGCCTGAGTCTAACCCTAACCCGAAGAGCCTGAGTCTAACCCTAACCCTAAGAGCCTGAGTCTAACCCTCACCCTAAGAGCCTGAGTCTAACCCTCACCCTAAGAGCCTGAGTCTAACCCTAACCCGAAGAGCCTGAGTCTAACCCTAACCCGAAGAGCCTGAGTCTAACCCTAACCCGAAGAGCCTGAGTCTAACCCTCACCCTAAGAGCCTGAGTCTAACCCTAACCCTAAGAGCCTGAGTCTAACCCTAACCCGAAGAGCCTGAGTCTAACCCTAACCCTAAGAGCCTGAGTCTAACCCTAACCCTAAGAGCCTGAGTCTAACCCTAACCCTTAGAGCCTGAGTCTAACCCTCACCCTAAGAGCCTGAGTCTAACCCTAACCCTAAGAGCCTGAGTCTAACCCTAAGCCTAAGAGCCTGAGTCTAACCCTAACCCTAAGAGCCTGAGTCTAACCCTAACCCTAAGAGCCTGAGTCTAACCCTCACCCTAAGAGCCTGAGTCTAACCCTAACCCGAAGAGCCTGAGTCTAACCCTAACCCTAAGAGCCTGAGTCTAACCCTCACCCGAAGAGCCTGAGTCTAACCCTCACCCTAAGAGCCTGAGTCTAACCCTCACCCTAAGAGCCTGAGTCTAACCCTAACCCTAAGAGCCTGAGTCTAACCCTAACCCTAAGAGCCTGAGTCTAACCCTAACCCTAAGAGCCTGAGTCTAACCCTAACCCTAAGAGCCTGAGTCTAACCCTAACCCGAAGAGCCTGAGTCTAACCCTAACCCGAAGAGCCTGAGTCTAACCCTCACCCTAAGAGCCTGAGTCTAACCCTAACCCTAAGAGCCTGAGTCTAACCCTAACCCTAAGAGCCTGAGTCTAACCCTCACCCTAAGAGCCTGAGTCTAACCCTAACCCGAAGAGCGTGAGTCTAACCCTAACCCTAAGAGCCTGAATCTAACCCTAACCCTAAGAGCCTGAGTCTAACCCTCACCCGAAGAGCCTGAGTCTAACCCTAACCCTAAGAGCCTGAGTCTAACCCTAACCCTAAGAGCCTGAGTCTAACCCTAACCCTAAGAGCCTGAGTCTAACCCTCACCCTAAGAGCCTGAGTCTAACCCTAACCCTAAGAGCCTGAGTCTAACCCTAACCCGAAGAGCCTGAGTCTAACCCTAACCCGAAGAGCCTGAGTCTAACCCTAACCCTAAGAGCCTGAGTCTAACCCTAACCCGAAGAGCCTGAGTCTAACCCTAACCCGAAGAGCCTGAGTCTAACCCTAACCCTAAGAGCCTGAGTCTAACCCTCACCCGAAGAGCCTGAGTCTAACCCGCACCCTAAGAGCCTGAGTCTAACCCTAACCCTAAGAGCCTGAGTCTAACCCTAACCCTAAGAGCCTGAGTCTAACCCTCACCCTAAGAGCCTGAGTCTAACCCGCACCCTAAGAGCCTGAGTCTAACCCTAACCCTAAGAGCCTGAGTCTAACCCTCACCCTAAGAGCCTGAGTCTAACCCTCACCCTAAGAGCCTGAGTCTAACCCTAATCCTAAGAGCCTGAGTTTAACCCTCACCCTAAGAGCCTGAGTCTAACCCTAACCCTAAGAGCCTGAGTCTAACCCTAACCCTAAGAGCCTGAGTCTAACCCTAACCCGAAGAGCCTGAGTCTAACCCTAACCCGAAGAGCCTGAGTCTAACCCTAACCCGAAGAGCCTGAGTCTAACCCTAACCCTAAAAGCCTGAGTCTAACCCTAACCCGAAGAGCCTGAGTCTAACCCTCACCCTAAGAGCCTGAGTCTAACCCTAACCCTAAGAGCCTGAGTCTAACCCTCACCCTAAGAGCCTGAGTCTAACCCTAACCCTAAGAGCCTGAGTCTAACCCTATCCCTAAGAGCCTGCGTCTAACCCTAACCCTAAGAGCCTGAGTCTAACCCTCACCCTAAGAGCCTGAGTCTAACCCTAACCCGAAGAGCCTGAGTCTAATCCTCACCCTAAGAGCCTGAGTCGAACCCTAACCCTAAGAGCCTGAGTCTAACCCTAACCCTAAGAGCCTGAGTCTAACCCTAACCCTAAGAGCCTGCGTCTAACCCTAACCCTAAGAGCCTGAGTCTAACCCTCACCCTAAGAGCCTGAGTCTAACCCTAACCCTAAGAGCCTGAGTCTAACCCTAACCCTAAGAGCCTGAGTCTAACCCTAACCCTAAGAGCCTGAGTCTAACCCTCACCCTAAGAGCCTGAGTCTAACCCTAACCCTAAGAGCCTGAGTCTAACCCTAACTCTAAGAGCCTGAGTCTAACCCTAACCCTAATAGCCTGAGTCTAACCCTAACCCTAAGAGCCTGAGTCTAACCCTCACCCTAAGAGCCTGAGTCTAACCCTAACCCTAAGAGCCTGAGTCTAACCCTAACCCTAAGAGCCTGAGTCTAACCCTAACCCTTTTGGTGGAGCGCTGCTGCTATCTAGCGAAATATACTAGGGTACTGCAGCCGGCGCTGTTGGTGGAGCGCTGCTGCCATCTAGCGAAATATGTTTGGGTACTGCAGCCGCCCTTTTGCTAGAGCGCTGCTGCCATCTAGCGAAATGTAATTGGGTACTGCAGCCGCCCTTTTGGTGGAGCGCTGCTGCCATCTAGCGTAATATACTTGGGTACTGCAGCCGGCCGGTTGGTGGAGCGCTGCTGCCATCTAGCGAAATATACTTGGGTACTGCAGCCGGCGCTGTTGGTGGAGCGCTGCTGCCATCTAGCGAAATATACTTGGGTACTGCAGCCGCCCGGTTGGTGGAGCGCTGCTGCCATCTAGCGGAATGTAATTGGGTACTGCAGCCGGCGCTGTTAGTGGAGCGCTGCTGCCATCTAGCGAAATATATTTGGGTACTGCAGCCGGCGCTGTTGGTGCAGCGCTGCTGCCATCAAGCGAAATATACTTGGGTACTGCAGCCGGCGCTGTTGGTGGAGCGCTGCTGCCATCTAGCGAAATATACCTGGGTACTGCAGCCGCCCGGTTGGTGGAGCGCTGCTGCCATCTAGCGAAACCTAAGAGCCTGAGTCTAACCCTAACCCTAAGAGCCTGAGTCTAACCCTAACCCTACGAGTCTAACCCTAACCCTAACCCTAACCCTAACAGTCTAACCCTAACCCTAACCCTAACCCTAACCCTAACCCTAAGAGCCTAACCCTAACCCTAACCCTAAGAGTCTAACCCTAACCCTAACCCTAACCCTAAGAGTCTAACCCTAACCCTGAGTCTAACCCTAACCCTAACCCTAACCCTAAGAGGCTAACCCTAACCCTAAGAGTCTAACCCTAACCCTAACCCTAACCCTAACAGTCTAACCCTAACCCTAAGAGTCTAACCCTAAGAGTCTAACCCTAACCCTAACTCTAACCCTAACAGTCTAACCCTAAACATAAGAGTTTAACCCTAAGAGTCTAACCCTAACCCTATCCCTAACCCTAACAGTCTAACCCTAACCCTAACCCTAAGAGTCTAACCCTAACCCTGAGTCTAACCCTAAACCTAACCCTAACCCGAAGAGTCTAACCCTAACCCTAAGAGTCTAACCCTAACCCTAACCCTAACCCTAACAGTCTAACGCTAACCCTAAGAGTCTAACCCTAAGAGTCTAACCCTAACCCTAACTCTAACCCTAACAGTCTAACCCTAAACATAAGAGTTTAACCCTAAGAGTCTAACCCTAACCCTAACCCTAACCCTAACAGTCTAACCCAAACCCTAACCCTAACCCTAACCGTAAGAGTCTAACCCTAACACTAAGAGTCTAACCTTAACCCTAACCCTAACCCTAAGAGTCTAACCCTAACCCTAACCCTAACCCTAACCCTGACCCTAACCCTAAGAGTCTAACCCTAACCCTAACCCTAACCCTAACCCTAAGAGTCTAACGCTAACCCTACCCTAACCCTAAGAGTCTAACCCTAACCCTAAGAGTCTAACCCTAACCCTAAACCTAACCCTAAGAGTCTAACCCTAACCCTGAGTCTAACCCTAACCCTAACCCTAACCCTAACAGTCTAACCCTAACCCTAAGTGTCTAACCCTAACCCTAACTCTAACGCTAACAGTCTAACCCTAAACATAAGAGTTTAACCCTAAGAGTCTAACCCTAACCCTAACCCTAACCCTAACAGTCTAACCCTAACCTTAACCCTAAGAGTCTAACCCTAACCCTAACCCTAACCCTAAGAGTCTAACCCTAACACGAAGAGTCTAACCTTAACCCTAACCCTAACCCTAAGAGTCTAACCCTAACCCTAACCCTAACCCTAACCCTGACCCTAACCTTAAGAGTCTAACCCTAACCCTAACCCTAACCCTAAGAGTCTAACCCTAACCCTACCCTAACCCTAAGAGTCTAACCCTAACCCTAAGAGTCTAACCCTAAACCTAACCCTAACCCTAAGAGTCTAACCCTAACCCTAAGAGTCTAACCCTAACCCTAACCCTAACCCTAACCCTAAGAGTCTAACCCTAACCCTAAGGGTCTAACCCTAAGAGTCTAACCCTAACCCTAACCCTAACAGTCTAACCTTAACCCTAACCCTAACCCCGGCTGAAGTACCCAAGTATATTTCGCTAGATGGCAGCAGAGCTCCACCAACAGGGCCGGTTGCAGTACCCAAGTATATTTCGCTAGATGGCAGCAGCGCTCCACCAAAAGGGCGGCTGCAGTACCCAAATATATTTCGCTAGATGGCAGCAGCGCTCCACCAGAAGGACGGCTGCAGTACCCAACTACATTTCGCGAGATGGCAGCAGCGCTCCACCAACAGGGCCGGCTGCAGTACCCAATTATATTTCGCTAGATGGCAGCAGCGCTCCACCAACCGGGCGGCCGCAGTACCCAAATATATTTCGCTAGATGGCAGCAGCGCTCCACCAACAGCGCCGGCTGCAGTACCCAAGTATATGTCGCTAGATGGCAGCAGCGCTCCACCAAAAGGGCGGCTGCAGTACCCAATACATTTCGCTAGATGGCAGCAGCGCTCCACCAAAAGGGCGGCTGCAGTACCCAAGTATATTTCGCTAGATGGCAGCAGCGCTCCACCAACAGCGCCGGCTGCAGTACCCAAGTATATTTCGCTAGATGGCAGCAGCGCTACACCAAAAGGGCGGCTGCAGTACCCAATTACATTTCGCTAGATGGCAGCAGCGCTCCACCAACAGCGCCGGCTGCAGTACCCAAATATATTTCGCTAGATGGCAGCAGCGCTCCACCAAAAGGGCGGCTGCAGTACCCAATTACATTTCGCTAGATGGCAGCAGCGCTCCACCAACAGCGCCGGCTGCAGTACCCAAGTATATTTCGCTAGATGGCAGCAGCGCTCCACCAAAAGGGCGGCTGCAGTACCCAATTACATTTCGCTAGATGGCAGCAGCGCTCCACCAAAAGGGCGGCTGCAGTACCCAAGTATATTTCGCTAGATGGCAGCAGAGCTTCACCAACAGGGACGGCTGCAATATTCAAGTATATTTGGCTAGATGGCAGCAGCGCTCCACCAAAAGGGCGGCTGCAGTACCCAAATGTATTTCGCTAGACGGCAGCAGCGCTCCACCAACAGGGCCGGCTGCAGTACCCAAATATATTTCGCTACATGGCAGCAGCGCTCCACCAACAGCGCCGGCTGCAGTACCCAAGTATATTTCGCTAGATGGCAGCAGCGCTGCACCAACAGCGGCGGCTGCAGTACCCAAATATATAGTACTGAGTCTAACCCTAACCCTAAGAGCCTGAGTCTAACCCTAACCCTAAGAGCCTGAGTCTAACCCTCACCCTAAGAGCCTGAGTCTAACCCTAACCCTAAGAGCCTGAGTCTAACCCTCACCCTAAGAGCCTGAGTCTAACACTAACCCTAAGAGCCTGAGTCTAACCCTAACCCTAAGAGCCTGAGTCTAACCCTAACCCTAAGAGCCTGAGTCTAACCCTCACCCTAAGAGCCTGAGTCTAACCCTAACCCTAAGAGCCTGAGTCTAACCCTAACCCTAAGAGCCTGAGTCTAACCCTCACCCTAAGAGCCTGAGTCTAACCCTAACCCTAAGAGCCTGAGTCTAACCCTAACCCTAAGAGCCTGAGTCTAACCCTAACCCGAAGAGCCTGAGTGTAACCCTAACCCGAAGAGCCTGAGTCTAACCCTAACCCTAAGAGCCTGAGTCTAACCCTCACCCTAAGAGCCTGAGTCTAACCCTCACCCTAAAAGCCTGAGTCTAACCCTCACCCGAAGAGCCTGAGTCTAACCCTAACCCTAAGAGCCTGAGTCTAACCCTAACCCTAAGAGCCTGAGTCTAACCCTCACCCGAAGAGCCTGAGTCTAACCCTAACCCTAAGAGCCTGAGTCTAACCCTCACCCTAAGAGCCTGAGTCTAACCCTCACCCTAAGAGCCTGAGTCTAACTCTAACCCTAAGAGCCTGAGTTTAACCCTAACCCTAAGAGCCTGAGTCTAACCCTCACCCTAAGAGCCTGAGTCTAACCCTAACCCTAAGAGCCTGAGTCTAACCCTCACCCTAAGAGCCTGAGTCTAACCCTAACCCGAAGAGCCTGAGTCTAACCCTAACCCTAAAAGCCTGAGTCTAACCCTAACCCGAAGAGCCTGAGTCTAACCCTCACCCTAAGAGCCTGAGTCTAACCCTAACCCTAAGAGCCTGAGTCTAACCCTAACCCTAAGAGCCTGAGTCTAACCCTAACCCTAAGAGCCTGAGTCTAACCCTAACCCTAAGAGCCTGAGTCTAACCCTAACCCGAAGAGCCTGAGTCTAACCCTCACCCTAAGAGCCTGAGTCTAACCCTCACCCTAAGAGCCTGAGTCTAACCCTAACCCTAAGAGCCTGAGTCTAACCCTCACCCTAAGAGCCTGAGTCTAACCCTAACCCTAAGAGCCTGAGTCTAACCCTAACCCTAAGAGCCTGCGTCTAACCCTAACCCTAAGAGCCTGAGTCTAACCCTCACCCTAAGAGCCTGAGTCTAACCCTAACCCGAAGAGCGTGAGTCTAACCCTAACCCTAAGAGCCTGAATCTAACCCTAACCCTAAGAGCCTGAGTCTAACCCTCACCCTAAGAGCCTGAGTCTAACCCTAACCCTAAGAGCCTGAGTCTAACCCTAACCCTAAGAGCCTGAGTCTAACCCTAACCCTAAGAGCCTGAGTCTAACCCTCACCCTAGGAGCCTGAGTCTAACCCTAACCCTAAGACCCTGAGTCTAACCCTCACCCTAAGAGCCTGAGTCTAACCCTAACCCTAAGAGCCTGAGTCTAACCCTCACCCTAAGAGCCTGAGTCTAACCCTCACCCTAAGAGCCTGAGTCTAACCCTAACCCTAAAAGCCTGAGTCTAACCCTAACCCGAAGAGCCTGAGTCTAACCCTAACCCTAAGAGCCTGAGTCTAACCCTAACCCTAAGAGCCTGAGTCTAACCCTAACCCTAAGAGCCTGAGTCTAACCCTATCCCTAAGAGCCTGCGTCTAACCCTAACCCTAAGAGCCTGAGTCGAACCCTAACCCTAAGAGCCTGAGTCTAACCCTAACCCGAAGAGCCTGAGTCTAACCCTAACCCTAAGAGCCTGAGTCTAACCCTCACCCTAAGAGCCTGAGTCTAACCCTCACCCTAAGAGCCTGAGTCTAACCCTCACCCTAAGAGCCTGAGTCTAACCCTCACCCTAAGAGCCTGAGTCTAACCCTAACCCTAAGAGCCTGAGTCTAACCCTCACCCTAAGAGCCTGAGTCTAACCCTAACCCTAAGAGCCTGAGTCTAACCCTCACCCTAAGAGCCTGAGTCTAACCCTAACCCTAAGACCCTGAGTCTAACCCTAACCCTAAGGGCCTGAGTCTAACCCTAACCCTAAGAGCCTGAGTCTAACCCTAACCCTAAGAGCCTGAGTCTAACCCTAACCCTAAGAGCGTGAGTCTAACCCTAACCCTAAGAGCCTGAGTCTAACCCTCACCCTAAGAGCCTGAGTCTAACCCTCACCCTAAGAGCCTGAGTCTAACCCTAACCCTAAGAGCCTGAGTCTAACCCTAACCCTAAGAGCCTGAGTCTAACCCTCACCCTAAGAGCCTGAGTCTAACCCTCACCCGAAGAGCCTGAGTCTAACCCTCACCCTAAGAGCCTGAGTCTAACCCTAACCCTAAGAGCCTGAGTCTAACCCTCACCCTAAGAGCCTGAGTCTAACCCTCACCCTAAGAGCCTGAGTCTAACCCTAACCCTAAGAGCCTGAGTCTAACCCTAACCCTAAGAGCCTGAGTCTAACCCTAACCCTAAGAGCCTGAGTCTAACCCTAACCCGAAGAGCCTGAGTCTAACCCTAACCCGAAGAGCCTGAGTCTAACCCTAACCCTAAGAGCCTGAGTCTAACCCTAACCCGAAGAGCCTGAGTCTAACCCTAACCCCAAGAGCCTGAGTCTAACCCTCACCCTAAGAGCCTGAGTCTAACCCTAACCCTAAGAGCCTGAGTCTAACCCTCACCCTAAGAGCCTGAGTCTAACCCTAACCCTAAGAGCCTGAGTCTAACCCTCACCCTAAGAGGCTGAGTCGAACCCTAACCCGAAGAGCCTGAGTCTAACCCTAACCCTAAGAGCCTGAGTCTAACCCTAACCCTAAGAGCCTGAGTCTAACCCTCACCCTAAGAGCCTGAGTCTAACCCTAACCCTAAGAGCCTGAGTCTAACCCTAACCCTAAGAGCCTGAGTCTAACCCTAACCCTAAGAGCCTGAGTCTAACCCTAACCCTAAGAGCCTGAGTCTAACCCTAACCCTAAGAGCCTGAGTCTAACCCTCACCCTAAGAGCCTGAGTCTAACCCTCACCCGAAGAGCCTGAGTCTAACCCTCACCCTAAGAGCCTGAGTCTAACCCTAACCCGAAAAGCCTGAGTCTAACCCTCACCCTAAGAGCCTGAGTCTAACCCTAACCCGAAGAGCCTGAGTGTAACCCTAACCCGAAGAGCCTGAGTCTAACCCTAACCCTAAGAGCCTGAGTCTAACCCTCACCCTAAGAGCCTGAGTCTAACCCTCACCCTAAAAGCCTGAGTCTAACCCTCATCCGAAGAGCCTGAGTCTAACCCTAACCCTAAGAGCCTGAGTCTAACCCTAACCCTAAGAGCCTGAGTCTAACCCTCACCCTAAGAGCCTGAGTCTAACCCTAACCCTAAGAGCCTGAGTCTAACCCTAACCCTAAGAGCCTGAGTCTAACCCTCACCCGAAGAGCCTGAGTCTAACCCTCACCCTAAGAGCCTGAGTCTAACCCTAACCCGAAGAGCCTGAGTCTAACCCTAACCCTAAGAGCCTGAGTCTAACCCTAACCCGAAGAGCCTGAGTGTAACCCTAACCCGAAGAGCCTGTGTCTAACCCTAACCCTAAGAGCCTGAGTGTAACCCTCACCCTAAGAGCCTGAGTCTAACCCTCACCCTAAAAGCCTGAGTCTAACCCTCACCCGAAGAGCCTGAGTCTAACCCTAACCCTAAGAGCCTGAGTCTAACCCTCACCCTAAGAGCCTGAGTCTAACCCTAACCCTAAGAGCCTGAGTCTAACCCTAACCCTAAGAGCCTGAGTCTAACCCTAACCCTAAGAGCCTGAGTCTAACCCTCACCCTAAGAGCCTGAGTCTAACCCTAACCCTAAGAGCCTGAGTCTAACCCTCACCCTAAGAGCCTGAGTCTAACCCTCACCCTAAGAGCCTGAGTCTAACCCTCACCCTAAGAGCCTGAGTCTAACCCTAACCCTAAGAGCCTGAGTCTAACCCTAACCCTAAGAGCCTGAGTCTAACCCTCACCCTAAGAGCCTGAGTCTAACCCTCACCCTAAGAGCCTGAGTCTAACCCTAACCCTAAGAGCCTGAGTCTAACCCTAACCCTAAGAGCCTGAGTCTAACCCTAACCCTAAGAGCCTGAGTCTAACCCTAACCCTAAGAGCCTGAGTCTAACCCTCACCCTAAGAGCCTGAGTCTAACCCTCACCCTAAGAGCCTGAGTCTAACCCTAACCCGAAGAGCCTGAGTCTAACCCTAACCCGAAGAGCCTGAGTCTAACCCTAACCCGAAGAGCCTGAGTCTAACCCTCACCCTAAGAGCCTGAGTCTAACCCTAACCCTAAGAGCCTGAGTCTAACCCTAACCCTAAGAGCCTGAGTCTAACCCTAACCCTAAGAGCCTGAGTCTAACCCTAACCCGAAGAGCCTAAGTCTAACCCTAACCCTTAGAGCCTGAGTCTAACCCTCACCCTAAGAGCCTGAGTCTAACCCTAACCCTAAGAGCCTGAGTCTAACCCTAACCCTAAGAGCCTGAGTCTAACCCTAACCCTAAGAGCCTGAGTCTAACCCTAACCCGAAGAGCCTGAGTCTAACCCTAACCCTAAGAGCCTGAGTCTAACCCTCACCCTAAGAGCCTGAGTCTAACCCTAACCCGAAGAGCCTGAGTCTAACCCTAACCCTAAGAGCCTGAGTCTAACCCTCACCCTAAGAGCCTGAGTCTAACCCTAACCCTAAGAGCCTGAGTCTAACCCTCACCCTAAGAGCCTGAGTCTAACCCTAACCCTAAGAGCCTGAGTCTAACCCTAACCCTAAGAGCCTGAGTCTAACCCTAACCCTAAGAGCCTGAGTCTAACCCTAACCCTAAGAGCCTGCGTCTAACCCTAACCCTAAGAGCCTGAGTCTAACCCTAACCCTAAGAGCCTGAGTCTAACCCGCACCCTAAGAGCCTGAGTCTAACCCTAACCCTAAGAGCCTGAGTCTAACCCTAACCCTAAGAGCCTGAGTCTAACCCTCACCCTAAGAGCCTGAGTCTAACCCTAACCCGAAGAGCGTGAGTCTAACCCTAACCCTAAGAGCCTGAGTCTAACCCTAACCCTAAGAGCCTGAGTCTAACCCTAACCCTAAGAGCCTGAGTCTAACCCTAACCCTAAGAGCCTGAGTCTAACCCTCACCCGAAGAGCCTGAGTCTAACCCTCACCCTAAGAGCCTGAGTCTAACCCTAACCCTAAGAGCCTGAGTCTAACCCTAACCCTAAGAGCCTGAGTCTAACCCTAACCCTAAGAGCCTGAGTCTAACCCTCACCCGAAGAGCCTGAGTCTAACCCTAACCCGAAGAGCGTGAGTCTAACCCTAACCCTAAGAGCCTGAGTCTAACCCTAACCCTAAGAGCCTGAGTTTAACCCTAACCCTAAGAGCCTGAGTCTAACCCTAACCCTAAGAGCCTGAGTCTAACCCTAACCCTAAGAGCCTGAGTCTAACCCTCACCCGAAGAGCCTGAGTCTAACCCTCACCCTAAGAGCCTGAGTCTAACCCTAACCCTAAGAGCCTGAGTCTAACCCTAACCCTAAGAGCCTGAGTCTAACCCTAACCCTAAGAGCCTGAGTCTAACCCTAACCCTAAGAGCCTGAGTCTAACCCTCACCCTAAGAGCCTGAGTCTAACCCTAACCCTAAGAGCCTGAGTCTAACCCTAACCCTAAGAGCCTGAGTCTAACCCTAACCCTAAGAGCCTGAGTCTAACCCTAACCCTAAGAGCCTGAGTCTAACCCTAACCCGAAGAGCCTGAGTCTAACCCTAACCCGAAGAGCCTGAGTCTAACCCTAACCCTAAGAGCCTGAGTCTAACCCTAACCCTAAGAGCCTGAGTCTAACCCTAACCCTAAGAGCCTGAGTCTAACCCTCACCCTAAGAGCCTGAGTCTAACCCTAACCCGAAGAGCGTGAGTCTAACCCTAACCCTAAGAGCCTGAGTCTAACCCTAACCCTAAGAGCCTGAGTCTAACCCTAACCCTAAGAGCCTGAGTCTAACCCTAACCCTAAGAGCCTGAGTCTAACCCTAACCCTAAGAGCCTGAGTCTAACCCTCACCCGAAGAGCCTGAGTCTAACCCTCACCCTAAGAGCCTGAGTCTAACCCTAACCCTAAGAGCCTGAGTCTAACCCTAACCCTAAGAGCCTGAGTCTAACCCTCACCCTAAGAGCCTGAGTCTAACCCTAACCCGAAGAGCGTGAGTCTAACCCTAACCCTAAGAGCCTGAGTCTAACCCTAACCCTAAGAGCCTGAGTCTAACCCTAACCCTAAGAGCCTGAGTCTAACCCTAACCCTAAGAGCCTGAGTCTAACCCTAACCCTAAGAGCCTGAGTCTAACCCTCACCCGAAGAGCCTGAGTCTAACCCTCACCCTAAGAGCCTGAGTCTAACCCTAACCCTAAGAGCCTGAGTCTAACCCTAACCCTAAGAGCCTGAGTCTAACCCTAACCCGAAGAGCCTGAGTCTAACCCTCACCCGAAGAGCCTGAGTCTAACCCTAACCCTAAGAGCCTGAGTCTAACCCTAACCCTAAGAGCCTGAGTCTAACCCTAACCCGAAGAGCCTGAGTCTAACCCTCACCCTAAGAGCCTGAGTCTAACCCTAACCCTAAGAGCCTGAGTCTAACCCTAACCCGAAGAGCCTGAGTCTAACCCTAACCCGAAGAGCCTGAGTCTAACCCTAACCCTAAGAGCCTGAGTCTAACCCTAACCCTAAGAGCCTGAGTCTAACCCTAACCCGAAGAGCCTGAGTCTAACCCTAACCCGAAGAGCCTGAGTCTAACCCTAACCCTAAGAGCCTGAGTCTAACCCTCACCCGAAGAGCCTGAGTCTAACCCGCACCCTAAGAGCCTGAGTCTAACCCTAACCCTAAGAGCCTGAGTCTAACCCTAACCCTAAGAGCCTGAGTGTAACCCTCACCCTAAGAGCCTGAGTCTAACCCTCACCCTAAAAGCCTGAGTCTAACCCTCACCCGAAGAGCCTGAGTCTAACCCTAACCCTAAGAGCCTGAGTCTAACCCTCACCCTAAGAGCCTGAGTCTAACCCTAACCCTAAGAGCCTGAGTCTAACCCTAACCCTAAGAGCCTGAGTCTAACCCTAACCCTAAGAGCCTGAGTCTAACCCTCACCCTAAGAGCCTGAGTCTAACCCTAACCCTAAGAGCCTGAGTCTAACCCTAACCCTAAGAGCCTGAGTCTAACCCTCACCCTAAGAGCCTGAGTCTAACCCTCACCCTAAGAGCCTGAGTCTAACCCTAACCCTAAGAGCCTGAGTCTAACCCTAACCCTAAGAGCCTGAGTCTAACCCTAACCCTAAGAGCCTGAGTCTAACCCTAACCCGAAGAGCCTGAGTCTAACCCTAACCCTAAGAGCCTGAGTCTAACCATAACCCTAAGAGCCTGAGTCTAACCCTCACCCTAAGAGCCTGAGTCTAACCCTAACCCTAAGAGCCTGAGTCTAACCCTAACCCTAAGAGCCTGAGTCTAACCCTAACCCTAAGAGCCTGAGTCTAACCCTAACCCTAAGAGCCTGAGTCTAACCCTCACCCTAAGAGCCTGAGTCTAACCCTCACCCTAAGAGCCTGAGTCTAACCCTAACCCGAAGAGCCTGAGTCTAACCCTAACCCTAAGAGCCTGAGTCTAACCCTAACCCTTAGAGCCTGAGTCTAACCCTCACCCTAAGAGCCTGAGTCTAACCCTAACCCTAAGAGCCTGAGTCTAACCCTAACCCTAAGAGCCTGAGTCTAACCCTAACCCTAAGAGCCTGAGTCTAACCCTAACCCTAAGAGCCTGAGTCTAACCCTCACCCTAAGAGCCTGAGTCTAACCCTCACCCTAAGAGCCTGAGTCTAACCCTAACCCGAAGAGCCTGAGTCTAACCCTAACCCTAAGAGCCTGAGTCTAACCCTAACCCTAAGAGCCTGAGTCTAACCCTCACCCGAAGAGCCTGAGTCTAACCCTAACCCGAAGAGCGTGAGTCTAACCCTAACCCTAAGAGCCTGAGTCTAACCCTAACCCTAAGAGCCTGAGTCTAACCCTCACCCTAAGAGCCTGAGTCTAACCCTAACCCTAAGAGCCTGAGTCTAACCCTAACCCTAAGAGCCTGAGTCTAACCCTCACCCGAAGAGCCTGAGTCTAACCCTCACCCTAAGAGCCTGAGTCTAACCCTAACCCTAAGAGCCTGAGTCTAACCCTAACCCTAAGAGCCTGAGTCTAACCCTCACCCGAAGAGCCTGAGTCTAACCCTAACCCTAAGAGCCTGAGTCTAACCCTAACCCTAAGAGCCTGAGTCTAACCCTAACCCTAAGAGCCTGAGTCTAACCCTCACCCTAAGAGCCTGAGTCTAACCCTAACCCTAAGAGCCTGAGTCTAACCCTAACCCGAAGAGCCTGAGTCTAACCCTAACCCGAAGAGCCTGAGTCTAACCCTAACCCTAAGAGCCTGAGTCTAACCCTAACCCTAAGAGCCTGAGTCTAACCCTAACCCTAAGAGCCTGAGTCTAACCCTCACCCTAAGAGCCTGAGTCTAACCCTAACCCGAAGAGCGTGAGTCTAACCCTAACCCTAAGAGCCTGAGTCTAACCCTAACCCTAAGAGCCTGAGTCTAACCCTAACCCTAAGAGCCTGAGTCTAACCCTAACCCTAAGAGCCTGAGTCTAACCCTAACCCTAAGAGCCTGAGTCTAACCCTCACCCGAAGAGCCTGAGTCTAACCCTCACCCTAAGAGCCTGAGTCTAACCCTAACCCTAAGAGCCTGAGTCTAACCCTAACCCTAAGAGCCTGAGTCTAACCCTAACCCTAAGAGCCTGAGTCTAACCCTCACCCTAAGAGCCTGAGTCTAACCCTAACCCTAAGAGCCTGAGTCTAACCCTAACCCTAAGAGCCTGAGTCTAACCCTAACCCTAAGAGCCTCAGTCTAACCCTAACCCTAAGAGCCTGAGTCTAACCCTAACCCTAAGAGCCTGAGTCTAACCCTAACCCTAAGAGCCTGAGTCTAACCCTCACCCGAAGAGCCTGAGTCTAACCCTAACCCTAAGAGCCTGAGTCTAACCCTAACCCTAAGAGCCTGAGTCTAACCCTAACCCTAAGAGCCTGAGTCTAACCCTAACCCTAAGAGCCTGAGTCTAACCCTCACCCGAAGAGCCTGAGTCTAACCCTAACCCTAAGAGCCTGAGTCTAACCCTAACCCTAAGAGCCTGAGTCTAACCCTAACCCTAAGAGCCTGAGTCTAACCCTCACCCTAAGAGCCTGAGTCTAACCCTAACCCTAAGAGCCTGAGTCTAACCCTAACCCGAAGAGCCTGAGTCTAACCCTAACCCGAAGAGCCTGAGTCTAACCCTCACCCTAAGAGCCTGAGTCTAACCCTAACCCTAAGAGCCTGAGTCTAACCCTAACCCGAAGAGCCTGAGTCTAACCCTAACCCGAAGAGCCTGAGTCTAACCCTAACCCTAAGAGCCTGAGTCTAACCCTAACCCGAAGAGCCTGAGTCTAACCCGCACCCTAAGAGCCTGAGTCTAACCCTAACCCTAAGAGCCTGAGTCTAACCCTAACCCGAAGAGCCTGAGTGTAACCCTCACCCTAAGAGCCTGAGTCTAACCCTCACCCTAAAAGCCTGAGTCTAACCCTCACCCGAAGAGCCTGAGTCTAACCCTAACCCTAAGAGCCTGAGTCTAACCCTAACCCTAAGAGCCTGAGTCTAACCCTCACCCTAAGAGCCTGAGTCTAACCCTAACCCTAAGAGCCTGAGTCTAACCCTAACCCTAAGAGCCTGAGTCTAACCCTAACCCTAAGAGCCTGAGTCTAACCCTCACCCTAAGAGCCTGAGTCTAACCCTAACCCTAAGAGCCTGAGTCTAACCCTAACCCTAAGAGCCTGAGTCTAACCCTCACCCTAAGAGCCTGAGTCTAACCCTCACCCTAAGAGCCTGAGTCTAACCCTAACCCTAAGAGCCTGAGTCTAACCCTAACCCTAAGAGCCTGAGTCTAACCCTAACCCTAAGAGCCTGAGTCTAACCCTCACCCTAAGAGCCTGAGTCTAACCCTAACCCTAAGAGCCTGAGTCTAACCCTAACCCTAAGAGCCTGAGTCTAACCCTCACCCTAAGAGCCTGAGTCTAACCCTAACCCTAAGAGCCTGAGTCTAACCCTAACCCTAAGAGCCTGAGTCTAACCCTAACCCTAAGAGCCTGAGTCTAACCCTAACCCTAAGAGCCTGAGTCTAACCCTCACCCGAAGAGCCTGAGTCTAACCCTCACCCTAAGAGCCTGAGTCTAACCCTAACCCTAAGAGCCTGAGTCTAACCCTAACCCTAAGAGCCTGAGTCTAACCCTAACCCTAAGAGCCTGAGTCTAACCCTCACCCGAAGAGCCTGAGTCTAACCCTAACCCTAAGAGCCTGAGTCTAACCCTAACCCTAAGAGCCTGAGTCTAACCCTAACCCTAAGAGCCTGAGTCTAACCCTCACCCTAAGAGCCTGAGTCTAACCCTAACCCTAAGAGCCTGAGTCTAACCCTAACCCGAAGAGCCTGAGTCTAACCCTAACCCGAAGAGCCTGAGTCTAACCCTAACCCTAAGAGCCTGAGTCTAACCCTAACCCTAAGAGCCTGAGTCTAACCCTAACCCGAAGAGCCTGAGTCTAACCCTAACCCGAAGAGCCTGAGTCTAACCCTAACCCTAAGAGCCTGAGTCTAACCCTCACCCTAAGAGCCTGAGTCTAACCCGCACCCTAAGAGCCTGAGTCTAACCCTAACCCTAAGAGCCTGAGTCTAACCCTAACCCTAAGAGCCTGAGTGTAACCCTCACCCTAAGAGCCTGAGTCTAACCCTCACCCTAAAAGCCTGAGTCTAACCCTCACCCGAAGAGCCTGAGTCTAACCCTCACCCTAAGAGCCTGAGTCTAACCCTAACCCTAAGAGCCTGAGTCTAACCCTCACCCTAAGAGCCTGAGTCTAACCCTAACCCTAAGAGCCTGAGTCTAACCCTAACCCTAAGAGCCTGAGTCTAACCCTAACCCTAAGAGCCTGAGTCTAACCCTCACCCTAAGAGCCTGAGTCTAACCCTAACCCTAAGAGCCTGAGTCTAACCCTAACCCTAAGAGCCTGAGTCTAACCCTCACCCTAAGAGCCTGAGTCTAACCCTCACCCTAAGAGCCTGAGTCTAACCCTAACCCTAAGAGCCTCAGTCTAACCCTAACCCTAAGAGCCTGAGTCTAACCCTAACCCTAAGAGCCTGAGTCTAACCCTCACCCTAAGAGCCTGAGTCTAACCCTCACCCTAAGAGCCTGAGTCTAACCCTAACCCTAAGAGCCTGAGTCTAACCCTCACCCTAAGAGCCTGAGTCTAACCCTAACCCTAAGAGCCTGAGTCTAACCCTAACCCTAAGAGCCTGAGTCTAACCCTAACCCTAAGAGCCTGAGTCTAACCCTCACCCTAAGAGCCTGAGTCTAACCCTAACCCTAAGAGCCTGAGTCTAACCCTAACCCTAAGAGCCTGAGTCTAACCCTCACCCTAAGAGCCTGAGTCTAACCCTCACCCTAAGAGCCTGAGTCTAACCCTAACCCTAAGAGCCTGAGTCTAACCCTAACCCTAAGAGCCTGAGTCTAAGCCTAACCCTAAGAGCCTGAGTCTAACCCTCACCCGAAGAGCCTGAGTCTAACCCTAACCCTAAGAGCCTGAGTCTAACCCTCACCCTAAGAGCCTGAGTCTAACCCTCACCCTAAGAGCCTGAGTCTAACCCTAACCCTAAGAGCCTGAGTCTAACCCTAACCCTAAGAGCCTGAGTCTAACCCTAACCCTAAGAGCCTGAGTCTAACCCTAACCCTAAGAGCCTGAGTCTAACCCTAACCCGAAGAGCCTGAGTCTAACCCTCACCCTAAGAGCCTGAGTCTAACCCTAACCCTAAGAGCCTGAGTCTAACCCTAACCCTAAGAGCCTGAGTCTAACCCTAACCCTAAGAGCCTGAGTCTAACCCTCACCCTAAGAGCCTGAGTCTAACCCTAACCCGAAGAGCGTGAGTCTAACCCTAACCCTAAGAGCCTGAGTCTAACCCTAAACCTAAGAGCCTGAGTCTAACCCTAACCCTAAGAGCCTGAGTCTAACCCTAACCCTAAGAGCCTGAGTCTAACCCTAACCCTAAGAGCCTGAGTCTAACCCTCACCCGAAGAGCCTGAGTCTAACCCTCACCCTAAGAGCCTGAGTCTAACCCTAACCCTAAGAGCCTGAGTCTAACCCTAACCCTAAGAGCCTGAGTCTAACCCTAACCCTAAGAGCCTGAGTCTAACCCTCACCCTAAGAGCCTGAGTCTAACCCTAACCCGAAGAGCCTGAGTCTAACCCTAACCCTAAGAGCCTGAGTCTAACCCTAACCCTAAGAGCCTGAGTCTAACCCTAACCCTAAGAGCCTGAGTCTAACCCTCACCCTAAGAGCCTGAGTCTAACCCTAACCCGAAGAGCGTGAGTCTAACCCTAACCCTAAGAGCCTGAGTCTAACCCTAAACCTAAGAGCCTGAGTCTAACCCTAACCCTAAGAGCCTGAGTCTAACCCTAACCCTAAGAGCCTGAGTCTAACCCTAACCCTAAGAGCCTGAGTCTAACCCTCACCCGAAGAGCCTGAGTCTAACCCTCACCCTAAGAGCCTGAGTCTAACCCTAACCCTAAGAGCCTGAGTCTAACCCTAACCCTAAGAGCCTGAGTCTAACCCTAACCCTAAGAGCCTGAGTCTAACCCTCACCCTAAGAGCCTGAGTCTAACCCTAACCCGAAGAGCGTGAGTCTAACCCTAACCCTAAGAGCCTGAGTCTAACCCTAACCCTAAGAGCCTCAGTCTAACCCTAACCCTAAGAGCCTGAGTCTAACCCTAACCCTAAGAGCCTGAGTCTAACCCTAACCCTAAGAGCCTGAGTCTAACCCTCACCCGAAGAGCCTGAGTCTAACCCTCACCCTAAGAGCCTGAGTCTAACCCTAACCCTAAGAGCCTGAGTCTAACCCTAACCCTAAGAGCCTGAGTCTAACCCTAACCCTAAGAGCCTGAGTCTAACCCTCACCCGAAGAGCCTGAGTCTAACCCTCACCCTAAGAGCCTGAGTCTAACCCTAACCCTAAGAGCCTGAGTCTAACCCTAACCCTAAGAGCCTGAGTCTAACCCTCACCCTAAGAGCCTGAGTCTAACCCTAACCCTAAGAGCCTGAGTCTAACCCTAACCCGAAGAGCCTGAGTCTAACCCTAACCCGAAGAGCCTGAGTCTAACCCTAACCCTAAGAGCCTGAGTCTAACCCTAACCCTAAGAGCCTGAGTCTAACCCTAACCCGAAGAGCCTGAGTCTAACCCTAACCCGAAGAGCCTGAGTCTAACCCTAACCCTAAGAGCCTGAGTCTAACCCTAACCCTAAGAGCCTGAGTCTAACCCGCACCCTAAGAGCCTGAGTCTAACCCTAACCCTAAGAGCCTGAGTCTAACCCTAACCCTAAGAGCCTGAGTGTAACCCTCACCCTAAGAGCCTGAGTCTAACCCTCACCCTAGAAGCCTGAGTCTAACCCTCACCCGAAGAGCCTGAGTCTAACCCTAACCCTAAGAGCCTGAGTCTAACCCTAACCCTAAGAGCCTGAGTCTAACCCTCACCCTAAGAGCCTGAGTCTAACCCTAACCCTAAGAGCCTGAGTCTAACCCTAACCCTAAGAGCCTGAGTCTAACCCTAACCCTAAGAGCCTGAGTCTAACCCTCACCCTAAGAGCCTGAGTCTAACCCTAACCCTAAGAGCCTGAGTCTAACCCTAACCCTAAGAGCCTGAGTCTAACCCTCACCCTAAGAGCCTGAGTCTAACCCTCACCCTAAGAGCCTGAGTCTAACCCTAACCCTAAGAGCCTGAGTCTAACCCTAACCCTAAGAGCCTGAGTCTAACCCTAACCCTAAGAGCCTGAGTCTAACCCTCACCCTAAGAGCCTGAGTCTAACCCTAACCCTAAGAGCCTGAGTCTAACCATAACCCTAAGAGCCTGAGTCTAACCCTCACCCTAAGAGCCTGAGTCTAACCCTAACCCTAAGAGCCTGAGTCTAACCCTAACCCTAAGAGCCTGAGTCTAACCCTAACCCTAAGAGCCTGAGTCTAACCCTAACCCTAAGAGCCTGAGTCTAACCCTCACCCTAAGAGCCTGAGTCTAACCCTAACCCGAAGAGCCTGAGTCTAACCCTAACCCCAAGAGCCTGAGTCTAACCCTCACCCTAAGAGCCTGAGTCTAACCCTCACCCTAAGAGCCTGAGTCTAACCCTCACCCTAAGAGCCTGAGTCTAACCCTAACCCGAAGAGCCTGAGTCTAACCCTAACCCTAAGAGCCTGAGTCTAACCCTAACCCGAAGAGCCTAAGTCTAACCCTAACCCTTAGAGCCTGAGTCTAACCCTAACCCTAAGAGCCTGAGTCTAACCCTAACCCTAAGAGCCTGAGTCTAACCCTAACCCGAAGAGCCTGAGTCTAACCCTAACCCTAAGAGCCTGAGTCTAACCCTAACCCGAAGAGCCTGAGTCTAACCCTAACCCTAAGAGCCTGAGTCTAACCCTCACCCTAAGAGCCTGAGTCTAACCCTAACCCGAAGAGCCTGAGTCTAACCCTAACCCTAAGAGCCTGAGTCTAACCCTAACCCTAAGAGCCTGAGTCTAACCCTAAGCCTAAGAGCCTGAGTCTAACCCTCACCCTAAGAGCCTGAGTCTAACCCTAACCCTAAGAGCCTGAGTCTAACCCTAACCCTAAGAGCCTGAGTCTAACCCTCACCCTAAGAGCCTGCGTCTAACCCTAACCCTAAGAGCCTGAGTCTAACCCTCACCCTAAGAGCCTGAGTCTAACCCTAACCCTAAGAGCCTGAGTCTAACCCTAACCCTAAGAGCCTGAGTCTAACCCTCACCCTAAGAGCCTGAGTCTAACCCTCACCCTAAGAGCCTGAGTCTAACCCTAACCCTAAGAGCCTGAGTCTAACCCTAACCCTAAGAGCCTGAGTCTAACCCTAACCCTAAGAGCCTGAGTCTAACCCTAACCCTAAGAGCCTGAGTCTAACCCTAACCCGAAGAGCCTGAGTCTAACCCTCACCCGAAGAGCCTGAGTCTAACCCTCACCCTAAGAGCCTGAGTCTAACCCTAACCCTAAGAGCCTGAGTCTAACCCTAACCCTAAGAGCCTGAGTCTAACCCTAACCCTAAGAGCCTGAGTCTAACCCTCACCCGAAGAGCCTGAGTCTAACCCTAACCCGAAGAGCGTGAGTCTAACCCTAACCCTAAGAGCCTGAGTCTAACCCTAACCCTAAGAGCCTGAGTCTAACCCTAACCCTAAGAGCCTGAGTCTAACCCTAACCCTAAGAGCCTGAGTCTAACCCTCACCCGAAGAGCCTGAGTCTAACCCTCACCCTAAGAGCCTGAGTCTAACCCTAACCCTAAGAGCCTGAGTCTAACCCTAACCCTAAGAGCCTGAGTCTAACCCTAACCCTAAGAGCCTGAGTCTAACCCTCACCCGAAGAGCCTGAGTCTAACCCTAACCCTAAGAGCCTGAGTCTAACCCTCACCCTAAGAGCCTGAGTCTAACCCTAACCCTAAGAGCCTGAGTCTAACCCTCACCCTAAGAGCCTGAGTCTAACCCTAACCCTAAGAGCCTGAGTCTAACCCTAACCCGAAGAGCCTGAGTCTAACCCTAACCCGAAGAGCCTGAGTCTAACCCTAACCCTAAGAGCCTGAGTCTAACCCTAACCCTAAGAGCCTGAGTCTAACCCTAACCCGAAGAGCCTGAGTCTAACCCTAACCCGAAGAGCCTGAGTCTAACCCTAACCCTAAGAGCCTGAGTCTAACCCTAACCCGAAGAGCCTGAGTCTAACCCGCACCCTAAGAGCCTGAGTCTAACCCTAACCCTAAGAGCCTGAGTCTAACCCTAACCCGAAGAGCCTGAGTGTAACCCTCACCCTAAGAGCCTGAGTCTAACCCTCACCCTAAAAGCCTGAGTCTAACCCTCACCCGAAGAGCCTGAGTCTAACCCTAACCCTAAGAGCCTGAGTCTAACCCTAACCCTAAGAGCCTGAGTCTAACCCTCACCCTAAGAGCCTGAGTCTAACCCTAACCCTAAGAGCCTGAGTCTAACCCTAACCCTAAGAGCCTGAGTCTAACCCTAACCCTAAGAGCCTGAGTCTAACCCTCACCCTAAGAGCCTGAGTCTAACCCTAACCCTAAGAGCCTGAGTCTAACCCTAACCCTAAGAGCCTGAGTCTAACCCTCACCCTAAGAGCCTGAGTCTAACCCTCACCCTAAGAGCCTGAGTCTAACCCTAACCCTAAGAGCCTGAGTCTAACCCTAACCCTAAGAGCCTGAGTCTAACCCTAACCCTAAGAGCCTGAGTCTAACCCTCACCCTAAGAGCCTGAGTCTAACCCTAACCCTAAGAGCCTGAGTCTAACCCTAACCCTAAGAGCCTGAGTCTAACCCTCACCCTAAGAGCCTGAGTCTAACCCTAACCCTAAGAGCCTGAGTCTAACCCTAACCCTAAGAGCCTGAGTCTAACCCTAACCCTAAGAGCCTGAGTCTAACCCTAACCCTAAGAGCCTGAGTCTAACCCTCACCCGAAGAGCCTGAGTCTAACCCTCACCCTAAGAGCCTGAGTCTAACCCTAACCCTAAGAGCCTGAGTCTAACCCTAACCCTAAGAGCCTGAGTCTAACCCTAACCCTAAGAGCCTGAGTCTAACCCTCACCCGAAGAGCCTGAGTCTAACCCTAACCCTAAGAGCCTGAGTCTAACCCTAACCCTAAGAGCCTGAGTCTAACCCTAACCCTAAGAGCCTGAGTCTAACCCTCACCCTAAGAGCCTGAGTCTAACCCTAACCCTAAGAGCCTGAGTCTAACCCTAACCCGAAGAGCCTGAGTCTAACCCTAACCCGAAGAGCCTGAGTCTAACCCTAACCCTAAGAGCCTGAGTCTAACCCTAACCCTAAGAGCCTGAGTCTAACCCTAACCCGAAGAGCCTGAGTCTAACCCTAACCCGAAGAGCCTGAGTCTAACCCTAACCCTAAGAGCCTGAGTCTAACCCTCACCCTAAGAGCCTGAGTCTAACCCGCACCCTAAGAGCCTGAGTCTAACCCTAACCCTAAGAGCCTGAGTCTAACCCTAACCCTAAGAGCCTGAGTGTAACCCTCACCCTAAGAGCCTGAGTCTAACCCTCACCCTAAAAGCCTGAGTCTAACCCTCACCCGAAGAGCCTGAGTCTAACCCTCACCCTAAGAGCCTGAGTCTAACCCTAACCCTAAGAGCCTGAGTCTAACCCTCACCCTAAGAGCCTGAGTCTAACCCTAACCCTAAGAGCCTGAGTCTAACCCTAACCCTAAGAGCCTGAGTCTAACCCTAACCCTAAGAGCCTGAGTCTAACCCTCACCCTAAGAGCCTGAGTCTAACCCTAACCCTAAGAGCCTGAGTCTAACCCTAACCCTAAGAGCCTGAGTCTAACCCTCACCCTAAGAGCCTGAGTCTAACCCTCACCCTAAGAGCCTGAGTCTAACCCTAACCCTAAGAGCCTCAGTCTAACCCTAACCCTAAGAGCCTGAGTCTAACCCTAACCCTAAGAGCCTGAGTCTAACCCTCACCCTAAGAGCCTGAGTCTAACCCTCACCCTAAGAGCCTGAGTCTAACCCTAACCCTAAGAGCCTGAGTCTAACCCTCACCCTAAGAGCCTGAGTCTAACCCTAACCCTAAGAGCCTGAGTCTAACCCTAACCCTAAGAGCCTGAGTCTAACCCTAACCCTAAGAGCCTGAGTCTAACCCTCACCCTAAGAGCCTGAGTCTAACCCTAACCCTAAGAGCCTGAGTCTAACCCTAACCCTAAGAGCCTGAGTCTAACCCTCACCCTAAGAGCCTGAGTCTAACCCTCACCCTAAGAGCCTGAGTCTAACCCTAACCCTAAGAGCCTGAGTCTAACCCTAACCCTAAGAGCCTGAGTCTAAGCCTAACCCTAAGAGCCTGAGTCTAACCCTCACCCGAAGAGCCTGAGTCTAACCCTAACCCTAAGAGCCTGAGTCTAACCCTCACCCTAAGAGCCTGAGTCTAACCCTCACCCTAAGAGCCTGAGTCTAACCCTAACCCTAAGAGCCTGAGTCTAACCCTAACCCTAAGAGCCTGAGTCTAACCCTAACCCTAAGAGCCTGAGTCTAACCCTAACCCTAAGAGCCTGAGTCTAACCCTAACCCGAAGAGCCTGAGTCTAACCCTCACCCTAAGAGCCTGAGTCTAACCCTAACCCTAAGAGCCTGAGTCTAACCCTAACCCTAAGAGCCTGAGTCTAACCCTAACCCTAAGAGCCTGAGTCTAACCCTCACCCTAAGAGCCTGAGTCTAACCCTAACCCGAAGAGCGTGAGTCTAACCCTAACCCTAAGAGCCTGAGTCTAACCCTAAACCTAAGAGCCTGAGTCTAACCCTAACCCTAAGAGCCTGAGTCTAACCCTAACCCTAAGAGCCTGAGTCTAACCCTAACCCTAAGAGCCTGAGTCTAACCCTCACCCGAAGAGCCTGAGTCTAACCCTCACCCTAAGAGCCTGAGTCTAACCCTAACCCTAAGAGCCTGAGTCTAACCCTAACCCTAAGAGCCTGAGTCTAACCCTAACCCTAAGAGCCTGAGTCTAACCCTCACCCTAAGAGCCTGAGTCTAACCCTAACCCGAAGAGCGTGAGTCTAACCCTAACCCTAAGAGCCTGAGTCTAACCCTAACCCTAAGAGCCTCAGTCTAACCCTAACCCTAAGAGCCTGAGTCTAACCCTAACCCTAAGAGCCTGAGTCTAACCCTAACCCTAAGAGCCTGAGTCTAACCCTCACCCGAAGAGCCTGAGTCTAACCCTCACCCTAAGAGCCTGAGTCTAACCCTAACCCTAAGAGCCTGAGTCTAACCCTAACCCTAAGAGCCTGAGTCTAACCCTAACCCTAAGAGCCTGAGTCTAACCCTCACCCGAAGAGCCTGAGTCTAACCCTCACCCTAAGAGCCTGAGTCTAACCCTAACCCTAAGAGCCTGAGTCTAACCCTAACCCTAAGAGCCTGAGTCTAACCCTCACCCTAAGAGCCTGAGTCTAACCCTAACCCTAAGAGCCTGAGTCTAACCCTAACCCGAAGAGCCTGAGTCTAACCCTAACCCGAAGAGCCTGAGTCTAACCCTAACCCTAAGAGCCTGAGTCTAACCCTAACCCTAAGAGCCTGAGTCTAACCCTAACCCGAAGAGCCTGAGTCTAACCCTAACCCGAAGAGCCTGAGTCTAACCCTAACCCTAAGAGCCTGAGTCTAACCCTAACCCTAAGAGCCTGAGTCTAACCCGCACCCTAAGAGCCTGAGTCTAACCCTAACCCTAAGAGCCTGAGTCTAACCCTAACCCTAAGAGCCTGAGTGTAACCCTCACCCTAAGAGCCTGAGTCTAACCCTCACCCTAGAAGCCTGAGTCTAACCCTCACCCGAAGAGCCTGAGTCTAACCCTAACCCTAAGAGCCTGAGTCTAACCCTAACCCTAAGAGCCTGAGTCTAACCCTCACCCTAAGAGCCTGAGTCTAACCCTAACCCTAAGAGCCTGAGTCTAACCCTAACCCTAAGAGCCTGAGTCTAACCCTAACCCTAAGAGCCTGAGTCTAACCCTCACCCTAAGAGCCTGAGTCTAACCCTAACCCTAAGAGCCTGAGTCTAACCCTAACCCTAAGAGCCTGAGTCTAACCCTCACCCTAAGAGCCTGAGTCTAACCCTCACCCTAAGAGCCTGAGTCTAACCCTAACCCTAAGAGCCTGAGTCTAACCCTAACCCTAAGAGCCTGAGTCTAACCCTAACCCTAAGAGCCTGAGTCTAACCCTCACCCTAAGAGCCTGAGTCTAACCCTAACCCTAAGAGCCTGAGTCTAACCATAACCCTAAGAGCCTGAGTCTAACCCTCACCCTAAGAGCCTGAGTCTAACCCTAACCCTAAGAGCCTGAGTCTAACCCTAACCCTAAGAGCCTGAGTCTAACCCTAACCCTAAGAGCCTGAGTCTAACCCTAACCCTAAGAGCCTGAGTCTAACCCTCACCCTAAGAGCCTGAGTCTAACCCTAACCCGAAGAGCCTGAGTCTAACCCTAACCCCAAGAGCCTGAGTCTAACCCTCACCCTAAGAGCCTGAGTCTAACCCTCACCCTAAGAGCCTGAGTCTAACCCTCACCCTAAGAGCCTGAGTCTAACCCTAACCCGAAGAGCCTGAGTCTAACCCTAACCCTAAGAGCCTGAGTCTAACCCTAACCCGAAGAGCCTAAGTCTAACCCTAACCCTTAGAGCCTGAGTCTAACCCTAACCCTAAGAGCCTGAGTCTAACCCTAACCCTAAGAGCCTGAGTCTAACCCTAACCCGAAGAGCCTGAGTCTAACCCTAACCCTAAGAGCCTGAGTCTAACCCTAACCCGAAGAGCCTGAGTCTAACCCTAACCCTAAGAGCCTGAGTCTAACCCTCACCCTAAGAGCCTGAGTCTAACCCTAACCCGAAGAGCCTGAGTCTAACCCTAACCCTAAGAGCCTGAGTCTAACCCTAACCCTAAGAGCCTGAGTCTAACCCTAAGCCTAAGAGCCTGAGTCTAACCCTCACCCTAAGAGCCTGAGTCTAACCCTAACCCTAAGAGCCTGAGTCTAACCCTAACCCTAAGAGCCTGAGTCTAACCCTAACCCTAAGAGCCTGAGTCTAACCCTCACCCTAAGAGCCTGCGTCTAACCCTAACCCTAAGAGCCTGAGTCTAACCCTCACCCTAAGAGCCTGAGTCTAACCCTAACCCTAAGAGCCTGAGTCTAACCCTAACCCTAAGAGCCTGAGTCTAACCCTCACCCTAAGAGCCTGAGTCTAACCCTCACCCTAAGAGCCTGAGTCTAACCCTAACCCTAAGAGCCTGAGTCTAACCCTAACCCTAAGAGCCTGAGTCTAACCCTAACCCTAAGAGCCTGAGTCTAACCCTAACCCTAAGAGCCTGAGTCTAACCCTAACCCGAAGAGCCTGAGTCTAACCCTCACCCGAAGAGCCTGAGTCTAACCCTCACCCTAAGAGCCTGAGTCTAACCCTAACCCTAAGAGCCTGAGTCTAACCCTAACCCTAAGAGCCTGAGTCTAACCCTAACCCTAAGAGCCTGAGTCTAACCCTCACCCGAAGAGCCTGAGTCTAACCCTAACCCGAAGAGCGTGAGTCTAACCCTAACCCTAAGAGCCTGAGTCTAACCCTAACCCTAAGAGCCTGAGTCTAACCCTAACCCTAAGAGCCTGAGTCTAACCCTAACCCTAAGAGCCTGAGTCTAACCCTCACCCTAAGAGCCTGAGTCTAACCCTCACCCTAAGAGCCTGAGTCTAACCCTAACCCTAAGAGCCTGAGTCTAACCCTAACCCTAAGAGCCTGAGTCTAACCCTAACCCTAAGAGCCTGAGTCTAACCCTCACCCGAAGAGCCTGAGTCTAACCCTAACCCTAAGAGCCTGAGTCTAACCCTCACCCTAAGAGCCTGAGTCTAACCCTAACCCTAAGAGCCTGAGTCTAACCCTAACCCGAAGAGCCTGAGTCTAACCCTAACCCGAAGAGCCTGAGTCTAACCCAAACCCTAAGAGCCTGAGTCTAACCCTAACCCTAAGAGCCTGAGTCTAACCCTAACCCTAAGAGCCTGAGTCTAACCCTCACCCTAAGAGCCTGAGTCTAACCCTAACCCGAAGAGCGTGAGTCTAACCCTAACCCTAAGAGCCTGAGTCTAACCCTAACCCTAAGAGCCTGAGTCTAACCCTAACCCGAAGAGCCTGAGTCTAACCCTCACCCGAAGAGCCTGAGTCTAACCCTCACCCGAAGAGCCTGAGTCTAACCCTCACCCTAAGAGCCTGAGTCTAACCCTAACCCTAAGAGCCTGAGTCTAACCCTAACCCTAAGAGCCTGAGTCTAACCCTAACCCTAAGAGCCTGAGTCTAACCCTCACCCTAAGAGCCTGAGTCTAACCCTCACCCTAAGAGCCTGAGTCTAACCCTAACCCTAAGAGCCTGAGTCTAACCCTAACCCTAAGAGCCTGAGTCTAACCCTAACCCTAAGAGCCTGAGTCTAACCCTAACCCTAAGAGCCTGAGTCTAACCCTCACCCGAAGAGCCTGAGTCTAACCCTCACCCGAAGAGCCTGAGTCTAACCCTCACCCTAAGAGCCTGAGTCTAACCCTAACCCTAAGAGCCTGAGTCTAACCCTAACCCTAAGAGCCTGAGTCTAACCCTCACCCGAAGAGCCTGAGTCTAACCCTAACCCTAAGAGCCTGAGTCTAACCCTAACCCTAAGAGCCTGAGTCTAACCCTCACCCTAAGAGCCTGAGTCTAACCCTAACCCGAAGAGCCCGAGTCTAACCCTCACCCTAAGAGCCTGAGTCTAACCCTCAGCCTAAGAGCCTGAGTCTAACCCGCACCCTAAGAGCCTGAGTCTAACCCTAACCCTAAGAGCCTGAGTCTAACCCTAACCCTAAGAGCCTGAGTCTAACCCTCACCCTAAGAGCCTGAGTCTAACCCTCACCCTAAAAGCCTGAGTCTAACCCTCACCCGAAGAGCCTGAGTCTAACCCTAACCCTAAGAGCCTGAGTCTAACCCTCACCCTAAGAGCCTGAGTCTAACCCTCACCCTAAGAGCCTGAGTCTAACCCTAACCCTAAGAGCCTGAGTCTAACCCTAACCCTAAGAGCCTGAGTCTAACCCTAACCCTAAGAGCCTGAGTCTAACCCTCACCCTAAGAGCCTGCGTCTAACCCTAACCCTAAGAGCCTGAGTCTAACCCTCACCCTAAGAGCCTGAGTCTAACCCTAACCCTAAGAGCCTGAGTCTAACCCTAACCCTAAGAGCCTGAGTCTAACCCTCACCCTAAGAGCCTGAGTCTAACCCTCACCCTAAGAGCCTGAGTCTAACCCTAACCCTAAGAGCCTGAGTCTAACCCTAACCCTAAGAGCCTGAGTCTAACCCTAACCCTAAGAGCCTGAGTCTAACCCTAACCCTAAGAGCCTGAGTCTAACCCTAACCCGAAGAGCCTGAGTCTAACCCTCACCCGAAGAGCCTGAGTCTAACCCTCACCCTAAGAGCCTGAGTCTAACCCTAACCCTAAGAGCCTGAGTCTAACCCTAACCCTAAGAGCCTGAGTCTAACCCTAACCCTAAGAGCCTGAGTCTAACCCTCACCCGAAGAGCCTGAGTCTAACCCTAACCCGAAGAGCGTGAGTCTAACCCTAACCCTAAGAGCCTGAGTCTAACCCTAACCCTAAGAGCCTGAGTCTAACCCTAACCCTAAGAGCCTGAGTCTAACCCTAACCCTAAGAGCCTGAGTCTAACCCTCACCCGAAGAGCCTGAGTCTAACCCTCACCCTAAGAGCCTGAGTCTAACCCTAACCCTAAGAGCCTGAGTCTAACCCTAACCCTAAGAGCCTGAGTCTAACCCTAACCCTAAGAGCCTGAGTCTAACCCTCACCCGAAGAGCCTGAGTCTAACCCTAACCCTAAGAGCCTGAGTCTAACCCTCACCCTAAGAGCCTGAGTCTAACCCTAACACTAAGAGCCTGAGTCTAACCCTAACCCGAAGAGCCTGAGTCTAACCCTAACCCGAAGAGCCTGAGTCTAACCCAAACCCTAAGAGCCTGAGTCTAACCCTAACCCTAAGAGCCTGAGTCTAACCCTAACCCTAAGAGCCTGAGTCTAACCCTCACCCTAAGAGCCTGAGTCTAACCCTAACCCGAAGAGCGTGAGTCTAACCCTAACCCTAAGAGCCTGAGTCTAACCCTAACCCTAAGAGCCTGAGTCTAACCCTAACCCTAAGAGCCTGAGTCTAACCCTCACCCGAAGAGCCTGAGTCTAACCCTCACCCGAAGAGCCTGAGTCTAACCCTCACCCTAAGAGCCTGAGTCTAACCCTAACCCTAAGAGCCTGAGTCTAACCCTAACCCTAAGAGCCTGAGTCTAACCCTAACCCTAAGAGCCTGAGTCTAACCCTCACCCTAAGAGCCTGAGTCTAACCCTCACCCTAAGAGCCTGAGTCTAACCCTAACCCTAAGAGCCTGAGTCTAACCCTAACCCTAAGAGCCTGAGTCTAACCCTAACCCTAAGAGCCTGAGTCTAACCCTAACCCTAAGAGCCTGAGTCTAACCCTCACCCGAAGAGCCTGAGTCTAACCCTCACCCGAAGAGCCTGAGTCTAACCCTCACCCTAAGAGCCTGAGTCTAACCCTAACCCTAAGAGCCTGAGTCTAACCCTAACCCTAAGAGCCTGAGTCTAACCCTCACCCGAAGAGCCTGAGTCTAACCCTAACCCTAAGAGCCTGAGTCTAACCCTAACCCTAAGAGCCTGAGTCTAACCCTCACCCTAAGAGCCTGAGTCTAACCCTAACCCGAAGAGCCCGAGTCTAACCCTCACCCTAAGAGCCTGAGTCTAACCCTCAGCCTAAGAGCCTGAGTCTAACCCGCACCCTAAGAGCCTGAGTCTAACCCTAACCCTAAGAGCCTGAGTCTAACCCTAACCCTAAGAGCCTGAGTCTAACCCTCACCCTAAGAGCCTGAGTCTAACCCTCACCCTAAAAGCCTGAGTCTAACCCTCACCCGAAGAGCCTGAGTCTAACCCTAACCCTAAGAGCCTGAGTCTAACCCTAACCCTAAGAGCCTGAGTCTAACCCTCACCCTAAGAGCCTGAGTCTAACCCTAACCCTAAGAGCCTGAGTCTAACCCTAACCCTAAGAGCCTGAGTCTAACCCTCACCCTAAGAGCCTGAGTCTAACCCTAACCCTAAGAGCCTGAGTCTAACCCTAACCCTAAGAGCCTGAGTCTAACCCTCACCCTAAGAGCCTGAGTCTAACCCTCACCCTAAGAGCCTGAGTCTAACCCTAACCCTAAGAGCCTGAGTCTAACCCTAACCCTAAGAGTCTGAGTCTAACCCTAACCCTAAGAGCCTGAGTCTAACCCTCACCCTAAGAGCCTGAGTCTAACCCTAACCCTAAGAGCCTGAGTCTAACCATAACCCTAAGAGCCTGAGTCTAACCCTCACCCTAAGAGCCTGAGTCTAACCCTAACCCTAAGAGCCTGAGTCTAACCCTAACCCTAAGAGCCTGAGTCTAACCCTAACCCTAAGAGCCTGAGTCTAACCCTAACCCTAAGAGCCTGAGTCTAACCCTCACCCTAAGAGCCTGAGTCTAACCCTCACCCTAAGAGCCTGAGTCTAACCCTAACCCGAAGAGCCTGAGTCTAACCCTAACCCGAAGAGCCTGAGTCTAACCCTAACCCGAAGAGCCTGAGTCTAACCCTCACCCTAAGAGCCTGAGTCTAACCCTAACCCTAAGAGCCTGAGTCTAACCCTAACCCGAAGAGCCTGAGTCTAACCCTAACCCTAAGAGCCTGAGTCTAACCCTAACCCGAAGAGCCTAAGTCTAACCCTAACCCTTAGAGCCTGAGTCTAACCCTCACCCTAAGAGCCTGAGTCTAACCCTAACCCTAAGAGCCTGAGTCTAACCCTAACCCGAAGAGCCTGAGTCTAACCCTAACCCTAAGAGCCTGAGTCTAACCCTAACCCGAAGAGCCTGAGTCTAACCCTAACCCTAAGAGCCTGAGTCTAACCCTCACCCTAAGAGCCTGAGTCTAACCCTAACCCGAAGAGCCTGAGTCTAACCCTAACCCTAAGAGCCTGAGTCTAACCCTCACCCTAAGAGCCTGAGTCTAACCCTCACCCTAAGAGCCTGAGTCTAACCCTCACCCTAAGAGCCTGAGTCTAACCCTAACCCTAAGAGCCTGAGTCTAACCCTCACCCTAAGAGCCTGAGTCTAACCCTAACCCTAAGAGCCTGCGTCTAACCCTAACCCTAAGAGCCTGAGTCTAACCCTCACCCTAAGAGCCTGAGTCTAACCCTAACCCTAAGAGCCTGAGTCTAACCCTAACCCTAAGAGCCTGAGTCTAACCCTAACCCTAAGAGCCTGAGTCTAACCCTCACCCTAAGAGCCTGAGTCTAACCCTAACCCGAAGAGCGTGAGTCTAACCCTCACCCTAAGAGCCTGAGTCTAACCCTAACCCTAAGAGCCTGAGTCTAACCCTAACCCTAAGAGCCTGAGTCTAACCCTAACCCTAAGAGCCTGAGTCTAACCCTAACCCTAAGAGCCTGAGTCTAACCCTCACCCGAAGAGCCTGAGTCTAACCCTCACCCTAAGAGCCTGAGTCTAACCCTAACCCTAAGAGCCTGAGTCTAACCCTAACCCTAAGAGCCTGAGTCTAACCCTAACCCTAAGAGCCTGAGTCTAACCCTCACCCGAAGAGCCTGAGTCTAACCCTAACCCGAAGAGCGTGAGTCTAACCCTAACCCTAAGAGCCTGAGTCTAACCCTAACCCGAAGAGCCTGAGTCTAACCCTAACCCTAAGAGCCTGAGTCTAACCCTAACCCTAAGAGCCTGAGTCTAACCCTAACCCTAAGAGCCTGAGTCTAACCCTCACCCTAAGAGCCTGAGTCTAACCCTAACCCTAAGAGCCTGAGTCTAACCCTAACCCTAAGAGCCTGAGTCTAACCCTAACCCTAAGAGCCTGAGTCTAACCCTCACCCTAAGAGCCTGCGTCTAACCCTAACCCTAAGAGCCTGAGTCTAACCCTCACCCTAAGAGCCTGAGTCTAACCCTAACCCTAAGAGCCTGAGTCTAACCCTCACCCTAAGAGCCTGAGTCTAACCCTAACCCTAAGAGCCTGAGTCTAACCCTAACCCGAAGAGCCTGAGTCTAACCCTAACCCGAAGAGCCTGAGTCTAACCCTAACCCTAAGAGCCTGAGTCTAACCCTAACCCTAAGAGCCTGAGTCTAACCCTAACCCTAAGAGCCTGAGTCTAACCCTCACCCTAAGAGCCTGAGTCTAACCCTAACCCGAAGAGCGTGAGTCTAACCCTAACCCTAAGAGCCTGAGTCTAACCCTAACCCTAAGAGCCTGAGTCTAACCCTCACCCGAAGAGCCTGAGTCTAACCCTAACCCTAAGAGCCTGAGTCTAACCCTAACCCTAAGAGCCTGAGTCTAACCCTCACCCGAAGAGCCTGAGTCTAACCCTCACCCTAAGAGCCTGAGTCTAACCCTCACCCTAAGAGCCTGAGTCTAACCCTAACCCTAAGAGCCTGAGTCTAACCCTAACCCTAAGAGCCTGAGTCTAACCCTCACCCTAAGAGCCTGAGTCTAACCCTAACCCGAAGAGCGTGAGTCTAACCCTAACCCTAAGAGCCTGAGTCTAACCCTAACCCTAAGAGCCTGAGTCTAACCCTAACCCTAAGAGCCTGAGTCTAACCCTAACCCTAAGAGCCTGAGTCTAACCCTCACCCGAAGAGCCTGAGTCTAACCCTCACCCTAAGAGCCTGAGTCTAACCCTAACCCTAAGAGCCTGAGTCTAACCCTAACCCTAAGAGCCTGAGTCTAACCCTAACCCTAAGAGCCTGAGTCTAACCCTCACCCGAAGAGCCTGAGTCTAACCCTAACCCTAAGAGCCTGAGTCTAACCCTAACCCTAAGAGCCTGAGTCTAACCCTAACCCTAAGAGCCTGAGTCTAACCCTCACCCTAAGAGCCTGAGTCTAACCCTAACCCTAAGAGCCTGAGTCTAACCCTAACCCGAAGAGCCTGAGTCTAACCCTAACCCGAAGAGCCTGAGTCTAACCCTAACCCTAAGAGCCTGAGTCTAACCCTCACCCTAAGAGCCTGAGTCTAACCCTCACCCGAAGAGCCTGAGTCTAACCCTCACCCTAAGAGCCTGAGTCTAACCCTCACCCTAAGAGCCTGAGTCTAACCCTAACCCTAAGAGCCTGAGTCTAACCCTAACCCTAAGAGCCTGAGTCTAACCCTCACCCGAAGAGCCTGAGTCTAACCCTCACCCGAAGAGCCTGAGTCTAACCCTCACCCTAAGAGCCTGAGTCTAAACCTAACCCTAAGAGCCTGAGTCTAACCCTCACCCTAAGAGCCTGAGTCTAACCCTCACCCTAAGAGCCTGAGTCTAACCCTAACCCTAAGAGCCTGAGTCTAACCCTCACCCTAAGAGCCTGAGTCTAACCCTAACCCTAAGAGCCTGAGTCTAACCCTCACCCGAAGAGCCTGAGTCTAACCCGCACCCTAAGAGCCTGAGTCTAACCCTAACCCTAAGAGCCTGAGTCTAACCCTAACCCTAAGAGCCTGAGTCTAACCCTCACCCGAAGAGCCTGAGTCTAACCCGCACCCTAAGAGCCTGAGTCTAACCCTCACCCTAAGAGCCTGAGTCTAACCCTAATCCTAAGAGCCTGAGTTTAACCCTCACCCTAAGAGCCTGAGTCTAACCCTAACCCTAAGAGCCTGAGTCTAACCCTAACCCTAAGAGCCTGAGTCTAACCCTAACCCGAAGAGCCTGAGTCTAACCCTAACCCGAAGAGCCTGAGTCTAACCCTAACCCGAAGAGCCTGAGTCTAACCCTAACCCTAAAAGCCTGAGTCTAACCCTAACCCGAAGAGCCTGAGTCTAACCCTCACCCTAAGAGCCTGAGTCTAACCCTAACCCGAAGAGCCTGAGTCTAACCCTCACCCTAAGAGCCTGAGTCTAACCCTAACCCTAAGAGCCTGAGTCTAACCCTATCCCTAAGAGCCTGCGTCTAACCCTAACCCTAAGAGCCTGAGTCTAACCCTCACCCTAAGAGCCTGAGTCTAACCCTAACCCTAAGAGCCTGAGTCTAATCCTCACCCTAAGAGCCTGAGTCGAACCCTAACCCTAAGAGCCTGAGTCTAACCCTAACCCTAAGAGCCTGAGTCTAACCCTAACCCTAAGAGCCTGCGTCTAACCCTAACCCTAAGAGCCTGAGTCTAACCCTCAGCCTAAGAGCCTGAGTCTAACCCTAACCCTAAGAGCCTGAGTCTAACCCTCACCCTAAGAGCCTGAGTCTAACCCTAACCCTAAGAGCCTGAGTCTAACCCTCACCCTAAGAGCCTGAGTCTAACCCTAACCCTAAGAGCCTGAGTCTAACCCTAACTCTAAGAGCCTGAGTCTAACCCTAACCCTAATAGCCTGAGTCTAACCCTAACCCTAAGAGCCTGAGTCTAACCCTCACCCTAAGAGCCTGAGTCTAACCCTAACCCTAAGAGCCTGAGTCTAACCCTAACCCTAAGAGCCTGCGTCTAACCCTAACCCTAAGAGCCTGAGTCTAACCCTAACCCTTTTGGTGGAGCGCTGCTGCTATCTAGCGAAATATACTAGGGTACTGCAGCCGGCGCTGTTGGTGGAGCGCTGCTGCCATCTAGCGAAATATATTTGGGTACTGCAGCCGCCCTTTTGCTAGAGCGCTGCTGCCATCTAGCGAAATGTAATTGGGTACTGCAGCCGCCCTTTTGGTGGAGCGCTGCTGCCATCTAGCGTAATATACTTGGGTACTGCAGCCGGCCGGTTGGTGGAGCGCTGCTGCCATCTAGCGAAATATACTTGGGTACTGCAGCCGGCGCTGTTGGTGGAGCGCTGCTGCCATCTAGCGAAATATACTTGGGTACTGCAGCCGCCCGGTTGGTGGAGCGCTGCTGCCATCTAGCGGAATGTAATTGGGTACTGCAGCCGGCGCTGTTGGTGGAGCGCTGCTGCCATCTAGCGAAATATATTTGGGTACTGCAGCCGGCGCTGTTGGTGGAGCGCTGCTGCCATCAAGCGAAATATATTTGGGTACTGCAGCCGGCGCTGTTGGTGGAGCGCTGCTGCCATCTAGCGAAATATACCTGGGTACTGCAGCCGCCCGGTTGGTGGAGCGCTGCTGCCATCTAGCGAAACCTAAGAGCCTGAGTCTAACCCTAACCCTAAGAGCCTGAGTCTAACCCTAACCCTACGAGTCTAACCCTAACCCTAACCCTAACCCTAACAGTCTAACCCTAACCCTAACCCTAACCCTAACCCTAAGAGCCTAACCCTAACCTTAACCCTAAGAGTCTAACCCTAACCCTAACCCTAACCCTAAGAGTCTAACCCTAACCCTGAGTCTAACCCTAACCCTAACCCTAACCCTAAGAGTCTAACCCTAACCCTAAGAGTCTAACCCTAACCCTAACCCTAACCCTAACAGTCTAACCCTAACCCTAAGAGTCTAACCCTAAGAGTCTAACCCTAACCCTAACTCTAACCCTAACAGTCTAACCCTAAACATAAGAGTTTAACCCTAAGAGTCTAACCCTAACCCTAACCCTAACCCTAACAGTCTAACCCTAACCCTAACCCTAACCCTAAGAGTCTAACCCTAACCCTGAGTCTAACCCTAAACCTAACCCTAACCCGAAGAGTCTAACCCTAACCCTAAGAGTCTAACCCTAACCCTAACCCTAACCCTAACAGTCTAACGCTAACCCTAAGAGTCTAACCCTAACCCTAACTCTAACCCTAACAGTCTAACCCTAAACATAAGAGTTTAACCCTAAGAGTCTAACCCTAACCCTAACCCTAACCCTAACAGTCTAACCCAAACCCTAACCCTAAGAGTCTAACCCTAACCCTAACCCTAAGAGTCTAACCCTAACACTAAGAGTCTAACCTTAACCCTAACCCTAACCCTAAGAGTCTAACCCTAACCCTAACCCTAACCCTAACCCTGACCCTAACCCTAAGAGTCTAACCCTAACCCTAACCCTAACCCTAACCCTAAGAGTCTAACGCTAACCCTACCCTAACCCTAAGAGTCTAACCCTAACCCTAAGAGTCTAACCCTAACCCTAAACCTAACCCTAAGAGTCTAACCCTAACCCTGAGTCTAACCCTAACCCTAACCCTAACCCTAACAGTCTGACCCTAACCCTAAGTGTCTAACCCTAACCCTAACTCTAACGCTAACAGTCTAACCCTAAACATAAGAGTTTAACCCTAAGAGTCTAACCCTAACCCTAACCCTAACAGTCTAACCCTAACCCTAACCCTAAGAGTCTAACCCTAACCCTAACCCTAACCCTAAGAGTCTAACCCTAACACGAAGAGTCTAACCTTAACCCTAACCCTAACCCTAAGAGTCTAACCCTAACCCTAACCCTAACCCTAACCCTGACCCTAACCTTAAGAGTCTAACCCTAACCCTAACCCTAACCCTAAGAGTCTAACCCTAACCCTAAGAGTCTAACCCTAACCCTAAGAGTCTAACCCTAAACCTAACCCTAACCCTAAGAGTCTAACCCTAACCCTAAGAGTCTAACCCTAACCCTAACCCTAACCCTAACCCTAAGAGTCTAACCCTAACCCTAAGGGTCTAACCCTAAGAGTCTAACCCTAACCCTAACCCTAACAGTCTAACCTTAACCCTAACCCTAACCCCGGCTGAAGTACCCAAGTATATTTCGCTAGATGGCAGCAGAGCTCCACCAACAGGGCCGGTTGCAGTACCCAAGTATATTTCGCTAGATGGCAGCAGCGCTCCACCAAAAGGGCGGCTGCAGTACCCAAATATATTTCGCTAGATGGCAGCAGCGCTCCACCAGAAGGACGGCTGCAGTACCCAACTACATTTCGCTAGATGGTAGCAGCGCTCCACCAACAGGGCCGGCTGCAGTACCCAATTATATTTCGCTAGATGGCAGCAGCGCTCCACCAACCGGGCGGCCGCAGTACCCAAATATATTTCGCTAGATGGCAGCAGCGCTCCACCAACAGCGCCGGCTGCAGTACCCAAGTATATGTCGCTAGATGGCAGCAGCGCTCCACCAAAAGGGCGGCTGCAGTACCCAATACATTTCGCTAGATGGCAGCAGCGCTCCACCAAAAGGGCGGCTGCAGTACCCAAGTATATTTCGCTAGATGGCAGCAGCGCTCCACCAACAGCGCCGGCTGCAGTACCCAAGTATATTTCGCTAGATGGCAGCAGCGCTACACCAAAAGGGCGGCTGCAGTACCCAATTACATTTCGCTAGATGGCAGCAGCGCTCCACCAACAGCGCCGGCTGCAGTACCCAAATATATTTCGCTAGATGGCAGCAGCGCTCCACCAACCGGGCGGCTGCAGTACCCAATTACATTTCGCTAGATGGCAGCAGCGCTCCACCAACAGCGCCGGCTGCAGTACCCAAGTATATTTCGCTAGATGGCAGCAGCGCTCCACCAAAAGGGCGGCTGCAGTACCCAATTACATTTCGCTAGATGGCAGCAGCGCTCCACCAAAAGGGCGGCTGCAGTACCCAAGTATATTTCGCTAGATGGCAGCAGAGCTCCACCAACAGGGACGGCTGCAATATTCAAGTATATTTGGCTAGATGGCAGCAGCGCTCCACCAAAAGGGCGGCTGCAGTACCCAAATGTATTTCGCTAGACGGCAGCAGCGCTCCACCTACAGGGCCGGCTGCAGTACCCAAATATATTTCGCTACATGGCAGCAGCGCTCCACCAACAGCGCCGGCTGCAGTACCCAAGTATATTTCGCTAGATGGCAGCAGCGCTCCACCAACAGCGGCGGCTGCAGTACCCAAATATATAGTACTGAGTCTAACCCTAACCCTAAGAGCCTGAGTCTAACCCTAACCCTAAGAGCCTGAGTCTAACCCTCACCCTAAGAGCCTGAGTCTAACCCTAACCCTAAGAGCCTGAGTCTAACCCTAACCCTAAGAGCCTGAGTGTAACCCTCACCCTAAGAGCCTGAGTCTAACACTAACCCTAAGAGCCTGAGTCTAACCCTAACCCTAAGAGCCTGAGTCTAACCCTAACCCTAAGAGCCTGAGTCTAACCCTCACCCTAAGAGCCTGAGTCTAACCCTAACCCTAAGAGCCTGAGTCTAACCCTCACGCTAAGAGCCTGAGTCGAACCCTCACCCTAAGAGCCTGAGTCTAACCCTAACCCTAAGAGCCTGAGTCTAACCCTCACCCTAAGAGCCTGAGTCTAACCCTAACCCGAAGAGCCTGAGTGTAACCCTAACCCGAAGAGCCTGAGTCTAACCCTAACCCTAAGAGCCTGAGTCTAACCCTCACCCTAAGAGCCTGAGTCTAACCCTCACCCTAAGAGCCTGAGTCTAACCCTAACCCGAAGAGCCTGAGTCTAACCCTAACCCTAAGAGCCTGAGTCTAACCCTCACCCTAAGAGCCTGAGTCTAACCCTAACCCTAAGAGCCTGAGTCTAACCCTCACCCTAAGAGCCTGAGTCTAACCCTCACCCTAAGAGCCTGAGTCTAACTCTAACCCTAAGAGCCTGAGTTTAACCCTAACCCTAAGAGCCTGAGTCTAACCCTCACCCTAAGAGCCTGAGTCTAACCCTAACCCTAAGAGCCTGAGTCTAACCCTCACCCTAAGAGCCTGAGTCTAACCCTAACCCGAAGAGCCTGAGTCTAACCCTAACCCTAAAAGCCTGAGTCTAACCCTAACCCTAAGAGCCTGAGTCTAACCCTCACCCTAAGAGCCTGAGTCTAACCCTAAGCCTAAGAGCCTGAGTCTAACCCTAACCCTAAGAGCCTGAGTCTAACCCTCACCCTAAGAGCCTGAGTCTAACCCTAACCCGAAGAGCCTGAGTCTAACCCTCACCCTAAGAGCCTGAGTCTAACCCTCACCCTAAGAGCCTGAGTCTAACCCTCACCCTAAGAGCCTGAGTCTAACCCTAACCCGAAGAGCCTGAGTCTAACCCTCACCCTAAGAGCCTGAGTCTAACCCTAACCCTAAGAGCCTGAGTCTAACCCTAACCCTAAGAGCCTGCGTCTAACCCTAACCCTAAGAGCCTGAGTCTAACCCTCACCCTAAGAGCCTGAGTCTAACCCTCACCCTAAGAGCCTGAGTCTAACCCTCACCCTAAGAGCCTGAGTCGAACCCTAACCCTAAGAGCCTGAGTCTAACCCTAACCCGAAGAGCCTGAGTCTAACCCTCACCCTAAGAGCCTGAGTCTAACCCTAACCCTAAGAGCCTGAGTGTAACCCTAACCCTAAGAGCCTGAGTCTAACCCTCACCCTAAGAGCCTGCGTCTAACCCTAACCCGAAGAGCCTGAGTCTAACCCTAACCCTAAGAGCCTGAGTCTAACCCTAACCCTAAGAGCCTGAGTTTAACCCTAAGAGCCTGAGTCTAACCCTAACCCTAAGAGCCTGAGTCTAACCCTCACCCTAAGAGCCTGAGTCTAACCCTCACCCTAAGAGCCTGAGTCTAACCCTAACCCTAAGAGCCTGAGTCTAACCCTAACCCTAAGAGCCTGAGTCTAACCCTCACCCTAAGAGCCTGAGTCTAACCCTAACCCTAAGAGCCTGAGTCTAACCCTAACCCTAAGAGCCTGAGTCTAACCCTAACCCGAAGAGCCTGAGTGTAACCCTAACCCTAAGAGCCTGAGTCTAACCCTAACCCGAAGAGCCTGAGTCTAACCCTCACCCTAAGAGCCTGAGTCTAACCCTCACCCTAAAAGCCTGAGTCTAACCCTCACCCGAAGAGCCTGAGTCTAACCCTAACCCTAAGAGCCTGAGTCTAACCCTAACCCTAAGAGCCTGAGTCTAACCCTCACCCGAAGAGCCTGAGTCTAACCCTAACCCTAAGAGCCTGAGTCTAACCCTCACCCTAAGAGCCTGAGTCTAACCCTAACCCTAAGAGCCTGAGTCTAACCCTCACCCGAAGAGCCTGAGTCTAACCCTAACCCTAAGAGCCTGAGTCTAACCCTAACCCTAAGAGCCTGAGTCTAACCCTCACCCTAAGAGCCTGAGTCTAACCCTAACCCGAAGAGCCCGAGTCTAACCCTCACCCTAAGAGCCTGAGTCTAACCCTCAGCCTAAGAGCCTGAGTCTAACCCGCACCCTAAGAGCCTGAGTCTAACCCTAACCCTAAGAGCCTGAGTCTAACCCTAACCCTAAGAGCCTGAGTCTAACCCTCACCCTAAGAGCCTGAGTCTAACCCTCACCCTAAAAGCCTGAGTCTAACCCTCACCCGAAGAGCCTGAGTCTAACCCTAACCCTAAGAGCCTGAGTCTAACCCTAACCCTAAGAGCCTGAGTCTAACCCTCACCCTAAGAGCCTGAGTCTAACCCTAACCCTAAGAGCCTGAGTCTAACCCTAACCCTAAGAGCCTGAGTCTAACCCTCACCCTAAGAGCCTGAGTCTAACCCTAACCCTAAGAGCCTGAGTCTAACCCTAACCCTAAGAGCCTGAGTCTAACCCTCACCCTAAGAGCCTGAGTCTAACCCTCACCCTAAGAGCCTGAGTCTAACCCTAACCCTAAGAGTCTGAGTCTAACCCTAACCCTAAGAGCCTGAGTCTAACCCTCACCCTAAGAGCCTGAGTCTAACCCTAACCCTAAGAGCCTGAGTCTAACCATAACCCTAAGAGCCTGAGTCTAACCCTCACCCTAAGAGCCTGAGTCTAACCCTAACCCTAAGAGCCTGAGTCTAACCCTAACCCTAAGAGCCTGAGTCTAACCCTAACCCTAAGAGCCTGAGTCTAACCCTAACCCTAAGAGCCTGAGTCTAACCCTCACCCTAAGAGCCTGAGTCTAACCCTCACCCTAAGAGCCTGAGTCTAACCCTAACCCGAAGAGCCTGAGTCTAACCCTAACCCGAAGAGCCTGAGTCTAACCCTAACCCGAAGAGCCTGAGTCTAACCCTCACCCTAAGAGCCTGAGTCTAACCCTAACCCTAAGAGCCTGAGTCTAACCCTAACCCGAAGAGCCTGAGTCTAACCCTAACCCTAAGAGCCTGAGTCTAACCCTAACCCGAAGAGCCTAAGTCTAACCCTAACCCTTAGAGCCTGAGTCTAACCCTCACCCTAAGAGCCTGAGTCTAACCCTAACCCTAAGAGCCTGAGTCTAACCCTAACCCGAAGAGCCTGAGTCTAACCCTAACCCTAAGAGCCTGAGTCTAACCCTAACCCGAAGAGCCTGAGTCTAACCCTAACCCTAAGAGCCTGAGTCTAACCCTCACCCTAAGAGCCTGAGTCTAACCCTAACCCGAAGAGCCTGAGTCTAACCCTAACCCTAAGAGCCTGAGTCTAACCCTCACCCTAAGAGCCTGAGTCTAACCCTCACCCTAAGAGCCTGAGTCTAACCCTCACCCTAAGAGCCTGAGTCTAACCCTAACCCTAAGAGCCTGAGTCTAACCCTCACCCTAAGAGCCTGAGTCTAACCCTAACCCTAAGAGCCTGCGTCTAACCCTAACCCTAAGAGCCTGAGTCTAACCCTCACCCTAAGAGCCTGAGTCTAACCCTAACCCTAAGAGCCTGAGTCTAACCCTAACCCTAAGAGCCTGAGTCTAACCCTAACCCTAAGAGCCTGAGTCTAACCCTCACCCTAAGAGCCTGAGTCTAACCCTAACCCGAAGAGCGTGAGTCTAACCCTCACCCTAAGAGCCTGAGTCTAACCCTAACCCTAAGAGCCTGAGTCTAACCCTAACCCTAAGAGCCTGAGTCTAACCCTAACCCTAAGAGCCTGAGTCTAACCCTAACCCTAAGAGCCTGAGTCTAACCCTCACCCGAAGAGCCTGAGTCTAACCCTCACCCTAAGAGCCTGAGTCTAACCCTAACCCTAAGAGCCTGAGTCTAACCCTAACCCTAAGAGCCTGAGTCTAACCCTAACCCTAAGAGCCTGAGTCTAACCCTCACCCGAAGAGCCTGAGTCTAACCCTAACCCGAAGAGCGTGAGTCTAACCCTAACCCTAAGAGCCTGAGTCTAACCCTAACCCTAAGAGCCTGAGTCTAACCCTAACCCTAAGAGCCTGAGTCTAACCCTAACCCTAAGAGCCTGAGTCTAACCCTAACCCTAAGAGCCTGAGTCTAACCCTCACCCTAAGAGCCTGAGTCTAACCCTCACCCTAAGAGCCTGAGTCTAACCCTAACCCTAAGAGCCTGAGTCTAACCCTAACCCTAAGAGCCTGAGTCTAACCCTAACCCTAAGAGCCTGAGTCTAACCCTAACCCGAAGAGCCTGAGTCTAACCCTAACCCTAAGAGCCTGAGTCTAACCCTAACCCTAAGAGCCTGAGTCTAACCCTAACCCTAAGAGCCTGAGTCTAACCCTCACCCTAAGAGCCTGAGTCTAACCCTAACCCTAAGAGCCTGAGTCTAACCCTAACCCGAAGAGCCTGAGTCTAACCCTAACCCGAAGAGCCTGAGTCTAACCCTAACCCTAAGAGCCTGAGTCTAACCCTAACCCTAAGAGCCTGAGTCTAACCCTAACCCTAAGAGCCTGAGTCTAACCCTCACCCTAAGAGCCTGAGTCTAACCCTAACCCGAAGAGCGTGAGTCTAACCCTAACCCTAAGAGCCTGAGTCTAACCCTAACCCTAAGAGCCTGAGTCTAACCCTCACCCGAAGAGCCTGAGTCTAACCCTAACCCTAAGAGCCTGAGTCTAACCCTAACCCTAAGAGCCTGAGTCTAACCCTCACCCGAAGAGCCTGAGTCTAACCCTCACCCTAAGAGCCTGAGTCTAACCCTCACCCTAAGAGCCTGAGTCTAACCCTAACCCTAAGAGCCTGAGTCTAACCCTAACCCTAAGAGCCTGAGTCTAACCCTCACCCTAAGAGCCTGAGTCTAACCCTAACCCGAAGAGCGTGAGTCTAACCCTAACCCTAAGAGCCTGAGTCTAACCCTAACCCTAAGAGCCTGAGTCTAACCCTAACCCTAAGAGCCTGAGTCTAACCCTAACCCTAAGAGCCTGAGTCTAACCCTCACCCGAAGAGCCTGAGTCTAACCCTCACCCTAAGAGCCTGAGTCTAACCCTAACCCTAAGAGCCTGAGTCTAACCCTAACCCTAAGAGCCTGAGTCTAACCCTAACCCTAAGAGCCTGAGTCTAACCCTCACCCGAAGAGCCTGAGTCTAACCCTAACCCTAAGAGCCTGAGTCTAACCCTAACCCTAAGAGCCTGAGTCTAACCCTAACCCTAAGAGCCTGAGTCTAACCCTCACCCTAAGAGCCTGAGTCTAACCCTAACCCTAAGAGCCTGAGTCTAACCCTAACCCGAAGAGCCTGAGTCTAACCCTAACCCGAAGAGCCTGAGTCTAACCCTAACCCTAAGAGCCTGAGTCTAACCCTCACCCTAAGAGCCTGAGTCTAACCCTCACCCGAAGAGCCTGAGTCTAACCCTCACCCTAAGAGCCTGAGTCTAACCCTCACCCTAAGAGCCTGAGTCTAACCCTAACCCTAAGAGCCTGAGTCTAACCCTAACCCTAAGAGCCTGAGTCTAACCCTCACCCGAAGAGCCTGAGTCTAACCCTCACCCGAAGAGCCTGAGTCTAACCCTCACCCTAAGAGCCTGAGTCTAAACCTAACCCTAAGAGCCTGAGTCTAACCCTCACCCTAAGAGCCTGAGTCTAACCCTCACCCTAAGAGCCTGAGTCTAACCCTAACCCTAAGAGCCTGAGTCTAACCCTCACCCTAAGAGCCTGAGTCTAACCCTAACCCTAAGAGCCTGAGTCTAACCCTCACCCGAAGAGCCTGAGTCTAACCCGCACCCTAAGAGCCTGAGTCTAACCCTAACCCTAAGAGCCTGAGTCTAACCCTAACCCTAAGAGCCTGAGTCTAACCCTCACCCGAAGAGCCTGAGTCTAACCCGCACCCTACGAGCCTGAGTCTAACCCTCACCCTAAGAGCCTGAGTCTAACCCTAATCCTAAGAGCCTGAGTTTAACCCTCACCCTAAGAGCCTGAGTCTAACCCTAACCCTAAGAGCCTGAGTCTAACCCTAACCCTAAGAGCCTGAGTCTAACCCTAACCCGAAGAGCCTGAGTCTAACCCTAACCCGAAGAGCCTGAGTCTAACCCTAACCCGAAGAGCCTGAGTCTAACCCTAACCCTAAAAGCCTGAGTCTAACCCTAACCCGAAGAGCCTGAGTCTAACCCTCACCCTAAGAGCCTGAGTCTAACCCTAACCCGAAGAGCCTGAGTCTAACCCTCACCCTAAGAGCCTGAGTCTAACCCTAACCCTAAGAGCCTGAGTCTAACCCTATCCCTAAGAGCCTGCGTCTAACCCTAACCCTAAGAGCCTGAGTCTAACCCTCACCCTAAGAGCCTGAGTCTAACCCTAACCCTAAGAGCCTGAGTCTAATCCTCACCCTAAGAGCCTGAGTCGAACCCTAACCCTAAGAGCCTGAGTCTAACCCTAACCCTAAGAGCCTGAGTCTAACCCTAACCCTAAGAGCCTGCGTCTAACCCTAACCCTAAGAGCCTGAGTCTAACCCTCAGCCTAAGAGCCTGAGTCTAACCCTAACCCTAAGAGCCTGAGTCTAACCCTCACCCTAAGAGCCTGAGTCTAACCCTAACCCTAAGAGCCTGAGTCTAACCCTCACCCTAAGAGCCTGAGTCTAACCCTAACCCTAAGAGCCTGAGTCTAACCCTAACTCTAAGAGCCTGAGTCTAACCCTAACCCTAATAGCCTGAGTCTAACCCTAACCCTAAGAGCCTGAGTCTAACCCTCACCCTAAGAGCCTGAGTCTAACCCTAACCCTAAGAGCCTGAGTCTAACCCTAACCCTAAGAGCCTGCGTCTAACCCTAACCCTAAGAGCCTGAGTCTAACCCTAACCCTTTTGGTGGAGCGCTGCTGCTATCTAGCGAAATATACTAGGGTACTGCAGCCGGCGCTGTTGGTGGAGCGCTGCTGCCATCTAGCGAAATATATTTGGGTACTGCAGCCGCCCTTTTGCTAGAGCGCTGCTGCCATCTAGCGAAATGTAATTGGGTACTGCAGCCGCCCTTTTGGTGGAGCGCTGCTGCCATCTAGCGTAATATACTTGGGTACTGCAGCCGGCCGGTTGGTGGAGCGCTGCTGCCATCTAGCGAAATATACTTGGGTACTGCAGCCGGCGCTGTTGGTGGAGCGCTGCTGCCATCTAGCGAAATATACTTGGGTACTGCAGCCGCCCGGTTGGTGGAGCGCTGCTGCCATCTAGCGGAATGTAATTGGGTACTGCAGCCGGCGCTGTTGGTGGAGCGCTGCTGCCATCTAGCGAAATATATTTGGGTACTGCAGCCGGCGCTGTTGGTGGAGCGCTGCTGCCATCAAGCGAAATATATTTGGGTACTGCAGCCGGCGCTGTTGGTGGAGCGCTGCTGCCATCTAGCGAAATATACCTGGGTACTGCAGCCGCCCGGTTGGTGGAGCGCTGCTGCCATCTAGCGAAACCTAAGAGCCTGAGTCTAACCCTAACCCTAAGAGCCTGAGTCTAACCCTAACCCTACGAGTCTAACCCTAACCCTAACCCTAACCCTAACAGTCTAACCCTAACCCTAACCCTAACCCTAACCCTAAGAGCCTAACCCTAACCTTAACCCTAAGAGTCTAACCCTAACCCTAACCCTAACCCTAAGAGTCTAACCCTAACCCTGAGTCTAACCCTAACCCTAACCCTAACCCTAAGAGTCTAACCCTAACCCTAAGAGTCTAACCCTAACCCTAACCCTAACCCTAACAGTCTAACCCTAACCCTAAGAGTCTAACCCTAAGAGTCTAACCCTAACCCTAACTCTAACCCTAACAGTCTAACCCTAAACATAAGAGTTTAACCCTAAGAGTCTAACCCTAACCCTAACCCTAACCCTAACAGTCTAACCCTAACCCTAACCCTAACCCTAAGAGTCTAACCCTAACCCTGAGTCTAACCCTAAACCTAACCCTAACCCGAAGAGTCTAACCCTAACCCTAAGAGTCTAACCCTAACCCTAACCCTAACCCTAACAGTCTAACGCTAACCCTAAGAGTCTAACCCTAACCCTAACTCTAACCCTAACAGTCTAACCCTAAACATAAGAGTTTAACCCTAAGAGTCTAACCCTAACCCTAACCCTAACCCTAACAGTCTAACCCAAACCCTAACCCTAAGAGTCTAACCCTAACCCTAACCCTAAGAGTCTAACCCTAACACTAAGAGTCTAACCTTAACCCTAACCCTAACCCTAAGAGTCTAACCCTAACCCTAACCCTAACCCTAACCCTGACCCTAACCCTAAGAGTCTAACCCTAACCCTAACCCTAACCCTAACCCTAAGAGTCTAACGCTAACCCTACCCTAACCCTAAGAGTCTAACCCTAACCCTAAGAGTCTAACCCTAACCCTAAACCTAACCCTAAGAGTCTAACCCTAACCCTGAGTCTAACCCTAACCCTAACCCTAACCCTAACAGTCTGACCCTAACCCTAAGTGTCTAACCCTAACCCTAACTCTAACGCTAACAGTCTAACCCTAAACATAAGAGTTTAACCCTAAGAGTCTAACCCTAACCCTAACCCTAACCCTAACAGTCTAACCCTAACCCTAACCCTAAGAGTCTAACCCTAACCCTAACCCTAACCCTAAGAGTCTAACCCTAACACGAAGAGTCTAACCTTAACCCTAACCCTAACCCTAAGAGTCTAACCCTAACCCTAACCCTAACCCTAACCCTGACCCTAACCTTAAGAGTCTAACCCTAACCCTAACCCTAACCCTAAGAGTCTAACCCTAACCCTAAGAGTCTAACCCTAACCCTAAGAGTCTAACCCTAAACCTAACCCTAACCCTAAGAGTCTAACCCTAACCCTAAGAGTCTAACCCTAACCCTAACCCTAACCCTAACCCTAAGAGTCTAACCCTAACCCTAAGGGTCTAACCCTAAGAGTCTAACCCTAACCCTAACCCTAACAGTCTAACCTTAACCCTAACCCTAACCCCGGCTGAAGTACCCAAGTATATTTCGCTAGATGGCAGCAGAGCTCCACCAACAGGGCCGGTTGCAGTACCCAAGTATATTTCGCTAGATGGCAGCAGCGCTCCACCAAAAGGGCGGCTGCAGTACCCAAATATATTTCGCTAGATGGCAGCAGCGCTCCACCAGAAGGACGGCTGCAGTACCCAACTACATTTCGCTAGATGGTAGCAGCGCTCCACCAACAGGGCCGGCTGCAGTACCCAATTATATTTCGCTAGATGGCAGCAGCGCTCCACCAACCGGGCGGCCGCAGTACCCAAATATATTTCGCTAGATGGCAGCAGCGCTCCACCAACAGCGCGGGCTGCAGTACCCAAGTATATGTCGCTAGATGGCAGCAGCGCTCCACCAAAAGGGCGGCTGCAGTACCCAATACATTTCGCTAGATGGCAGCAGCGCTCCACCAAAAGGGCGGCTGCAGTACCCAAGTATATTTCGCTAGATGGCAGCAGCGCTCCACCAACAGCGCCGGCTGCAGTACCCAAGTATATTTCGCTAGATGGCAGCAGCGCTACACCAAAAGGGCGGCTGCAGTACCCAATTACATTTCGCTAGATGGCAGCAGCGCTCCACCAACAGCGCCGGCTGCAGTACCCAAATATATTTCGCTAGATGGCAGCAGCGCTCCACCAACCGGGCGGCTGCAGTACCCAATTACATTTCGCTAGATGGCAGCAGCGCTCCACCAACAGCGCCGGCTGCAGTACCCAAGTATATTTCGCTAGATGGCAGCAGCGCTCCACCAAAAGGGCGGCTGCAGTACCCAATTACATTTCGCTAGATGGCAGCAGCGCTCCACCAAAAGGGCGGCTGCAGTACCCAAGTATATTTCGCTAGATGGCAGCAGAGCTCCACCAACAGGGACGGCTGCAATATTCAAGTATATTTGGCTAGATGGCAGCAGCGCTCCACCAAAAGGGCGGCTGCAGTACCCAAATGTATTTCGCTAGACGGCAGCAGCGCTCCACCTACAGGGCCGGCTGCAGTACCCAAATATATTTCGCTACATGGCAGCAGCGCTCCACCAACAGCGCCGGCTGCAGTACCCAAGTATATTTCGCTAGATGGCAGCAGCGCTCCACCAACAGCGGCGGCTGCAGTACCCAAATATATAGTACTGAGTCTAACCCTAACCCTAAGAGCCTGAGTCTAACCCTAACCCTAAGAGCCTGAGTCTAACCCTCACCCTAAGAGCCTGAGTCTAACCCTAACCCTAAGAGCCTGAGTCTAACCCTAACCCTAAGAGCCTGAGTGTAACCCTCACCCTAAGAGCCTGAGTCTAACACTAACCCTAAGAGCCTGAGTCTAACCCTAACCCTAAGAGCCTGAGTCTAACCCTAACCCTAAGAGCCTGAGTCTAACCCTCACCCTAAGAGCCTGAGTCTAACCCTAACCCTAAGAGCCTGAGTCTAACCCTCACGCTAAGAGCCTGAGTCGAACCCTCACCCTAAGAGCCTGAGTCTAACCCTAACCCTAAGAGCCTGAGTCTAACCCTCACCCTAAGAGCCTGAGTCTAACCCTAACCCGAAGAGCCTGAGTGTAACCCTAACCCGAAGAGCCTGAGTCTAACCCTAACCCTAAGAGCCTGAGTCTAACCCTCACCCTAAGAGCCTGAGTCTAACCCTCACCCTAAGAGCCTGAGTCTAACCCTAACCCGAAGAGCCTGAGTCTAACCCTAACCCTAAGAGCCTGAGTCTAACCCTCACCCTAAGAGCCTGAGTCTAACCCTAACCCTAAGAGCCTGAGTCTAACCCTCACCCTAAGAGCCTGAGTCTAACCCTCACCCTAAGAGCCTGAGTCTAACTCTAACCCTAAGAGCCTGAGTTTAACCCTAACCCTAAGAGCCTGAGTCTAACCCTCACCCTAAGAGCCTGAGTCTAACCCTAACCCTAAGAGCCTGAGTCTAACCCTCACCCTAAGAGCCTGAGTCTAACCCTAACCCGAAGAGCCTGAGTCTAACCCTAACCCTAAAAGCCTGAGTCTAACCCTAACCCTAAGAGCCTGAGTCTAACCCTCACCCTAAGAGCCTGAGTCTAACCCTAAGCCTAAGAGCCTGAGTCTAACCCTAACCCTAAGAGCCTGAGTCTAACCCTCACCCTAAGAGCCTGAGTCTAACCCTAACCCGAAGAGCCTGAGTCTAACCCTCACCCTAAGAGCCTGAGTCTAACCCTCACCCTAAGAGCCTGAGTCTAACCCTCACCCTAAGAGCCTGAGTCTAACCCTAACCCGAAGAGCCTGAGTCTAACCCTCACCCTAAGAGCCTGAGTCTAACCCTAACCCTAAGAGCCTGAGTCTAACCCTAACCCTAAGAGCCTGCGTCTAACCCTAACCCTAAGAGCCTGAGTCTAACCCTCACCCTAAGAGCCTGAGTCTAACCCTCACCCTAAGAGCCTGAGTCTAACCCTCACCCTAAGAGCCTGAGTCGAACCCTAACCCTAAGAGCCTGAGTCTAACCCTAACCCGAAGAGCCTGAGTCTAACCCTCACCCTAAGAGCCTGAGTCTAACCCTAACCCTAAGAGCCTGAGTGTAACCCTAACCCTAAGAGCCTGAGTCTAACCCTCACCCTAAGAGCCTGCGTCTAACCCTAACCCGAAGAGCCTGAGTCTAACCCTAACCCTAAGAGCCTGAGTCTAACCCTAACCCTAAGAGCCTGAGTTTAACCCTAAGAGCCTGAGTCTAACCCTAACCCTAAGAGCCTGAGTCTAACCCTCACCCTAAGAGCCTGAGTCTAACCCTCACCCTAAGAGCCTGAGTCTAACCCTAACCCTAAGAGCCTGAGTCTAACCCTAACCCTAAGAGCCTGAGTCTAACCCTCACCCTAAGAGCCTGAGTCTAACCCTAACCCTAAGAGCCTGAGTCTAACCCTAACCCTAAGAGCCTGAGTCTAACCCTAACCCGAAGAGCCTGAGTGTAACCCTAACCCTAAGAGCCTGAGTCTAACCCTAACCCGAAGAGCCTGAGTCTAACCCTCACCCTAAGAGCCTGAGTCTAACCCTCACCCTAAAAGCCTGAGTCTAACCCTCACCCGAAGAGCCTGAGTCTAACCCTAACCCTAAGAGCCTGAGTCTAACCCTAACCCTAAGAGCCTGAGTCTAACCCTCACCCGAAGAGCCTGAGTCTAACCCTAACCCTAAGAGCCTGAGTCTAACCCTCACCCTAAGAGCCTGAGTCTAACCCTCACCCTAAGAGCCTGAGTCTAACTCTAACCCTAAGAGCCTGAGTTTAACCCTAACCCTAAGAGCCTGAGTCTAACCCTCACCCTAAGAGCCTGAGTCTAACCCTAACCCTAAGAGCCTGAGTCTAACCCTCACCCTAAGAGCCTGAGTCTAACCCTAACCCGAAGAGCCTGAGTCTAACCCTAACCCTAAAAGCCTGAGTCTAACCCTAACCCGAAGAGCCTGAGTCTAACCCTCACCCTAAGAGCCTGAGTCTAACCCTAACCCTAAGAGCCTGAGTCTAACCCTAACCCTAAGAGCCTGAGTCTAACCCTAACCCTAAGAGCCTGAGTCTAACCCTAACCCTAAGAGCCTGAGTCTAACCCTAACCCGAAGAGCCTGAGTCTAACCCTCACCCTAAGAGCCTGAGTCTAACCCTCACCCTAAGAGCCTGAGTCTAACCCTAACCCTAAGAGCCTGAGTCTAACCCTCACCCTAAGAGCCTGAGTCTAACCCTAACCCTAAGAGCCTGAGTCTAACCCTAACCCTAAGAGCCTGCGTCTAACCCTAACCCTAAGAGCCTGAGTCTAACCCTCACCCTAAGAGCCTGAGTCTAACCCTAACCCGAAGAGCGTGAGTCTAACCCTAACCCTAAGAGCCTGAATCTAACCCTAACCCTAAGAGCCTGAGTCTAACCCTCACCCTAAGAGCCTGAGTCTAACCCTAACCCTAAGAGCCTGAGTCTAACCCTAACCCTAAGAGCCTGAGTCTAACCCTAACCCTAAGAGCCTGAGTCTAACCCTCACCCTAGGAGCCTGAGTCTAACCCTAACCCTAAGACCCTGAGTCTAACCCTCACCCTAAGAGCCTGAGTCTAACCCTAACCCTAAGAGCCTGAGTCTAACCCTCACCCTAAGAGCCTGAGTCTAACCCTCACCCTAAGAGCCTGAGTCTAACCCTAACCCTAAAAGCCTGAGTCTAACCCTAACCCGAAGAGCCTGAGTCTAACCCTAACCCTAAGAGCCTGAGTCTAACCCTAACCCTAAGAGCCTGAGTCTAACCCTAACCCTAAGAGCCTGAGTCTAACCCTATCCCTAAGAGCCTGCGTCTAACCCTAACCCTAAGAGCCTGAGTCGAACCCTAACCCTAAGAGCCTGAGTCTAACCCTAACCCGAAGAGCCTGAGTCTAACCCTAACCCTAAGAGCCTGAGTCTAACCCTCACCCTAAGAGCCTGAGTCTAACCCTCACCCTAAGAGCCTGAGTCTAACCCTCACCCTAAGAGCCTGAGTCTAACCCTCACCCTAAGAGCCTGAGTCTAACCCTAACCCTAAGAGCCTGAGTCTAACCCTCACCCTAAGAGCCTGAGTCTAACCCTAACCCTAAGAGCCTGAGTCTAACCCTCACCCTAAGAGCCTGAGTCTAACCCTAACCCTAAGACCCTGAGTCTAACCCTAACCCTAAGGGCCTGAGTCTAACCCTAACCCTAAGAGCCTGAGTCTAACCCTAACCCTAAGAGCCTGAGTCTAACCCTAACCCTAAGAGCGTGAGTCTAACCCTAACCCTAAGAGCCTGAGTCTAACCCTCACCCTAAGAGCCTGAGTCTAACCCTCACCCTAAGAGCCTGAGTCTAACCCTAACCCTAAGAGCCTGAGTCTAACCCTAACCCTAAGAGCCTGAGTCTAACCCTCACCCTAAGAGCCTGAGTCTAACCCTCACCCGAAGAGCCTGAGTCTAACCCTCACCCTAAGAGCCTGAGTCTAACCCTAACCCTAAGAGCCTGAGTCTAACCCTCACCCTAAGAGCCTGAGTCTAACCCTCACCCTAAGAGCCTGAGTCTAACCCTAACCCTAAGAGCCTGAGTCTAACCCTAACCCTAAGAGCCTGAGTCTAACCCTAACCCTAAGAGCCTGAGTCTAACCCTAACCCGAAGAGCCTGAGTCTAACCCTAACCCGAAGAGCCTGAGTCTAACCCTAACCCTAAGAGCCTGAGTCTAACCCTAACCCGAAGAGCCTGAGTCTAACCCTAACCCCAAGAGCCTGAGTCTAACCCTCACCCTAAGAGCCTGAGTCTAACCCTAACCCTAAGAGCCTGAGTCTAACCCTCACCCTAAGAGCCTGAGTCTAACCCTAACCCTAAGAGCCTGAGTCTAACCCTCACCCTAAGAGGCTGAGTCGAACCCTAACCCGAAGAGCCTGAGTCTAACCCTAACCCTAAGAGCCTGAGTCTAACCCTAACCCTAAGAGCCTGAGTCTAACCCTCACCCTAAGAGCCTGAGTCTAACCCTAACCCTAAGAGCCTGAGTCTAACCCTAACCCTAAGAGCCTGAGTCTAACCCTAACCCTAAGAGCCTGAGTCTAACCCTAACCCTAAGAGCCTGAGTCTAACCCTCACCCTAAGAGCCTGAGTCTAACCCTCACCCGAAGAGCCTGAGTCTAACCCTCACCCTAAGAGCCTGAGTCTAACCCTAACCCGAAAAGCCTGAGTCTAACCCTCACCCTAAGAGCCTGAGTCTAACCCTAACCCGAAGAGCCTGAGTGTAACCCTAACCCGAAGAGCCTGAGTCTAACCCTAACCCTAAGAGCCTGAGTCTAACCCTCACCCTAAGAGCCTGAGTCTAACCCTCACCCTAAAAGCCTGAGTCTAACCCTCATCCGAAGAGCCTGAGTCTAACCCTAACCCTAAGAGCCTGAGTCTAACCCTAACCCTAAGAGCCTGAGTCTAACCCTCACCCTAAGAGCCTGAGTCTAACCCTAACCCTAAGAGCCTGAGTCTAACCCTAACCCTAAGAGCCTGAGTCTAACCCTCACCCGAAGAGCCTGAGTCTAACCCTCACCCTAAGAGCCTGAGTCTAACCCTAACCCGAAGAGCCTGAGTCTAACCCTAACCCTAAGAGCCTGAGTCTAACCCTAACCCGAAGAGCCTGAGTGTAACCCTAACCCGAAGAGCCTGTGTCTAACCCTAACCCTAAGAGCCTGAGTGTAACCCTCACCCTAAGAGCCTGAGTCTAACCCTCACCCTAAAAGCCTGAGTCTAACCCTCACCCGAAGAGCCTGAGTCTAACCCTAACCCTAAGAGCCTGAGTCTAACCCTCACCCTAAGAGCCTGAGTCTAACCCTAACCCTAAGAGCCTGAGTCTAACCCTAACCCTAAGAGCCTGAGTCTAACCCTAACCCTAAGAGCCTGAGTCTAACCCTCACCCTAAGAGCCTGAGTCTAACCCTAACCCTAAGAGCCTGAGTCTAACCCTCACCCTAAGAGCCTGAGTCTAACCCTCACCCTAAGAGCCTGAGTCTAACCCTCACCCTAAGAGCCTGAGTCTAACCCTAACCCTAAGAGCCTGAGTCTAACCCTAACCCTAAGAGCCTGAGTCTAACCCTCACCCTAAGAGCCTGAGTCTAACCCTCACCCTAAGAGCCTGAGTCTAACCCTAACCCTAAGAGCCTGAGTCTAACCCTAACCCTAAGAGCCTGAGTCTAACCCTAACCCTAAGAGCCTGAGTCTAACCCTAACCCTAAGAGCCTGAGTCTAACCCTCACCCTAAGAGCCTGAGTCTAACCCTCACCCTAAGAGCCTGAGTCTAACCCTAACCCGAAGAGCCTGAGTCTAACCCTAACCCGAAGAGCCTGAGTCTAACCCTAACCCGAAGAGCCTGAGTCTAACCCTCACCCTAAGAGCCTGAGTCTAACCCTAACCCTAAGAGCCTGAGTCTAACCCTAACCCTAAGAGCCTGAGTCTAACCCTAACCCTAAGAGCCTGAGTCTAACCCTAACCCGAAGAGCCTAAGTCTAACCCTAACCCTTAGAGCCTGAGTCTAACCCTCACCCTAAGAGCCTGAGTCTAACCCTAACCCTAAGAGCCTGAGTCTAACCCTAACCCTAAGAGCCTGAGTCTAACCCTAACCCTAAGAGCCTGAGTCTAACCCTAACCCGAAGAGCCTGAGTCTAACCCTAACCCTAAGAGCCTGAGTCTAACCCTCACCCTAAGAGCCTGAGTCTAACCCTAACCCGAAGAGCCTGAGTCTAACCCTAACCCTAAGAGCCTGAGTCTAACCCTCACCCTAAGAGCCTGAGTCTAACCCTCACCCTAAGAGCCTGAGTCTAACCCTCACCCTAAGAGCCTGAGTCTAACCCTAACCCTAAGAGCCTGAGTCTAACCCTAACCCTAAGAGCCTGAGTCTAACCCTAACCCTAAGAGCCTGAGTCTAACCCTAACCCTAAGAGCCTGCGTCTAACCCTAACCCTAAGAGCCTGAGTCTAACCCTAACCCTAAGAGCCTGAGTCTAACCCGCACCCTAAGAGCCTGAGTCTAACCCTAACCCTAAGAGCCTGAGTCTAACCCTAACCCTAAGAGCCTGAGTCTAACCCTCACCCTAAGAGCCTGAGTCTAACCCTAACCCGAAGAGCGTGAGTCTAACCCTAACCCTAAGAGCCTGAGTCTAACCCTAACCCTAAGAGCCTGAGTCTAACCCTAACCCTAAGAGCCTGAGTCTAACCCTAACCCTAAGAGCCTGAGTCTAACCCTAACCCTAAGAGCCTGAGTCTAACCCTCACCCGAAGAGCCTGAGTCTAACCCTCACCCTAAGAGCCTGAGTCTAACCCTAACCCTAAGAGCCTGAGTCTAACCCTAACCCTAAGAGCCTGAGTCTAACCCTAACCCTAAGAGCCTGAGTCTAACCCTCACCCGAAGAGCCTGAGTCTAACCCTAACCCGAAGAGCGTGAGTCTAACCCTCACCCTAAGAGCCTGAGTCTAACCCTAACCCTAAGAGCCTCAGTCTAACCCTAACCCTAAGAGCCTGAGTCTAACCCTAACCCTAAGAGCCTGAGTCTAACCCTAACCCTAAGAGCCTGAGTCTAACCCTCACCCGAAGAGCCTGAGTCTAACCCTCACCCTAAGAGCCTGAGTCTAACCCTAACCCTAAGAGCCTGAGTCTAACCCTAACCCTAAGAGCCTGAGTCTAACCCTAACCCTAAGAGCCTGAGTCTAACCCTCACCCGAAGAGCCTGAGTCTAACCCTAACCCTAAGAGCCTGAGTCTAACCCTAACCCTAAGAGCCTGAGTCTAACCCTAACCCTAAGAGCCTGAGTCTAACCCTAACCCTAAGAGCCTGAGTCTAACCCTAACCCTAAGAGCCTGAGTCTAACCCTAACCCGAAGAGCCTGAGTCTAACCCTAACCCGAAGAGCCTGAGTCTAACCCTAACCCTAAGAGCCTGAGTCTAACCCTAACCCTAAGAGCCTGAGTCTAACCCTAACCCTAAGAGCCTGAGTCTAACCCTCACCCTAAGAGCCTGAGTCTAACCCTAACCCGAAGAGCGTGAGTCTAACCCTAACCCTAAGAGCCTGAGTCTAACCCTAACCCTAAGAGCCTGAGTCTAACCCTAACCCTAAGAGCCTGAGTCTAACCCTAACCCTAAGAGCCTGAGTCTAACCCTAACCCTAAGAGCCTGAGTCTAACCCTCACCCGAAGAGCCTGAGTCTAACCCTCACCCTAAGAGCCTGAGTCTAACCCTAACCCTAAGAGCCTGAGTCTAACCCTAACCCTAAGAGCCTGAGTCTAACCCTCACCCTAAGAGCCTGAGTCTAACCCTAACCCGAAGAGCGTGAGTCTAACCCTAACCCTAAGAGCCTGAGTCTAACCCTAACCCTAAGAGCCTGAGTCTAACCCTAACCCTAAGAGCCTGAGTCTAACCCTAACCCTAAGAGCCTGAGTCTAACCCTAACCCTAAGAGCCTGAGTCTAACCCTCACCCGAAGAGCCTGAGTCTAACCCTCACCCTAAGAGCCTGAGTCTAACCCTAACCCTAAGAGCCTGAGTCTAACCCTAACCCTAAGAGCCTGAGTCTAACCCTAACCCGAAGAGCCTGAGTCTAACCCTCACCCGAAGAGCCTGAGTCTAACCCTAACCCTAAGAGCCTGAGTCTAACCCTAAGAGCCTGAGTCTAACCCTAACCCGAAGAGCCTGAGTCTAACCCTCACCCTAAGAGCCTGAGTCTAACCCTAACCCTAAGAGCCTGAGTCTAACCCTAACCCGAAGAGCCTGAGTCTAACCCTAACCCGAAGAGCCTGAGTCTAACCCTAACCCTAAGAGCCTGAGTCTAACCCTAACCCTAAGAGCCTGAGTCTAACCCTAACCCGAAGAGCCTGAGTCTAACCCTAACCCGAAGAGCCTGAGTCTAACCCTAACCCTAAGAGCCTGAGTCTAACCCTCACCCGAAGAGCCTGAGTCTAACCCGCACCCTAAGAGCCTGAGTCTAACCCTAACCCTAAGAGCCTGAGTCTAACCCTAACCCTAAGAGCCTGAGTGTAACCCTCACCCTAAGAGCCTGAGTCTAACCCTCACCCTAAAAGCCTGAGTCTAACCCTCACCCGAAGAGCCTGAGTCTAACCCTAACCCTAAGAGCCTGAGTCTAACCCTCACCCTAAGAGCCTGAGTCTAACCCTAACCCTAAGAGCCTGAGTCTAACCCTAACCCTAAGAGCCTGAGTCTAACCCTAACCCTAAGAGCCTGAGTCTAACCCTCACCCTAAGAGCCTGAGTCTAACCCTAACCCTAAGAGCCTGAGTCTAACCCTAACCCTAAGAGCCTGAGTCTAACCCTCACCCTAAGAGCCTGAGTCTAACCCTCACCCTAAGAGCCTGAGTCTAACCCTAACCCTAAGAGCCTGAGTCTAACCCTAACCCTAAGAGCCTGAGTCTAACCCTAACCCTAAGAGCCTGAGTCTAACCCTAACCCGAAGAGCCTGAGTCTAACCCTAACCCTAAGAGCCTGAGTCTAACCATAACCCTAAGAGCCTGAGTCTAACCCTCACCCTAAGAGCCTGAGTCTAACCCTAACCCTAAGAGCCTGAGTCTAACCCTAACCCTAAGAGCCTGAGTCTAACCCTAACCCTAAGAGCCTGAGTCTAACCCTAACCCTAAGAGCCTGAGTCTAACCCTCACCCTAAGAGCCTGAGTCTAACCCTCACCCTAAGAGCCTGAGTCTAACCCTAACCCGAAGAGCCTGAGTCTAACCCTAACCCTAAGAGCCTGAGTCTAACCCTAACCCTTAGAGCCTGAGTCTAACCCTCACCCTAAGAGCCTGAGTCTAACCCTAACCCTAAGAGCCTGAGTCTAACCCTAACCCTAAGAGCCTGAGTCTAACCCTAACCCTAAGAGCCTGAGTCTAACCCTAACCCTAAGAGCCTGAGTCTAACCCTCACCCTAAGAGCCTGAGTCTAACCCTCACCCTAAGAGCCTGAGTCTAACCCTAACCCGAAGAGCCTGAGTCTAACCCTAACCCTAAGAGCCTGAGTCTAACCCTAACCCTAAGAGCCTGAGTCTAACCCTCACCCGAAGAGCCTGAGTCTAACCCTAACCCGAAGAGCGTGAGTCTAACCCTAACCCTAAGAGCCTGAGTCTAACCCTAACCCTAAGAGCCTGAGTCTAACCCTCACCCTAAGAGCCTGAGTCTAACCCTAACCCTAAGAGCCTGAGTCTAACCCTAACCCTAAGAGCCTGAGTCTAACCCTCACCCGAAGAGCCTGAGTCTAACCCTCACCCTAAGAGCCTGAGTCTAACCCTAACCCTAAGAGCCTGAGTCTAACCCTAACCCTAAGAGCCTGAGTCTAACCCTCACCCGAAGAGCCTGAGTCTAACCCTAACCCTAAGAGCCTGAGTCTAACCCTAACCCTAAGAGCCTGAGTCTAACCCTAACCCTAAGAGCCTGAGTCTAACCCTCACCCTAAGAGCCTGAGTCTAACCCTAACCCTAAGAGCCTGAGTCTAACCCTAACCCGAAGAGCCTGAGTCTAACCCTAACCCGAAGAGCCTGAGTCTAACCCTAACCCTAAGAGCCTGAGTCTAACCCTAACCCTAAGAGCCTGAGTCTAACCCTAACCCTAAGAGCCTGAGTCTAACCCTCACCCTAAGAGCCTGAGTCTAACCCTAACCCGAAGAGCGTGAGTCTAACCCTAACCCTAAGAGCCTGAGTCTAACCCTAACCCTAAGAGCCTGAGTCTAACCCTAACCCTAAGAGCCTGAGTCTAACCCTAACCCTAAGAGCCTGAGTCTAACCCTAACCCTAAGAGCCTGAGTCTAACCCTCACCCGAAGAGCCTGAGTCTAACCCTCACCCTAAGAGCCTGAGTCTAACCCTAACCCTAAGAGCCTGAGTCTAACCCTAACCCTAAGAGCCTGAGTCTAACCCTAACCCTAAGAGCCTGAGTCTAACCCTCACCCTAAGAGCCTGAGTCTAACCCTAACCCTAAGAGCCTGAGTCTAACCCTAACCCTAAGAGCCTGAGTCTAACCCTAACCCTAAGAGCCTCAGTCTAACCCTAACCCTAAGAGCCTGAGTCTAACCCTAACCCTAAGAGCCTGAGTCTAACCCTAACCCTAAGAGCCTGAGTCTAACCCTCACCCGAAGAGCCTGAGTCTAACCCTAACCCTAAGAGCCTGAGTCTAACCCTAACCCTAAGAGCCTGAGTCTAACCCTAACCCTAAGAGCCTGAGTCTAACCCTAACCCTAAGAGCCTGAGTCTAACCCTCACCCGAAGAGCCTGAGTCTAACCCTAACCCTAAGAGCCTGAGTCTAACCCTAACCCTAAGAGCCTGAGTCTAACCCTAACCCTAAGAGCCTGAGTCTAACCCTCACCCTAAGAGCCTGAGTCTAACCCTAACCCTAAGAGCCTGAGTCTAACCCTAACCCGAAGAGCCTGAGTCTAACCCTAACCCGAAGAGCCTGAGTCTAACCCTAACCCTAAGAGCCTGAGTCTAACCCTAACCCTAAGAGCCTGAGTCTAACCCTAACCCGAAGAGCCTGAGTCTAACCCTAACCCGAAGAGCCTGAGTCTAACCCTAACCCTAAGAGCCTGAGTCTAACCCTAACCCGAAGAGCCTGAGTCTAACCCGCACCCTAAGAGCCTGAGTCTAACCCTAACCCTAAGAGCCTGAGTCTAACCCTAACCCGAAGAGCCTGAGTGTAACCCTCACCCTAAGAGCCTGAGTCTAACCCTCACCCTAAAAGCCTGAGTCTAACCCTCACCCGAAGAGCCTGAGTCTAACCCTAACCCTAAGAGCCTGAGTCTAACCCTAACCCTAAGAGCCTGAGTCTAACCCTCACCCTAAGAGCCTGAGTCTAACCCTAACCCTAAGAGCCTGAGTCTAACCCTAACCCTAAGAGCCTGAGTCTAACCCTAACCCTAAGAGCCTGAGTCTAACCCTCACCCTAAGAGCCTGAGTCTAACCCTAACCCTAAGAGCCTGAGTCTAACCCTAACCCTAAGAGCCTGAGTCTAACCCTCACCCTAAGAGCCTGAGTCTAACCCTCACCCTAAGAGCCTGAGTCTAACCCTAACCCTAAGAGCCTGAGTCTAACCCTAACCCTAAGAGCCTGAGTCTAACCCTAACCCTAAGAGCCTGAGTCTAACCCTCACCCGAAGAGCCTGAGTCTAACCCTCACCCTAAGAGCCTGAGTCTAACCCTAACCCTAAGAGCCTGAGTCTAACCCTAACCCTAAGAGCCTGAGTCTAACCCTAACCCTAAGAGCCTGAGTCTAACCCTCACCCGAAGAGCCTGAGTCTAACCCTAACCCTAAGAGCCTGAGTCTAACCCTAACCCTAAGAGCCTGAGTCTAACCCTAACCCTAAGAGCCTGAGTCTAACCCTAACCCTAAGAGCCTGAGTCTAACCCTAACCCTAAGAGCCTGAGTCTAACCCTAACCCGAAGAGCCTGAGTCTAACCCTAACCCGAAGAGCCTGAGTCTAACCCTAACCCTAAGAGCCTGAGTCTAACCCTAACCCTAAGAGCCTGAGTCTAACCCTAACCCTAAGAGCCTGAGTCTAACCCTCACCCTAAGAGCCTGAGTCTAACCCTAACCCGAAGAGCGTGAGTCTAACCCTAACCCTAAGAGCCTGAGTCTAACCCTAACCCTAAGAGCCTGAGTCTAACCCTAACCCTAAGAGCCTGAGTCTAACCCTAACCCTAAGAGCCTGAGTCTAACCCTAACCCTAAGAGCCTGAGTCTAACCCTAACCCGAAGAGCCTGAGTCTAACCCTAACCCGAAGAGCCTGAGTCTAACCCTAACCCTAAGAGCCTGAGTCTAACCCTCACCCTAAGAGCCTGAGTCTAACCCGCACCCTAAGAGCCTGAGTCTAACCCTAACCCTAAGAGCCTGAGTCTAACCCTAACCCTAAGAGCCTGAGTGTAACCCTCACCCTAAGAGCCTGAGTCTAACCCTCACCCTAAAAGCCTGAGTCTAACCCTCACCCGAAGAGCCTGAGTCTAACCCTCACCCTAAGAGCCTGAGTCTAACCCTAACCCTAAGAGCCTGAGTCTAACCCTCACCCTAAGAGCCTGAGTCTAACCCTAACCCTAAGAGCCTGAGTCTAACCCTAACCCTAAGAGCCTGAGTCTAACCCTAACCCTAAGAGCCTGAGTCTAACCCTCACCCTAAGAGCCTGAGTCTAACCCTAACCCTAAGAGCCTGAGTCTAACCCTAACCCTAAGAGCCTGAGTCTAACCCTCACCCTAAGAGCCTGAGTCTAACCCTCACCCTAAGAGCCTGAGTCTAACCCTAACCCTAAGAGCCTCAGTCTAACCCTAACCCTAAGAGCCTGAGTCTAACCCTAACCCTAAGAGCCTGAGTCTAACCCTCACCCTAAGAGCCTGAGTCTAACCCTCACCCTAAGAGCCTGAGTCTAACCCTAACCCTAAGAGCCTGAGTCTAACCCTCACCCTAAGAGCCTGAGTCTAACCCTAACCCTAAGAGCCTGAGTCTAACCCTAACCCTAAGAGCCTGAGTCTAACCCTAACCCTAAGAGCCTGAGTCTAACCCTCACCCTAAGAGCCTGAGTCTAACCCTAACCCTAAGAGCCTGAGTCTAACCCTAACCCTAAGAGCCTGAGTCTAACCCTCACCCTAAGAGCCTGAGTCTAACCCTCACCCTAAGAGCCTGAGTCTAACCCTAACCCTAAGAGCCTGAGTCTAACCCTAACCCTAAGAGCCTGAGTCTAAGCCTAACCCTAAGAGCCTGAGTCTAACCCTCACCCGAAGAGCCTGAGTCTAACCCTAACCCTAAGAGCCTGAGTCTAACCCTCACCCTAAGAGCCTGAGTCTAACCCTCACCCTAAGAGCCTGAGTCTAACCCTAACCCTAAGAGCCTGAGTCTAACCCTAACCCTAAGAGCCTGAGTCTAACCCTAACCCTAAGAGCCTGAGTCTAACCCTAACCCTAAGAGCCTGAGTCTAACCCTAACCCGAAGAGCCTGAGTCTAACCCTCACCCTAAGAGCCTGAGTCTAACCCTAACCCTAAGAGCCTGAGTCTAACCCTAACCCTAAGAGCCTGAGTCTAACCCTAACCCTAAGAGCCTGAGTCTAACCCTCACCCTAAGAGCCTGAGTCTAACCCTAACCCGAAGAGCGTGAGTCTAACCCTAACCCTAAGAGCCTGAGTCTAACCCTAAACCTAAGAGCCTGAGTCTAACCCTAACCCTAAGAGCCTGAGTCTAACCCTAACCCTAAGAGCCTGAGTCTAACCCTAACCCTAAGAGCCTGAGTCTAACCCTCACCCGAAGAGCCTGAGTCTAACCCTCACCCTAAGAGCCTGAGTCTAACCCTAACCCTAAGAGCCTGAGTCTAACCCTAACCCTAAGAGCCTGAGTCTAACCCTAACCCTAAGAGCCTGAGTCTAACCCTCACCCTAAGAGCCTGAGTCTAACCCTAACCCGAAGAGCGTGAGTCTAACCCTAACCCTAAGAGCCTGAGTCTAACCCTAACCCTAAGAGCCTCAGTCTAACCCTAACCCTAAGAGCCTGAGTCTAACCCTAACCCTAAGAGCCTGAGTCTAACCCTAACCCTAAGAGCCTGAGTCTAACCCTCACCCGAAGAGCCTGAGTCTAACCCTCACCCTAAGAGCCTGAGTCTAACCCTAACCCTAAGAGCCTGAGTCTAACCCTAACCCTAAGAGCCTGAGTCTAACCCTAACCCTAAGAGCCTGAGTCTAACCCTCACCCGAAGAGCCTGAGTCTAACCCTAACCCTAAGAGCCTGAGTCTAACCCTAACCCTAAGAGCCTGAGTCTAACCCTAACCCTAAGAGCCTGAGTCTAACCCTCACCCTAAGAGCCTGAGTCTAACCCTAACCCTAAGAGCCTGAGTCTAACCCTAACCCGAAGAGCCTGAGTCTAACCCTAACCCGAAGAGCCTGAGTCTAACCCTAACCCTAAGAGCCTGAGTCTAACCCTAACCCTAAGAGCCTGAGTCTAACCCTAACCCGAAGAGCCTGAGTCTAACCCTAACCCGAAGAGCCTGAGTCTAACCCTAACCCTAAGAGCCTGAGTCTAACCCTAACCCTAAGAGCCTGAGTCTAACCCGCACCCTAAGAGCCTGAGTCTAACCCTAACCCTAAGAGCCTGAGTCTAACCCTAACCCTAAGAGCCTGAGTGTAACCCTCACCCTAAGAGCCTGAGTCTAACCCTCACCCTAGAAGCCTGAGTCTAACCCTCACCCGAAGAGCCTGAGTCTAACCCTAACCCTAAGAGCCTGAGTCTAACCCTAACCCTAAGAGCCTGAGTCTAACCCTCACCCTAAGAGCCTGAGTCTAACCCTAACCCTAAGAGCCTGAGTCTAACCCTAACCCTAAGAGCCTGAGTCTAACCCTAACCCTAAGAGCCTGAGTCTAACCCTCACCCTAAGAGCCTGAGTCTAACCCTAACCCTAAGAGCCTGAGTCTAACCCTAACCCTAAGAGCCTGAGTCTAACCCTCACCCTAAGAGCCTGAGTCTAACCCTCACCCTAAGAGCCTGAGTCTAACCCTAACCCTAAGAGCCTGAGTCTAACCCTAACCCTAAGAGCCTGAGTCTAACCCTAACCCTAAGAGCCTGAGTCTAACCCTCACCCTAAGAGCCTGAGTCTAACCCTAACCCTAAGAGCCTGAGTCTAACCATAACCCTAAGAGCCTGAGTCTAACCCTCACCCTAAGAGCCTGAGTCTAACCCTAACCCTAAGAGCCTGAGTCTAACCCTAACCCTAAGAGCCTGAGTCTAACCCTAACCCTAAGAGCCTGAGTCTAACCCTAACCCTAAGAGCCTGAGTCTAACCCTCACCCTAAGAGCCTGAGTCTAACCCTAACCCGAAGAGCCTGAGTCTAACCCTAACCCCAAGAGCCTGAGTCTAACCCTCACCCTAAGAGCCTGAGTCTAACCCTCACCCTAAGAGCCTGAGTCTAACCCTCACCCTAAGAGCCTGAGTCTAACCCTAACCCGAAGAGCCTGAGTCTAACCCTAACCCTAAGAGCCTGAGTCTAACCCTAACCCGAAGAGCCTAAGTCTAACCCTAACCCTTAGAGCCTGAGTCTAACCCTAACCCTAAGAGCCTGAGTCTAACCCTAACCCTAAGAGCCTGAGTCTAACCCTAACCCGAAGAGCCTGAGTCTAACCCTAACCCTAAGAGCCTGAGTCTAACCCTAACCCGAAGAGCCTGAGTCTAACCCTAACCCTAAGAGCCTGAGTCTAACCCTCACCCTAAGAGCCTGAGTCTAACCCTAACCCGAAGAGCCTGAGTCTAACCCTAACCCTAAGAGCCTGAGTCTAACCCTAACCCTAAGAGCCTGAGTCTAACCCTAAGCCTAAGAGCCTGAGTCTAACCCTCACCCTAAGAGCCTGAGTCTAACCCTAACCCTAAGAGCCTGAGTCTAACCCTAACCCTAAGAGCCTGAGTCTAACCCTAACCCTAAGAGCCTGAGTCTAACCCTCACCCTAAGAGCCTGCGTCTAACCCTAACCCTAAGAGCCTGAGTCTAACCCTCACCCTAAGAGCCTGAGTCTAACCCTAACCCTAAGAGCCTGAGTCTAACCCTAACCCTAAGAGCCTGAGTCTAACCCTCACCCTAAGAGCCTGAGTCTAACCCTCACCCTAAGAGCCTGAGTCTAACCCTAACCCTAAGAGCCTGAGTCTAACCCTAACCCTAAGAGCCTGAGTCTAACCCTAACCCTAAGAGCCTGAGTCTAACCCTAACCCTAAGAGCCTGAGTCTAACCCTAACCCTAAGAGCCTGAGTCTAACCCTCACCCGAAGAGCCTGAGTCTAACCCTCACCCTAAGAGCCTGAGTCTAACCCTAACCCTAAGAGCCTGAGTCTAACCCTAACCCTAAGAGCCTGAGTCTAACCCTAACCCTAAGAGCCTGAGTCTAACCCTCACCCGAAGAGCCTGAGTCTAACCCTAACCCGAAGAGCGTGAGTCTAACCCTAACCCTAAGAGCCTGAGTCTAACCCTAACCCTAAGAGCCTGAGTCTAACCCTAACCCTAAGAGCCTGAGTCTAACCCTAACCCTAAGAGCCTGAGTCTAACCCTCACCCGAAGAGCCTGAGTCTAACCCTCACCCTAAGAGCCTGAGTCTAACCCTAACCCTAAGAGCCTGAGTCTAACCCTAACCCTAAGAGCCTGAGTCTAACCCTAACCCTAAGAGCCTGAGTCTAACCCTCACCCGAAGAGCCTGAGTCTAACCCTAACCCTAAGAGCCTGAGTCTAACCCTCACCCTAAGAGCCTGAGTCTAACCCTAACCCTAAGAGCCTGAGTCTAACCCTAACCCGAAGAGCCTGAGTCTAACCCTAACCCGAAGAGCCTGAGTCTAACCCAAACCCTAAGAGCCTGAGTCTAACCCTAACCCTAAGAGCCTGAGTCTAACCCTAACCCTAAGAGCCTGAGTCTAACCCTCACCCTAAGAGCCTGAGTCTAACCCTAACCCGAAGAGCGTGAGTCTAACCCTAACCCTAAGAGCCTGAGTCTAACCCTAACCCTAAGAGCCTGAGTCTAACCCTAACCCTAAGAGCCTGAGTCTAACCCTCACCCGAAGAGCCTGAGTCTAACCCTCACCCGAAGAGCCTGAGTCTAACCCTCACCCTAAGAGCCTGAGTCTAACCCTAACCCTAAGAGCCTGAGTCTAACCCTAACCCTAAGAGCCTGAGTCTAACCCTAACCCTAAGAGCCTGAGTCTAACCCTCACCCTAAGAGCCTGAGTCTAACCCTCACCCTAAGAGCCTGAGTCTAACCCTAACCCTAAGAGCCTGAGTCTAACCCTAACCCTAAGAGCCTGAGTCTAACCCTAACCCTAAGAGCCTGAGTCTAACCCTAACCCTAAGAGCCTGAGTCTAACCCTCACCCGAAGAGCCTGAGTCTAACCCTCACCCGAAGAGCCTGAGTCTAACCCTCACCCTAAGAGCCTGAGTCTAACCCTAACCCTAAGAGCCTGAGTCTAACCCTAACCCTAAGAGCCTGAGTCTAACCCTCACCCGAAGAGCCTGAGTCTAACCCTAACCCTAAGAGCCTGAGTCTAACCCTAACCCTAAGAGCCTGAGTCTAACCCTCACCCTAAGAGCCTGAGTCTAACCCTAACCCGAAGAGCCCGAGTCTAACCCTCACCCTAAGAGCCTGAGTCTAACCCTCAGCCTAAGAGCCTGAGTCTAACCCGCACCCTAAGAGCCTGAGTCTAACCCTAACCCTAAGAGCCTGAGTCTAACCCTAACCCTAAGAGCCTGAGTCTAACCCTCACCCTAAGAGCCTGAGTCTAACCCTCACCCTAAAAGCCTGAGTCTAACCCTCACCCGAAGAGCCTGAGTCTAACCCTAACCCTAAGAGCCTGAGTCTAACCCTAACCCTAAGAGCCTGAGTCTAACCCTCACCCTAAGAGCCTGAGTCTAACCCTAACCCTAAGAGCCTGAGTCTAACCCTAACCCTAAGAGCCTGAGTCTAACCCTCACCCTAAGAGCCTGAGTCTAACCCTAACCCTAAGAGCCTGAGTCTAACCCTAACCCTAAGAGCCTGAGTCTAACCCTAAGCCTAAGAGCCTGAGTCTAACCCTCACCCTAAGAGCCTGAGTCTAACCCTAACCCTAAGAGCCTGAGTCTAACCCTAACCCTAAGAGTCTGAGTCTAACCCTAACCCTAAGAGCCTGAGTCTAACCCTCACCCTAAGAGCCTGAGTCTAACCCTAACCCTAAGAGCCTGAGTCTAACCATAACCCTAAGAGCCTGAGTCTAACCCTCACCCTAAGAGCCTGAGTCTAACCCTAACCCTAAGAGCCTGAGTCTAACCCTAACCCTAAGAGCCTGAGTCTAACCCTAACCCTAAGAGCCTGAGTCTAACCCTAACCCTAAGAGCCTGAGTCTAACCCTCACCCTAAGAGCCTGAGTCTAACCCTCACCCTAAGAGCCTGAGTCTAACCCTAACCCGAAGAGCCTGAGTCTAACCCTAACCCGAAGAGCCTGAGTCTAACCCTAACCCGAAGAGCCTGAGTCTAACCCTCACCCTAAGAGCCTGAGTCTAACCCTAACCCTAAGAGCCTGAGTCTAACCCTAACCCGAAGAGCCTGAGTCTAACCCTAACCCTAAGAGCCTGAGTCTAACCCTAACCCGAAGAGCCTAAGTCTAACCCTAACCCTTAGAGCCTGAGTCTAACCCTCACCCTAAGAGCCTGAGTCTAACCCTAACCCTAAGAGCCTGAGTCTAACCCTAACCCGAAGAGCCTGAGTCTAACCCTAACCCTAAGAGCCTGAGTCTAACCCTAACCCGAAGAGCCTGAGTCTAACCCTAACCCTAAGAGCCTGAGTCTAACCCTCACCCTAAGAGCCTGAGTCTAACCCTAACCCGAAGAGCCTGAGTCTAACCCTAACCCTAAGAGCCTGAGTCTAACCCTCACCCTAAGAGCCTGAGTCTAACCCTCACCCTAAGAGCCTGAGTCTAACCCTCACCCTAAGAGCCTGAGTCTAACCCTAACCCTAAGAGCCTGAGTCTAACCCTCACCCTAAGAGCCTGAGTCTAACCCTAACCCTAAGAGCCTGCGTCTAACCCTAACCCTAAGAGCCTGAGTCTAACCCTCACCCTAAGAGCCTGAGTCTAACCCTCACCCTAAGAGCCTGAGTCTAACCCTAACCCTAAGAGCCTGAGTCTAACCCTAACCCTAAGAGCCTGAGTCTAACCCTCACCCTAAGAGCCTGAGTCTAACCCTAACCCGAAGAGCGTGAGTCTAACCCTCACCCTAAGAGCCTGAGTCTAACCCTAACCCTAAGAGCCTGAGTCTAACCCTAACCCTAAGAGCCTGAGTCTAACCCTAACCCTAAGAGCCTGAGTCTAACCCTAACCCTAAGAGCCTGAGTCTAACCCTCACCCGAAGAGCCTGAGTCTAACCCTCACCCTAAGAGCCTGAGTCTAACCCTAACCCTAAGAGCCTGAGTCTAACCCTAACCCTAAGAGCCTGAGTCTAACCCTAACCCTAAGAGCCTGAGTCTAACCCTCACCCGAAGAGCCTGAGTCTAACCCTAACCCGAAGAGCGTGAGTCTAACCCTAACCCTAAGAGCCTGAGTCTAACCCTAACCCTAAGAGCCTGAGTCTAACCCTAACCCTAAGAGCCTGAGTCTAACCCTAACCCTAAGAGCCTGAGTCTAACCCTAACCCTAAGAGCCTGAGTCTAACCCTCACCCTAAGAGCCTGAGTCTAACCCTCACCCTAAGAGCCTGAGTCTAACCCTAACCCTAAGAGCCTGAGTCTAACCCTAACCCTAAGAGCCTGAGTCTAACCCTAACCCTAAGAGCCTGAGTCTAACCCTAACCCGAAGAGCCTGAGTCTAACCCTAACCCTAAGAGCCTGAGTCTAACCCTAACCCTAAGAGCCTGAGTCTAACCCTAACCCTAAGAGCCTGAGTCTAACCCTCACCCTAAGAGCCTGAGTCTAACCCTAACCCTAAGAGCCTGAGTCTAACCCTAACCCGAAGAGCCTGAGTCTAACCCTAACCCGAAGAGCCTGAGTCTAACCCTAACCCTAAGAGCCTGAGTCTAACCCTAACCCGAAGAGCCTGAGTCTAACCCTAACCCTAAGAGCCTGAGTCTAACCCTCACCCTAAGAGCCTGAGTCTAACCCTAACCCGAAGAGCGTGAGTCTAACCCTAACCCTAAGAGCCTGAGTCTAACCCTAACCCTAAGAGCCTGAGTCTAACCCTCACCCGAAGAGCCTGAGTCTAACCCTAACCCTAAGAGCCTGAGTCTAACCCTAACCCTAAGAGCCTGAGTCTAACCCTCACCCGAAGAGCCTGAGTCTAACCCTCACCCTAAGAGCCTGAGTCTAACCCTAACCCTAAGAGCCTGAGTCTAACCCTAACCCTAAGAGCCTGAGTCTAACCCTAACCCTAAGAGCCTGAGTCTAACCCTCACCCTAAGAGCCTGAGTCTAACCCTAACCCGAAGAGCGTGAGTCTAACCCTAACCCTAAGAGCCTGAGTCTAACCCTAACCCTAAGAGCCTGAGTCTAACCCTAACCCTAAGAGCCTGAGTCTAACCCTAACCCTAAGAGCCTGAGTCTAACCCTCACCCGAAGAGCCTGAGTCTAACCCTCACCCTAAGAGCCTGAGTCTAACCCTAACCCTAAGAGCCTGAGTCTAACCCTAACCCTAAGAGCCTGAGTCTAACCCTAACCCTAAGAGCCTGAGTCTAACCCTCACCCGAAGAGCCTGAGTCTAACCCTAACCCTAAGAGCCTGAGTCTAACCCTAACCCTAAGAGCCTGAGTCTAACCCTAACCCTAAGAGCCTGAGTCTAACCCTCACCCTAAGAGCCTGAGTCTAACCCTAACCCTAAGAGCCTGAGTCTAACCCTAACCCGAAGAGCCTGAGTCTAACCCTAACCCGAAGAGCCTGAGTCTAACCCTAACCCTAAGAGCCTGAGTCTAACCCTCACCCTAAGAGCCTGAGTCTAACCCTCACCCGAAGAGCCTGAGTCTAACCCTCACCCTAAGAGCCTGAGTCTAACCCTCACCCTAAGAGCCTGAGTCTAACCCTAACCCTAAGAGCCTGAGTCTAACCCTAACCCTAAGAGCCTGAGTCTAACCCTCACCCGAAGAGCCTGAGTCTAACCCTCACCCGAAGAGCCTGAGTCTAACCCTCACCCTAAGAGCCTGAGTCTAAACCTAACCCTAAGAGCCTGAGTCTAACCCTCACCCTAAGAGCCTGAGTCTAACCCTCACCCTAAGAGCCTGAGTCTAACCCTAACCCTAAGAGCCTGAGTCTAACCCTCACCCTAAGAGCCTGAGTCTAACCCTAACCCTAAGAGCCTGAGTCTAACCCTCACCCGAAGAGCCTGAGTCTAACCCGCACCCTAAGAGCCTGAGTCTAACCCTAACCCTAAGAGCCTGAGTCTAACCCTAACCCTAAGAGCCTGAGTCTAACCCTCACCCGAAGAGCCTGAGTCTAACCCGCACCCTAAGAGCCTGAGTCTAACCCTCACCATAAGAGCCTGAGTCTAACCCTAATCCTAAGAGCCTGAGTTTAACCCTCACCCTAAGAGCCTGAGTCTAACCCTAACCCTAAGAGCCTGAGTCTAACCCTAACCCTAAGAGCCTGAGTCTAACCCTAACCCGAAGAGCCTGAGTCTAACCCTAACCCGAAGAGCCTGAGTCTAACCCTAACCCGAAGAGCCTGAGTCTAACCCTAACCCTAAAAGCCTGAGTCTAACCCTAACCCGAAGAGCCTGAGTCTAACCCTCACCCTAAGAGCCTGAGTCTAACCCTAACCCGAAGAGCCTGAGTCTAACCCTCACCCTAAGAGCCTGAGTCTAACCCTAACCCTAAGAGCCTGAGTCTAACCCTATCCCTAAGAGCCTGCGTCTAACCCTAACCCTAAGAGCCTGAGTCTAACCCTCACCCTAAGAGCCTGAGTCTAACCCTAACCCTAAGAGCCTGAGTCTAATCCTCACCCTAAGAGCCTGAGTCGAACCCTAACCCTAAGAGCCTGAGTCTAACCCTAACCCTAAGAGCCTGAGTCTAACCCTAACCCTAAGAGCCTGCGTCTAACCCTAACCCTAAGAGCCTGAGTCTAACCCTCAGCCTAAGAGCCTGAGTCTAACCCTAACCCTAAGAGCCTGAGTCTAACCCTCACCCTAAGAGCCTGAGTCTAACCCTAACCCTAAGAGCCTGAGTCTAACCCTCACCCTAAGAGCCTGAGTCTAACCCTAACCCTAAGAGCCTGAGTCTAACCCTAACTCTAAGAGCCTGAGTCTAACCCTAACCCTAATAGCCTGAGTCTAACCCTAACCCTAAGAGCCTGAGTCTAACCCTCACCCTAAGAGCCTGAGTCTAACCCTAACCCTAAGAGCCTGAGTCTAACCCTAACCCTAAGAGCCTGCGTCTAACCCTAACCCTAAGAGCCTGAGTCTAACCCTAACCCTTTTGGTGGAGCGCTGCTGCTATCTAGCGAAATATACTAGGGTACTGCAGCCGGCGCTGTTGGTGGAGCGCTGCTGCCATCTAGCGAAATATATTTGGGTACTGCAGCCGCCCTTTTGCTAGAGCGCTGCTGCCATCTAGCGAAATGTAATTGGGTACTGCAGCCGCCCTTTTGGTGGAGCGCTGCTGCCATCTAGCGTAATATACTTGGGTACTGCAGCCGGCCGGTTGGTGGAGCGCTGCTGCCATCTAGCGAAATATACTTGGGTACTGCAGCCGGCGCTGTTGGTGGAGCGCTGCTGCCATCTAGCGAAATATACTTGGGTACTGCAGCCGCCCGGTTGGTGGAGCGCTGCTGCCATCTAGCGGAATGTAATTGGGTACTGCAGCCGGCGCTGTTGGTGGAGCGCTGCTGCCATCTAGCGAAATATATTTGGGTACTGCAGCCGGCGCTGTTGGTGGAGCGCTGCTGCCATCAAGCGAAATATATTTGGGTACTGCAGCCGGCGCTGTTGGTGGAGCGCTGCTGCCATCTAGCGAAATATACCTGGGTACTGCAGCCGCCCGGTTGGTGGAGCGCTGCTGCCATCTAGCGAAACCTAAGAGCCTGAGTCTAACCCTAACCCTAAGAGCCTGAGTCTAACCCTAACCCTACGAGTCTAACCCTAACCCTAACCCTAACCCTAACAGTCTAACCCTAACCCTAACCCTAACCCTAACCCTAAGAGCCTAACCCTAACCTTAACCCTAAGAGTCTAACCCTAACCCTAACCCTAACCCTAAGAGTCTAACCCTAACCCTGAGTCTAACCCTAACCCTAACCCTAACCCTAACAGTCTAACCCTAACCCTAAGAGTCTAACCCTAACCCTAACCCTAACCCTAACAGTCTAACCCTAACCCTAAGAGTCTAACCCTAAGAGTCTAACCCTAACCCTAACTCTAACCCTAACAGTCTAACCCTAAACATAAGAGTTTAACCCTAAGAGTCTAACCCTAACCCTAACCCTAACCCTAACAGTCTAACCCTAACCCTAACCCTAAGAGTCTAACCCTAACCCTGAGTCTAACCCTAACCCTAACCCTAACCCGAAGAGTCTAACCCTAACCCTAAGAGTCTAACCCTAACCCTAACCCTAACCCTAACAGTCTAACCCTAACCCTAAGAGTCTAACCCTAAGAGTCTAACCCTAACCCTAACTCTAACCCTAACAGTCTAACCCTAAACATAAGAGTTTAACCCTAAGAGTCTAACCCTAACCCTAACCCTAACCCTAACAGTCTAACCCAAACCCTAACCCTAAGAGTCTAACCCTAACCCTAACCCTAAGAGTCTAACCCTAACACTAAGAGTCTAACCTTAACCCTAACCCTAACCCTAAGAGTCTAACCCTAACCCTAACCCTAACCCTGACCCTAACCCTAAGAGTCTAACCCTAACCCTAACCCTAACCCTAACCCTAACCCTAAGAGTCTAACGCTAACCCTACCCTAACCCTAGGAGTCTAACCCTAACCCTAAGAGTCTAACCCTAACCCTAAACCTAACCCTAAGAGTCTAACGCTAACCCTGAGTCTAACCCTAACCCTAACCCTAACCCTAACCCTAACCCTAACCCTAAGAGTCTAACCCTAACCCTAAGAGTCTAACCCTAACCCTAACCCTAACCCTAACAGTCTAACCCTAACCCTAAGAGTCTAACCCTAACCCTAACTCTAACGCTAACAGTCTAACCCTAAACATAAGAGTTTAACCCTAAGAGTCTAACCCTAACCCTAACCCTAACCCTAACAGTCTAACCCAAACCCTAACCCTAAGAGTCTAACCCTAACCCTAACCCTAAGAGTCTAACCCTAACACTAAGAGTCTAACCTTAACCCTAACCCTAACCCTAAGAGTCTAACCCTAACCCTAACCCTGACCCTAACCTTAAGAGTCTAACCCTAACCCTAACCCTAACCCTAAGAGTCTAACCCTAACCCTACCCTAACCCTAAGAGTCTAACCCTAACCCTAAGAGTCTAACCCTAACCCTAAGAGTCTAACCCTAACCCTAACCCTAACCCTAACCCTAAGAGTCTAACCCTAACCCTAAGAGTCTAACCCTAAGAGTCTAACCCTAACCCTAACCCTAACAGTCTAACCTTAACCCTAACCCTAACCCCGGCTGAAGTACCCAAGTATATTTCGCTAGATGGCAGCAGCGCTCCACCAACAGAGCCGGCTGCAGTACCCAAATATATTTCGCTACATGGCAGCAGCGCTCCACCAAAAGGGCGGCTGCAGTACCCAAATATATTTCGCTAGATGGCAGCAGCGCTCCACCAACCGGGCGGCTGCAGTACCCAATTATATTTGGCTAGATGGCAGCAGCGCTCCACCAACCGGCCGGCTGAAGTACCCAAGTATATTTCGCTAGATGGCAGCAGCGCTCCACCAACAGAGCCGGCTGCAGTACCCAAATATATTTCGCTAGATGGCAGCAGCGCTCCACCAAAAGGGGCCGCCTGCAGTACCCAAATATATTTCGCTAGATGGCAGCAGCGCTCCACCAACAGGGCCGGCTGCAGTACCCAAGTATATTTCGCTAGATGGCAGCAGCGCTCCACCAAAAGGGCGGCTGCAGTACCCAAGTATATTTCGCTAGATGGCAGCAGCGCTCCACCAAAAGGGCGGCTGCAGTACCCAATTACATTTCGCTAGATGGCAGCAGCGCTCCACCAACAGGGCCGGTTGCAGTACCCAAGTATATTTCGCTAGATGGCAGCAGCGCTCCACCAAAAGGGCGGCTGCAGTACCCAAATATATTTCGCTAGATGGCAGCAGCGCTCCACCAGAAGGACGGCTGCAGTACCCAACTACATTTCGCTAGATGGCAGCAGCGCTCCACCAACAGGGCCGGCTGCAGTACCCAATTATATTTCGCTAGATGGCAGCAGCGCTCCACCAACCGGGCGGCCGCAGTACCCAAATATATTTCGCTAGATGGCAGCAGCGCTCCACCAACAGCGCCGGCTGCAGTACCCAAGTATATGTCGCTAGATGGCAGCAGCGCTCCAACCAAAAGGGCGGCTGCAGTACCCAATACATTTCGCTAGATGGCAGCAGCGCTCCACCAAAAGGGCGGTGCAGTACCCAATTACATTTCGCTAGATGGCAGCAGCGCTCCACCAACAGCGCCGGCTGCAGTACCCAAGTATATTTCGCTAGATGGCAGCAGCGCTCCACCAAAAGGGCGGCTGCAGTACCCAATTACATTTCGCTAGATGGCAGCAGCGCTCCACCAACAGCGCCGGCTGCAGTACCCAAATATATTTCGCTAGATGGCAGCAGCGCTCCACCAAAAGGGCGGCTGCAGTACCCAATTACATTTCGCTAGATGGCAGCAGCGCTCCACCAACAGCGCCGGCTGCAGTACCCAAGTATATTTCGCTAGATGGCAGCAGCGCTCCACCAAAAGGGCGGCTGCAGTACCCAAGTATATTTCGCTAGATGGCAGCAGAGCTCCACCAACAGGGACGGCTGCAATACCCAAGTATATTTGGCTAGATGGCAGCAGCGCTCCACCAACCGGGCGGCTGCAGTACCCAATTATATTTGGCTAGACGGCAGCAGCGCTCCACCAACAGGGCCGGCTGCAGTACCCAAATATATTTCGCTACATGGCAGCAGCGCTCCACCAAAAGGGGCCGCCTGCAGTACCCAAATATATTTCGCTAGATGGCAGCAGCGCTCCACCAACAGGGCCGGCTGCAGTACCCAAGTATATTTCGCTAGATGGCAGCAGCGCTCCACCAAAAGTGCGGCTGCAGTACCCAAGTATATTTCGCTAGATGGCAGCAGCGCTCCACCAACCGGGCCGCGTGCAGTACCCAAGTATATGCCGCTAGATGGCAGCAGCGCTCCACCAAAAGGACGGCTGCAGTACCCAATTACATTTCGCTAGATGGCAGCAGCGCTCCACCAAAAGGGCGGCTGCAGTACCCAATTACATTTCGCTAGATGGCAGCAGCGCTCCACCAACAGGGCCGGTTGCAGTACCCAAGTATATTTCGCTAGATGGCAGCAGCGCTCCACCAACCGGGCCGCGTGCAGTACCCAAGTATATGCCGCTAGATGGCAGCAGCGCTCCACCAACCGGACGGCTGCAGTACCCAATTACATTTCGCTAGATGGCAGCAGCGCTCCACCAAAAGGGCGGCTGCAGTACCCAATTACATTTCGCTAGATGGCAGCAGCGCTCCACCAACAGGGCCGGTTGCAGTACCCAAGTATATTTCGCTAGATGGCAGCAGCGCTCCACCAAAAGGGCGGCTGCAGTACCCAAATATATTTCGCTAGATGGCAGCAGCGCTCCACCAGAAGGACGGCTGCAGTACCCAACTACATTTCGCTAGATGGCAGCAGCGCTCCACCAAAAGGGCGGCTGCAGTACCCAATTACATTTCGCTAGATGGCAGCAGCGCTCCACCAAAAGGGCGGCTGCAGTACCCAAGTATATTTCGCTAGATGGCAGCAGAGCTCCACCAACAGGGACGGCTGCAATATTCAAGTATATTTGGCTAGATGGCAGCAGCGCTCCACCAAAAGGGCGGCTGCAGTACCCAAATGTATTTCGCTAGACGGCAGCAGCGCTCCACCAACAGGGCCGGCTGCAGTACCCAAATATATTTCGCTACATGGCAGCAGCGCTCCACCAACAGCGCCGGCTGCAGTACCCAAATATATAGTACTGAGTCTAACCCTAACCCTAAGAGCCTGAGTCTAACCCTAACCCTAAGAGCCTGAGTCTAACCCTCACCCTAAGAGCCTGAGTCTAACCCTAACCCTAAGAGCCTGAGTCTAACCCTAACCCTAAGAGCCTGAGTCTAACCCTCACCCTAAGAGCCTGAGTCTAACCGTAACCCTAAGAGCCTGAGTCTAACCCTAACCCTAAGAGCCTGAGTCTAACCCTAACCCTAAGAGCCTGAGTCTAACCCTCACCCTAAGAGCCTGAGTCTAACCCTAACCCTAAGAGCCTGAGTCTAACCCTCACGCTAAGAGCCTGAGTCTAACCCTAACCCTAAGAGCCTGAGTCTAACCCTAACCCTAAGAGCCTGAGTCTAACCCTCACCCTAAGAGCCTGAGTCTAACCCTAACCCGAAGAGCCTGAGTCTAACCCTAACCCTAAGAGCCTGAGTCTAACCCTAACCCGAAGAGCCTGAGTCTAACCCTCACCCTAAGAGCCTGAGTCGAACCCTAACCCGAAGAGCCTGAGTCTAACCCTCACCCTAAGAGCCTGAGTCTAACCCTAACCCTAAGAGCCTGAGTCTAACCCTCACCCTAAGAGCCTGAGTCTAACCCTCACCCTAAGAGCCTGAGTCTAACCCTAACCCTAAGAGCCTGAGTCTAACCCTCACCCTAAGAGCCTGCGTCTAACCCTAACCCTAAGAGCCTGAGTCTAACCCTAACCCTAAGAGCCTGAGTCTAACCCTAACCCTAAGAGCCTGCGTCTAACCCTAACCCTAAGAGCCTGAGTCTAACCCTCACCCTAAGAGCCTGAGTCTAACCCTCACCCTAAGAGCCTGAGTCGAACCCTAACCCTAAGAGCCTGAGTCTAACCCTAACCCTAAGAGCCTGAGTCTAACCCTCACCCTAAGAGCCTGAGTCTAACCCTAACCCTAAGAGCCTGAGTCTAACCCTAACCCTAAGAGCCTGAGTCTAACCCTAACCCTAAGAGCCTGAGTCTAACCCTCACCCTAAGAGCCTGAGTCTAACCCTAACCCTAAGAGCCTGAGTCTAACCCTCACGCTAAGAGCCTGAGTCTAACCCTAACCCTAAGAGCCTGAGTCTAACCCTAACCCTAAGAGCCTGAGTCTAACCCTCACCCTAAGAGCCTGAGTCTAACCCTAACCCGAAGAGCCTGAGTCTAACCCTAACCCTAAGAGCCTGAGTCTAACCCTA